>NC_079216.1:60869731-61195972 GCF_029633865.1 Lampris incognitus
GCTGATGCTGCCACGAAGTTGAACTCTTATCTTAACCACATGCTGCGGAGGACCAAAAAAAAGCGTTATCCAGCCAATGCGGGTGATGTGAGCGCGCGCGCGCACACACGCACACACACACACACACACACACACACACACACACAGCACCCCTATTTTCCCCGGATCATGACATTCCCTACACGGTGTCTCTTTTGGGAACATTACAGGTTGTTGCGTTGCCCACTTTCCTTCCTCGGTTTCCTGCGACTCTTCCTCCCTCACATGACTGTTTAGGCTTTGCGTCTGGTCGTTTGCCAACGGCTTTTCTACATTCCCCCCAACCCCCCCCCCCCCAAAAAAAACCCTCCCCGCAGCCCGGAGGCAGCGCTGCTCTCCGCTGCAGTCTCAAATAAAACTGCTGAGGCGTGACGGGCGACGCCACCGCCACGCACGCCGCGCACTCGCACGCCACGCACGCGCAGCCGGCGGAGACGCTTCCGTGTGGCGGTGACGTCACCGGCCAAGCCTCGGGCTGGTGGTGCCTGCGACTCGCCTGCTGCAGGGGAACGAACGCACACACACACATACATATACACACACATACATACACACACACTCTCAACACCTGTTTTTTGTTATGTGCGGCACATGTTTTTGTTTTTTTTGTTTTTTTTGCAAATTAGTTTTGGAGCAGTGAGATCAGAGAGCACAGCTTATTGTCTAATAAACAATTGAACTGAACATTGTTGTTTATTTGTTTATTTTTGCCTGCCTATCTGACAGTTTTATTGATCACTAAGATTGCATTGACTTGTGTGGCGAATTCGGGGTGGGGGGGGGGCAACCACAGGAACCGCCGCAGCCGGGACGCGAACCCGTATCGCCCGCGCCACGGGAGACGTCGCTAACCGCTCGACTAAAGGGTCCGACCTGTTAGCCAACGTGCCTACTTATCCATGCACGTTATACTACCTACCCACCCACCCCCCTTTGGGTAAGCGCGTCCGCGCGTATCCCACTTCTGACACCAATGCAGCGAATTCGGGGGGGGGGGGTAGCGTAGATCGGGACGCCGCAACCGGGACGCGAACCCGTGGCTCCCACACCGCAAGCGACAACGTTAACCAGTCGATTAAAGGGTCCGACATCGTCTTTTGTTTCTTTCCGCCATCTTTTCCGTTACAAGGGTTGAAGCGGATAAACTAGTTGGCTATCTGATCAAATTGATTTCTTCACCTTTACACTGACCCGGACATGCTCGCGAGCCATTGGTTCCCGACCCGACCCACGGGTGACCCGTGACCCGTGACATTTATCTTCAAAACTAATTTCTGTTTACTTTAAAATGACACGGTATTATTAAGAAATATCACAAGTATTTTAAAATCAGTTCCAAACTGATTTTTTTTTCCAACTCAACATTGTCTGGGAGCCATATGCCGTCACCGGAAGAGCCATATATGGCTCGCGAGCCATAGGTTCCCGACGGCTGGGCCATGGGGCATTTCTCTGGGGGTTAGTGGCTTCAGTGTAGCGAGGCTTGGTTTAATGTGCTGTAGCCGCTAGCTTGGCTCCCTACACTCTCCAGGTGGCTCACCCAACGCTGGGGTCAGCCGTTGTAATGTAGTTTTATAAAGCTTCGACGTGCTGTGAAAGAAGGGAAATAAACGACGGGACGACGACGCCGTCATGATGCGGCGCAGTGCATCTAGAGAAGGTTCGTATCGGGATTATATTTTGAAAAATGCATTGGGAACTATTTTCACTGGCGGCGCGAATTGGCGTTCGCAGCGGCCTCCCCCAGTGACTTCGTCCACGTCCGCGTCCTAAATTTTGTCTTCGTCCGTTGGCTGGGAGAGCTGGCGCCGGGTCAGCTGGGAGGGCTTGGTCTGCGCTGGGATGTGTTGTAGGCCCGGGGACCACGACCTTGCCTGGAGCTGCGACCGAGGAAGTAGCGACGAGGGCGGTCTGACAGGACGCAGAAGCGGGGCAGGCTAAGCTAACCGCTAACCCATGTAGACCGACAGTCATCCTGGTTAGTGTTCGTTCCCTTGGACAGTGAGTTTTTGTGTGTGTGTGTTTAGTTTGGATAGATGTGTTAGTTCAGATGTGTGTGTTAGTTAGTTAGTATGTGTGTTCTTGTAGTTTTTTGGATACGCGTTTTTGTCTTTGTTGTTGCACTGCTGTGGATTCGTTTGAAATGGCAAAGTGCTCCTGATTCCTGATTCCTAATTCCTGATTCCTGATTCCTAATTCCTGATTCTTGATTCCTAATTCCTGATTCCTAATTCCTGATTCCGAATTCCTGATTCCTGACACTTAGCAAACAAGGTGCCTGGTAGGAGGCTACTGAAGCGGCAAAAGTTCAGAACGTCGATGGCTCACGTCTGCCCATCAAACGCACGTCTATTGCGCTGTTGTAAATGCCACGAATAGGGCCCCTGGCCTCCATAAAACCTTTCCACAGCTGCATTTTTGATCTCTAGTCTGTAATTAAATCACATTTGGCTTTCCAGGAGGGTTTATTCCGAACAGTTACATTAACATGCCATCCATCCAGCTAAGTCGGATACACATTTATAATTTACGAGGCCATTATGGCAAATTTACTTTCCTGACTACCAGCTCGATTGCACCGTTTTTGCAACTTCCTCCAAACCACTTCTTCAAGCCACAGTTTAGACAGAGAGGGCATTTCTCCGCGCAGAGGAACGGCCGGCCCGGCTTTTCGGCAGCTTTAAATAAAACGTACCGTAAACCCCCGTCAAGTCGATGTAATATAGCTCAACCTGACCGTGCTGCATCAAATGTTGAACTATTAGTAGGAACAAAAAAAAAAAAATTACAGACACTGTGACCTTTGAAGAGGACTGTGTTTGTCTCCTGAAACAATGTGTGCATAATTACTAACTTGGAACCTTTGCTGAGGGGGGGATTCACGCCGTCTGAAGGTTCTGCATTAGTGCTAGTCCTCCCCTCGTGTGAAATATGAGACGAGAAAGGCAGGATGTCGGCGGCATAAAGGGAGTGCTGAACTGACGCAATGAAAGGTGAAAGGGAAGGGGGCAGCTATTTGAGCCCCGAAACCTGAAATCATCTATTTCCTGGCTGCCTTATAAGGTCAGCCATGGGCGACAATTCCAGTATCCACCCACTTATTACTCACCCACAGAGGGAGGCCAGAGGTATGAGCAGGAGAATGGGGAAGGATGGGGGGAGGGGTTGGCCTTTTTTTTGGACTGTGTGTGTGTGTGTGTGTGTGTGTGTGTGTGTGTGTACCAGGGCCCACGGCAGGGCGGGGCTCCGTTGATCTGCGTCTTATTCACTGCTGAGGATAAAGAGACGACATCTGAGCCTCAGTGTGATATCAGATATGCCGCCAGTTGGCCCCGGGGACTAACGCATCAATAGCTGTGCTACTTTTCACAACCCCAACCTTTATGTTGCAAGAGTCTGGGGCAGGTCATTATCTGAGGACCCCCCCCCCACCCCCGCTTTCAAGAATTAACACTCCGCAATGCGATGTTCAACACAGTCTAGACAGCAGGCGCATGTGTCAACATCCATTGTGCGTACGACTGACGCACAAGGAGAGTATAAACGTTTTCAGCCCTGCATCTATGGCCTCCTGTATACTGTGTATGCAAGTAACATGATAATCTTGTTTGATCTGCCTCAAAGCCCGATGAACATCTCCCCCCCCCCTCTGCCTTTATCTGATCGACGTTCCGCTGCAGCGGTTGCTGAACTTCCCCCGCTCACATGCGTTGACTTGCACCTGCTCACATAGGTGGGAGCCTGTCCTCAGGTCCCCTCTGCAGACGGAGAAACCATTCTGAAGGATGTAGCGCTGCACGCTTTGAGCCCCCCCCCCCTCTCTCCCGTCTCATGCTAGCATACTTTATTCACTGCATTTCCCTCCCAGAGGCTCCGGGCCCGAGGCGTGCCCACTCGGGTAGCATTCTGGACCGTGCGCGCCCTGTGGCGGGAACCGGTGTGAATTATTTGGTCTTTGCGAGGTATGCGGAAAAAGCTACAGTTCTTTTTATACGCGGTAGCCGGAATCTGGTAGATACAACCAGGGGCGTCTCCAGGATTTGAGGACATTTGGGGCTTAGCCCAGACTTCAGTAGAGGGGTCCGGGGGGGGGGGGGGCTACTCCATCCGCCCGTTATCCAAACCGCTTATCCTGCTCTCAGGGTCGCGGGGATGCTGGAGCCTATCCCAGCAGGCATTGGGCGGCCATCACAGGGCCCCTGAATAATAATAATAATAAAAAATAGCCGTAATCCATTCATCCATTATCGGAACCGCTTATCCTGCTCTCAGGGTCGCGGGTTCTCAGTAAAAAAAACAAAAAAATGCAAATAAAAAGACCCCGGGAAAATGTTTTTGATAAACAAGCTCTATTTTGATGCTTTTTTATACACTCTGGCACCTAATTCACATTCAAAGTACACGTCTTATCACTGAAAAAATTGAAATGTGTACCTCAAAAACTGTTGTTTACTCTCCATATGAATTATGAATTGTGACGTTAAAAGTATTCGTAGTTGTTAGTAACGAGGATTAGTATTGAGTAGAAGCAGAATACTTCACAACTGCTGTCATTAAACATTTACTGACATGCTGCAGTACCAGACTAGAGAAAAAAAGAAGTTAAATGTACTTATGTTAATGTTAGTTTACCGGACATATTGTAGCGAATTCGGGGGGCAGCCACAGGAACCGCCGCAGCCGGGACGCGAACCCGCATCTCCCGCACCGCGAGAGACATCGCTAACCGCTCGACTAAAGGGTCCGACCCGTTAGCCAAGGGCTACCGAGCCTATTCATCCGTGATCGTTACATTGCCCCCTTCCTTTGGGATTGGCGTCCCCGCGAATCGCCACAGCCAGGACGCGAACCTGGGGCTCCCGCTCCGCAAGCCACAACGTTAACCAGTCGACTAAAGGGTCCGACCCGTTAGCCAAGGGCTACCGAGCCTACTCATCCGTGATCGTTACATTACCCCCCTCCTTTGGGAAGACCATCCGATGGAGGGGACCGCCACACTCGGGGCGCGAACTCGTGTCTCCTGCAGCCCGGGCGACTACGTTAACCAGTCAACTAAAGGGTCTGACCCGTTAGCCAAGGGCTACCGAGCCTACTCATCCGTGATCGTTACAATATTACATTTTCTTTCACACACACACACATGCGGAGTTAGTTTCGAGATCTGCATTTACTTTGACAGGCTGTTGTTTTGGTCGGGCTTCACATAGGCGGCTTACATTTAAAATTACATTCCGGGCCACGCTCAAAACGTTCGGGGGGGGGGGGCTTAAGCCCCGGCAAAACGACCTGGCGACGCCGATGGATACAACACATCATGGCCCCAACAGAAGTGGGAATGACAAAATCAACAGAAATCCACCAACAGTTAATACGGAGAAGCAGGGCGTTACAACAACGTGGACTCAACGCCGCCGGGGTTTTGAAGGCTTTGCTTGAGAAAGACATTGCTGGACCAAAGTGTGTATCCCTTTTTATAGGTATTGCGTGGGGGTGCTGAATGTCACGGCCCAGCCGGGAGACGGAGCAGGCAGCCACGGCTCAACGGCGGCTCAACGGCACGGCTGCCGTGGAGAAGGCATGACTGCAATTGCCACAGCACAACTTGGCATATTAAAAAAAAGAAAAAGAAGAAGAAGAAGAAGAAAAGAAAAGGAAAATGGAGCAGGAGGGGCATCACAGACGGAGGGCTGACTCATATGTTGGCAGTCTCTCACCTCCCACTTGGGGAACATAAAAGAAACATACAGAGGAAACTGTACGTTAACAGCCTTGCCGTGTGAACCCACCCGACTCAGTCAGGCTGAACTCGGAACGTTTGCCGAGTGACTATTTTAAGTTACTTTCAACCCCGATTTGACTTTTTTTCTTTTTGATATCAAAATTGGTTTTTTTTTTTCCTGATTACAATACCATCGTCCTCGCTCATACACACATACCTCGCTTTCTCTTTTCCATATGCTGGTACATATTCGTTCCTGTGGGAGCACCAATGCCCCATCAGCATCATCATCATCAGCAGCACCACCATCATCATCATCATCACCCATACACCAACATGTGAGATGTTACTGACCGACACCTTGAGTCATGCAATTGCTGCGTAACTGCCACCCTACAGCTAGAAGGCTCCACTTATTATTTCATTATATATTTTTGGGTATCGTCTGTGTCTCATAGCCTTAAAACAGCATAGGATAGCTCCCACTTATGGACTATTGCAACACTGCCTCCATGTCTGGTGTGACCGGCACTTAAGCCATCGTTGCTATATGGCCGTGATATCACGCTACCATTTCAATATGAAACAACGTTAGCTTGTACGCTGCCTGTTGACGGACTGTAGAAAGTTCCAGAAACCAACCTATTTTCATGACAATACGTATTTATGCATGCATCTCTCTCCCCCCCCCCCTCTTTTTTTTTTGGGCCTGGCCACTCTCGATATGATCTAATAATTCCAAATCTGATTTCCCTGTGGTTCTTAGCTAACTTGTTTTGGCCCGAGGCGCACACGAAATAGGAGGCAAGAGCGCGCAGAAGTGGGGCTACCGCTCCCCTGTGGGCCGTGGGATGGGTCTATTTGTGGAGCTATTTCGGTTTCCGTCTGTCACAGCATCCATAAAGGCTGCGCTTCCGCCACAGCACATGCGAGGGTGTAACTGGGGCACCGAGGGGGTAGAAAAGTGAAGCGACACGACGGACACAGACAGTCGCGCCTCGTCCCTGGCTTCGGGCAAGGACCAAAATCAATCAATGTAATGCAGCGTGTAGCGTTAGGAAGTGGAGCGGGCACCTAGCTGATTACACACCTGCCCCTCCCCCACCCCCACCCGCCCCACCCCCGTGCATTTGCATGGCCCTGGCGTGGCTTGGTAATTAGACGTGAATATGAGAGCCCTCCGTGGCTGCTCTCGGTCAGAGGTTCGGCAGAGAGGCGGGCTACTCGAAAGAGGCCGACTTTCCAAGCGGCCGCGCTCACCAGGGGATGGGAGAGGAGAGCCAGCCCCTCCTGAAGCGAGCGCGGATGGAGGACAGAGGAGCAGATGCCATGTGTAAAAGGAGTGGGAGGCGGATCAAGGAGCGTGCTAGTTAAGTCACAGCATGAGCACATGGAAGCCATGCTTATAATGACCGGCTTTCATCTATAGTCCACGCTGCACTCCATGTATTGTTCACGGTGCTGAAATTTCGGGGGAAACAATGCCTTATCAGGAGCGCCAACACTGCACATTGTGTAAAATGGAAGGTGTAGAACAATGACTCACCCCCCCTCGCCTTGTTTTATTATTATTCACAAAGTCAAGCTGGCAAGGCTTCTGGCCCCGGTGAACAGGAAAAAAGAACAACGGGCTAACGTTGATGTACAGCCAAGCTTGACCTCTCACACATATCCAGCGAGTGGGGGGGGGGGGGGTCACACTTTAACATATGTTCACCGTGTTTAGTGGGGGAGGTCAGTCCCCTCACTTGCCGGAGAACAAGACGGACCACCGGGGTAAGGAAAATAGGAAAAGCGGAGTCAAAAATCCAGACGCGGTAGACCCTCAGACAGGCAGAAGCAGTTCAAGCAAGGACGCCAGCTTTTACAACTGGATGCATAGCCGGGAGACTGTCTTCATAAATCTCCACCCTAGCATGGTGGTTTTTTTCGAAGTATGTGTGAATATGGTGTCAGCACAGTAAAAGGCCCGGGCAGCTGGAGACTGGCCTTGCCATGAACAAGTACAGCTGATTGACCAATCATGAGTAACCAGCCGGTTCACTGTGGTCCAGCTGCCCTGAAAATAGTCCTGATAGGTCACTTTTCTGTATCGGCGATGTCCCCACGGAGCCATTACGGTTATCGTCCCTACACCAGCGTCATTCTAATCAGCGTGTCACATTTCATAGTGAACCCGGCGACCTCTGACCTCTTTCAGATGACCCCCCCCCCCCCCCAACGCTATTTGGTTCTGCAGTGACATTTCAGCTGACCGTCCGTGGACGTTTAAGAAAACGAATTCCCCAGGAGGTCATGTCAAGACCTCACATTTCAGGATCCTCTTACGTCGTCGCAAAAAGCACCGTCGGAAGGTCAGGTCAGGTGCGGTAAGATTAGCTACGAGAGGCTCTCGTCAATACCGCCCCATAGAAAGTCAAGAGAATAAGAGGAGGCCTACTTTCCGCCCCGATGCTATGGCCTCCTGTTGTGCTCGCACGTTCCGAAATCGGTTTCACTCGTGGCAAAAATGGCAAATGAAGTCATGTACTCGATCCCTGTCCGGCGCGGCCAGACTAAATAGAAAAATAGCCTTGCAGAATTTGGAAAGAGGACCCGAGCTCGTGATTTTATGAAAACAAAACAAAAAAACAACCAAAAAACAAAAAAAAACATTGGAAAATGCTGGTGAGGCCAAACACAATTATCACAGAATTCCCCCAGTGTTGCGCACAACCGAGTGACCTATCACTTACTTCTGGCTCCTCCGTGTTTCTCTGCAGAAGAGAAACGGTCGAGCTACAAGGGCGTTGTCATTTTTGACGAAGCTTCTTAATTTGAGTGTAGGTTGACTGCACACCTCACTGGGGTGTTGGAGCGTGTTACATATAAACTATTATTCTCAGGGCAGGGACAATAGAATAGAATAGAATAGAATACTCTTTATCACTGAGGCAGCGTGGCTCAGGAGGTAGAGCGGGTCGTCCAGTAATCGGAAGGTCGCTGGTTCGATCCCCGGCTCCTGCGGAGAGCGTGTCCAAGTGTCCTTGGACAAGACACTGAACCCTTAAGTGCTCCTGATGAGCAGGTTGGTGCCTTGCATGGCAGCCTCCAGCATCAGCGTATGGACGTGTGTGAATGGCTGAATGTGAGGCGCACACTGTAAAGCGCTTTTGAGTGGTCGGTAGACTAGAAAAGCGCCGTATAAATGAAGTCCATTTACCGTTCCCGTCGCGTAAACGTCCATTTACCATTCCCGTCGTGTAAACGAGACAACCCGTCTCTTAAATTTAGCATTTCTACATCTCATTCTGCCGCAGTTCTGCGTTGTACATGCCACCCCCACAAGATCAGACGTAAATCATCTGCCTTATTTCCAAGTGAAAAAAAATAAATAAAAAAAAACTACTAAAGCCCTAAAGCGAAATTGCACCACCCCATTTTTTCCTTTTTTTTTTTTTTGCAGTTTCTTCTGGAAGGGGGGCGGGCGGGGGGGGGGGGGGGGAAGGCATAAATTTTACACCGATGATACAGATCGGCTTGCTTTTAAAACAGCGCTTTGCTGAGGCAAACCCACTAGTACATGTGACTCTTCACACATGTTCACATGCAAACACCAACGCACACGCATGCACATACACGCAAAGTGCACCACCTCGTTGACCTGCTGAACGGCCCGTCCCCCCTCTCGCCCCCTCTCGAAGAAATGCAGGCTATCGGCTCCTGGGTTCAGCCATCTGCGACACGGTGAACCTCCCGACCCCGTCGAGAAGCAGGCCTCCGCAATTAGCCCGAAATATTTGGACGAAACCTGTCCGTCGGAGGATCAGCTGTCACAGTCACTGGGACTTAATTTAAGTTTTGAGAGTATTTCCCCCGCCGCCCCCCACCCCCCATTCCAACACCCGCGCCACCATACCTGCTTATTTTAGGCGTGCGTGTGTGTTTGGTCTTTTCGTTGCTCGGGGTGCAAAATCTGTTTAAGATTCCACTGCCTCACATATGCCGCTTACGCAATATCGTGACTGCTTTTACAACCTATTAATCTTTTAGTGCACCATTTAACTGTAACATACAGCTGGTGTCCATTGGATATGTGGTCGAGTGGGTTTTGTTTTGGTTTTGTTTTTTTTTACATCGAAAAAGTTTTGTAATTTTGCAGACTTTTGCAATAAGCGCAAAGGAAATTCGTCTGGGAACGAAGGCCCCACGAGGGTCCAAGGGGGGGGGGAACTTCGTCCGGTCCATTGACTGGCCCTCGGTCAACGTAAAAACAAATAAAAAAACCCCCAAAAAAACCCTACAATCTCACGAAACGGTCACATTTCGTGGACTGAAATGAAAACACCGACGGAGGGACGGACTTAGCCGGGGTGAACCGCGTCCAAGGCGCGGTGACGTCATGCAGCGAAACGGGACGGCATCCACAGGCTTCGGCCTAAGCAAAATTACAGATCTGGACGTTTATGAGAGCGGAAAATGTATGGGGGGGGGAAAGGCGAGGGAGCTGACGGAGAAGCCAGATTTAACGCTGAACAAATGCTTATAACGCCGGGTGTCTTTGGCCGGCTCGGTTTGTGGCTGCATAATTAGCTGTGTGGCCATTTAAGGGTTTTAACCAGGATCCCGCTGAGCTGGGCTTCTCTCGCTGCTGCTGGAATTCAGACCTCCTTGAGAAGTTAATGGGCCAAAATTAGTGAAAGGGCAACCCACCCCCCCACCCCCTACCATCTACATCCCCGCCCCCACCCAGCTCATCCACTGGACCCCCCCACCCCCAACCCTGTCCTCACTGGTCTTGAGACCGGTGGCAAACTCCTCGGCGCTTGACCTAGTTGTAGTGTCTCGGGAGGAAAGGGAGCTGTAAACACGCACAACCGCTCCTCTCCGGAGAACCTGGAATTTTCCACACTTTGCACGCCCCCGTGCACAAACCAGGCTGGTGTCCATGCAAAGGTGAACAGGAGGAGCTTTTTTTGGCATGCGATATATTATACAGGAAAATCCCCCCCCCCCGCCTCAGGCCTCCGACCGAGTCGGTACCGGACAGACCCGCGAGCCCATCGCGAACGTAAGCGCGAAAGAGGAGTCGCACTTCTCGGCTCTGGTTTGACTTGAGATGGCCGATCCCCTCGTTTATTTCACGATGTCGAGCGATTCAAATCAAACGCTTTCGTGTCAACCCCAAGAGAAAGTAAAAAAAAAAACAAAAAAAAAAAAACAAAGCGGTAAAATATAATGGGATTCACGGACGGGTCACGTGCAGGGTTTTGCAGCGAACGGTTCTGAATTTGTGGCCGAAGCGCCGTATTTAAAAGATCATAAGCTCGGGTTTGTTTTCTTTCTTTCTTCCTTTCTTTCTTTTTTAACTCGTCCTGAAGACTTAACACGAGAAAGATGCTAGCGGCTTTCACATGCACAGGCTCTGCGGCCATGTGGGGGATTCGCAAGGGATGGGGGCTGTGCGAGGGAGAGAGCAGGGCTAAGAAATGGTATATGGTTGTGCATGTGGGGGGGGGGGGGGGAGGCGCGGGGAGGGCTGGGCGAGCGACTGATGAAAAGATGGTGAAAGGAGGAGCGGTGCGCAATGAGAGGAGAGCAATAGAAACGGAGAGAGAACGAGAGAGGAAGGGAGGGGGGGGGGAGCGAGAGAGAGAGAGAGAGGATTTACAGTCGGCGTGTTGGCGGGGGAGGGTCGTGACAGAGTCTCACGTGTATCCAAGAATAAGTGCGAAGCTCCGCCAGGGCGATCTCTGGACACGGCGATGGCGGCGAAGACCCCCGCGTCCCTCGGGACCCTCATGTTCCCTCCACATGTACTCCTCCGGCAACCACGCGCACACTCCTCTGACACCTGCCCCCCCCACCGCCGCCTCCTCGCCTTATCTAACCCCCCCCCCCCACCCCAGGCAGGCTCGCTCTCTCCCTCTCTCCGTCCCCCCCCCCCCCCTCTCTGGAGACTAACCCACCCCGTGTAGACGTGCTATAAATCAGAGTCATCTTGTTCTAATCCATTAGCGCTATTCCCACGGCAGCACTCCGGCTTCTTCCCATACTGACAAGTGGATTCCTGTATCCCGACGTTCCCGCACATGGCCTCGCACAGGGACGGCTTTACTGTAATACGCGTGTCGATATCCCAGCACGAGCTATACATGCGCCGTGTCATTTACTCGAGCCCGCTGCAGCAGCGTGCAGTCCGTGACTAAGTAGAGGGCACGCTTAGCCGGTCATCACCCGGAGCGGCGCGTTAGGGCGGTTTCGGTTAGCGCTGCGGCGGGTAAGCGCTGTCCCCCGAGCCTCAGCCCATCCCGGAGAGGAGGACTGGAGGGTTGCCAGCTTCTTTTTCCCTTTTTTTTTTTTTTTGTTTTTTTGTAAAGGTTTGGGACGAGTTCCAGACAAACGAGTTAAAGTCCTAATGTGGACTTTCCAATGTTATGCAATTGTGCGAGCGCAGCGGCCCAATAAAGAAAAAAAAAAAAGGGCTTACGTAAAGCCCACGTTTCTGCTTATGATCCGGTTGCCGAGGGAAGGAGAGGCTTCCCACCTGGGCCGGGGCCGAGGACATGTGCTAGCCACCGCGAGCCCTCGGTGAAACCCCGCGGCCTGGGAGAGACACTGGTGTTTCCCTCAGACAAGACGGAACGTGCCGGGGGTCTTTGGTCTTTCGAGGGTCTTTGTGCACTGATCTGTATCTCGGCTCTGAACTGAGTGGGTGGGGGGGTGGGGGGTGGGTGGGGCTAGAAGGTGTCTGCTAACTCCGCCGCAGTGGAGGTGAGGCGCGCGTGACTCGCGTAATCTGGGGGGGGTTGGATTTCCACCGCCGCATCCTACCAGTCCCGCTGGGTAAGGATGCTGCAACCGAGGTCAGGTCTGATGTGGGATGCACCTCCGGCTTTTTGCAAAGCAACGCTGCACAACAACACGATAAATAAAGTCTGCCGTTTATCACGTGGCTGCTCCGACAGGGAGGAACAGGCTGCTGAGGAGAAAAACGTTTCGCATGCCCCCCGGTCAGTTGCTGCAAAGCGCAGACGCTTGCACAGGGCAGCAAACAAAGGCCGATGTCTCCGGCCACACCTAAAAACATGCACGCCACTCGCCCCGGTGCCCCGGTGTCACGTAAGAAATACGAGCCCAGCCGATTCTGCTTAACACCACGAAACCGACTTAATGCGTCCGATTCATTCTGCAGCTTTGAACCCCCCCAGCCTGCAGTTTTAAGTCTGATGGGATGTGCCCGTTCACCGGCTCCGGGTCTTCTCCACTGCACTGCCCCCCCCCCCCCCCGTCTGACAAGCCTTCGTTATCTTTACAGGCATGCACACCGTAGAGGAGCGGCTCCTCCCTGCAGTTGCGAGATGACATGGAAGGTCACGCGGGCCTTCCTGAAGAAGGAAGAGAAAAAGAATGTTTTGCGCTCAGATGAATGACGTTTTTATAATAATAATAATAATAACGATAACAGAAAAGACAAAAAAGTGAGGAGGACGAGAACCCCCCACCCCCGCGCTCTCTGTGGAACACTGATCCTCCCACGGATATGCATCATTTTGACAGCTGCAAATAAAACTGTAACCCTCTGTAGTTAGTAGCTATGCACGCTGTAAAAAAAAGCTGCTCTTTATTGGGGGGGGAAAAAAATCAACACACAAATCACAAGTTTATATTGTGAATGGAGGGTTTCGACGCGGCAGATATCGTTACCTCCAGGCTGGCACCGCTCTGCCGTCTAAGCGGTAAACACCGCGGCGAATAGTGTCCGAGCGATGTACGCTATAGAGCACTGTGTAGTCCAACGGGGGGGGGGGGATCACTTAGATTGATGCATTTTAATTTTGGAGAACGTTGCCCATATTTGGTTGCGAGACACCCTGTGTCGGCCTGGCGGCCTGTCCGGGGGCGTCTCCCCGCCTGCCGCCCAGTCACTGCTGGGATAGGCTCCGGCATCCCCGCCGCCCTGGGTAAGGATAAGCGGTTCGGACGCGCGGACGATGATCACTGACTGACTGAAGATCCCAGTTCGCCCACCTTTTTCCTTTTTACCACCGCATCACCGCTGGTACCGCCATTCAAACCCTGAGCCCCCTTCTGGGTTTCCATGTCGATCCGTCCATGATTTGATGTGCTTTGACAGGAAACCTGTGCGTCACGCCGTGACAGCCCCCCCTCCCCCTCCCCAAAGTTGAAAAACAACACTGCAGGGGACGCTGCGACAGCGGGGCCGTGATATATAGTCCCCCCCCCCCCCCATGTGTTGCTGGGAGTCCGTATGTGGCGGTAAGAATTCATCGGTCCCCGGCACATCGCATCCAGATAGGAGCTCACACCAGGATGCCCACGTAGCGGCTCCGTGAACGTGATGGCAGAGGGAGCGTGGGCGGGCGGCTCTACGTTGGGACGCGGACTTGGCAGACGTGCTGATGCGCCGACTCATCGTCTCTCAGCGGGGGGGGGAGGAGGGCCGAAGTTAAGAGATCAGCACCAAAGCAAGACTCGCCCGTGTTGTGTTTTCCACGGCCGCACCGCCACCGACCCGCCTACCGGCGACGCACTCATTCCGTATTGTGCGGTCAACATGGGCCAAACGACCCCCGCTCTTCGTACCGTAGCCGCCACGCTGTTCCCCTACACTCAGCACAACTTATCAGGACGATGTGGAGGCCACGTTACGCCGCCACACCGACTAATACTGTTCCCGGTGCACAGCCGAACGACAGGCTTACTGATGTCCAGCTGTAACAACACAAGAACGGTGATTGAACAGTGCCGCTTGTTGTGGTAATGGTAAAAAAAAAAAGGGGGGGGAGGGGGGGAAAGGTCCACGTAAGGTGAAACAGCCCCGCTGGAAAGTCAAGTTTTATGTTTGTGTGCGTTGGCTGGCCGAAGGTTCCAGCCCGAGTGAGGGAGGGAGGGAGGGAGGGGGTTATTCAGTGTGCTGTGAAGGTATTAGTTGTGGTGAGCTCACGGCTCTCTCATCATGCGTAGCCTCCTCATCCGTGCGTGGCGCGCAGGCTGGAGCGCTTACATAACCCGGTTAAAACATACCCACAGTCACATGTTGTGTTCAGCCCTGCAGATAGATATCCCACTGTCGCCTGAGCCGCCCTGGCAGCCGTTCAGACAGACGTCGGTGAAAGTTTAAACAAGCGCACATGCGCAAGCATGCATGCACGCACACACACACACACACACACACACACACACACAGAGCCCATTAAAGATTCGATCGTGGTTTTGCTGCCAGACGTTTTGAAACGCCTGCATGTGAACCGTCTGTGGAAAACGGTCAGGGAGTGTACTCCCCGAGTGAAGCTGCATGTGACTGACTGGAGCTGGACGGGGGAGAAGCCACAAAAAAGAGGGGGCGGGCGGCTGAACAACGACGGCGTTCCAGAGGACCGGCCCTTTAAAGTCACAGCGCAGGCTTCTCACAAGGCAGCCCGGTATCACTTCCTCCGTGGCTCCGCGACCAATAAGACTACACCCGAACGCTTATTGGCTCAGCATCACGCTGCACAACTGGCACCCTTTCCTCCCACCCCGCCCCCCTCCCCCGCCCCCACCCCCACACAGTGCAGCAGCGTGCCCCGCACTACGTGCAGTCACATTTCTTTTGTGTGGGTGGGGCTAACGCAAAGAAACTAGCGTTACCAGTAACAGGGTGACGTCATATCTGGGGGGTGGGGGGGGGTGTGTGGGCACACACTGGTGAGAAATGCCTGAACTCCGTGGAAGAGGTTTAGGGTCACAGCGTCCAAACTCACCGGAGCCTCGCTCGCTTATGTAAGACACGCGCCCGTTCGGCTTTCGGAGGTTAATAAAGCGACGTTCCGCTTTATCTGCAACCGCGTCTACGAGAAACATGTGCGGAGACCTTTGTGAAATATTACGGGATAATTAGCGGTCTTATTTGCGTCGACGCAAATCCCCCCCACCCACCACCACCACCACCACCCGCAGTGCAGTGTGGGAGAGGTCCGAGGGTTGCTGTAAACCGCGGTGCGCGGGGTTGCAAAGTATGACAAAATGTGCTCTGGCAGGAGCGTCAGCGCGGGGAAAACCGCAAAGATGTTTAAACAAAAAGCCGATATCCTCGTCGTTCGTTTAAAAAAAATGAATCAAAAATAAACGAGGGCGGTATCACGCAGTTGAAGTGCAGTGACCTCCGGGCCCTGTGGAAAACTGTCGATTTTGCGAAAGAAAAAAACGAAATCGGCGTCACTCTTGTGAGGACGGAGGACTTTGGCGTCCCCGGAGGAGCGTGACGTCGTTTCCTCCGTCGCCGAGCGCGTAGTGACCGTCCTCGCTCCCCACGTGTCACGAAGGCCCGGACGCCGTTTTTCACAGCTCACAGTTGTGTTTATGTTTATGTTCCCCCCCCCGCGGCCGTCTCTCGCTTTTCCGTTATCACAGCTACGAAGATTCCAGTCGCTCCTCCCTCCCCCTTCCTCTTCCACCGAGCGAAGCGTGCGTTGTGAACTAGTGTTGGGCGGCTGCAATATGGACAAGGCTCCTGAACGGCTCCTTGTCGGTGGTCCCGATTCAGAGACACGCCGCAGATGGGTAGCGCACACATGCGCGTGGACGTAAGCCCCTCGCTTGTTTGCACAGACAAGTGTGGGTCCAGCGACGCAAGCTACGTGGACCGGAGCCAGCTTTAATAGAGCTGAGTCATTTACACAGCTCGCAGCAGGGAAAACAGCAACCGAGGCTGGACACACAAACCGTGCCCAACATGCGAACGTCCTCTCATAGCCAAACAAATACGCACAAAGCCATACATACAATGCAGGCGGAGTCATGTTCACTGTCTGTAACCTATACCTGTGAAACAGGGGTCAGCTAAGGCTGCCGGTGGTGCACATTACACCCGGGCTGCCCGCACAGAGCCAGCCAGCATCGGCGACATCCTGACCGCCGTCTGTTTTGGTATCACATTAAACATGTCACACTTTACGAAGAGGAGAAACAAATTGTGCGAACTCATAATTAATTGTTCGGACATGCACACAAACATCACAAGGCAGCAGCCCTGCCAAATTCTCAGGTCTTTGGGGGGAGGGGGTGTGACGCTCATTATCCTGGTGCACACGCTGTACTTTTTGGGGAGGATGAGGAAGGGTTGGGACAAGTGCTTATTGTATAGCCCTGCGATATAATGGGGTTTGGGCTTTCGACATGGCTTTCATCTGCCTTTGTGAATGAGGATGGAAGCCATCCAGTCCCCGTCAGGCACTGAATCAGCCAGCTGCTCTGACAATGCATAAATCACAGCGTCCGTTCTTGTGTCTGACTCATCTCGGCCCTGACAGAGGAATGCACGGACGAGCGCTGGAAGTGCGTGCTTGTGTATTCATTTGCGATTTCAAAGAGGGTCGAAAATTGCCGCTGATCTTCATACGAATGCCAGCTCTGAAAGACGAGCAGAAGCATTGTATCAAGAGCACTGCAGCTCGAGTCTCGTGCGACTTGTTAATTATATTCACGGTGGATCTGCGCATGTGCTCTTCAGTGTTTAACACTCAAAATGGTGTGAAACAAATTTGGGGGGGGGAAAGCAACATATTGAAGACGGCGGCACGAATTCACACTTGCGGCGGCCTCGCCCAGTACCGTCGACGCAGTGTCTTTGTCGGCGTCTGAATTTTTGTCTTCGTTCATTGGCCGGGAGAGCTGGCGCAGGATCGGCTGCGAGAGCTTGGTCCGCTGCGCTGTGGGCCCGCGGACCGCGGCCTTGCCCGGGGCGGCACCCGAGGAGGTAATACCGAGGGCGGTCTGACAGGACGCAGAAGCGGGGCAGGCTAAGCTAACGGCTAGCCCAGGCAGACGGGCAGTTCGGATAACACCGAGGGTGGTCTGGCGGCGGCCTCACCTGGCGTTGACTGGGGTGTTTTTGATGCCGTCGTGTGGAGTGCGGGGAGGTGTGGCGAGGGTGTCTGGCTGGGAGGGCTGGCGCTGGATCGGCTGGGAGGGCTTGGTCTGCTTCGTCCGGTTGCCACAGGGGCCATGGCCCCTGCCTGGAGCTGCGGCCGAGGAGGAAACACACAGGGCGGTCTGACACGACACGTAATCAGGGCAGGCTAGGCTAACTGCTAGCTCATGCATACTGGTGGTTCTGACAGTCATCCTGGTTGGCGCTTGTTCCCTTGGACAGTGATTATTTTTTTCGCGTTGTTGTTTAGTTTGGATATATGTGTTAGTTTGGCAATGTGTGTTCTTGTAGTTTTTGGATGCGTTTTTGTCTTTGTGTTGCACTGCTGCGGGCTGGGGGAAAACGGCATTTCGTTTCACTTCATGTGCTAAAGTACATGAGGTGAAATGACAAAGTGTTCCTGATACTGCACTGCCATTAAAGCTGTTCGAATGGACACCTACAAATCAAACAGATCAACGGTCAAAAGGCATGTAAGATATTAGATGTTTTTCAGAGAACGGGTTAAAAATATAGCTGCAATTTTTTTAAACTTTCTCCAGATATTTACCACACAGGGGCAACTAGTACGCAGAAATCCGTGTCAACTTTGATTGCATTTTGCGTTAATATCTGTGCTGTGTTTTGCTGCTATTCTGAGCACTGTGTGTTCCTGAAAGATCCCTTTGATGGAAGAAAATATAGATGTTGGTTTCCTGTCCTTTCATGTGATGTACTACACAGTGACAGGGATGCTTTCAGCACACACACACAAAAAAAAGGAAATGAGCGTTGGAAGTGCATTGTCGTCACCAAGTCTGGGGTCAAAGAGGATAAGGGGCCGGGAACTGAGACGCCCCTCCGAGACTGCTTATTGGGCGCTAAAAGAATTACCATGGATGTTAAAGGATTGTAGCGCCGTGGTAATTCTACGTGAGCTGCTCCTTCGCACAGCAGGTGTGTCACCTCCACGAGCTTTTAGGTCTATGCTTTGGTCTGTACTGAGCCTTCTACACAGCAGGATGTGATTAAATACCAGCGGCGAGACGCAACCCCGTCATTCTCTGGGTCGTGGACACTAGGCCACTCTTGCCCTTCTCTTGGCTGTTCGTAAACTGCAACGGCAGAGCATAAACCAAAGCGGCTGCATATGCGCCTCTGTGATGGCTTGACCACAGAATGCCCTTCGAATCTGCTTGACGATTTACCAGCCTGCAATTAAGTAAGGCCTCTATAAATTGGATGGAACATGCTCATTACAGCGAGCAAAAGGACCGCTCCGAAAAGCGCTTCTACATATAAAGGCAGACAGATTTTTGCACCCGGTTGTTAAACCGTCTGGGCGGTGTTGTTGGCTCTCCAGACATCCCACTGTGCTTTTTCACATACAACCTATCAATTCTAAAGACAGCTGCTCTGCGAAGAGAGGGGAGAACAGGGGGGGAGAGGACCGAGGGTTAAAATGAGGCAAACCGGACGGGGAAATACGGCGTTTATGATCCTCTTTGGCTTGGCTAATGGTGTTTGTCAACTGGGGGGGGGGGGGGGGAGAAGAAGAGGCCCGATGTTTTCGAGCGGGTGTCTCCGAAACGCACGTGATCACGTTTGCTGTTAAGGGGTTTGTGACTCACTGGCTCCAGGGCTAAAAATCCTTGTCTGGCTTCCTACCAGTGTATTTTCTTTACTAACCCTCTCAAGCAGCCAAACATGGGTCCTGTGAGTCATACCTTTGCCGTCACTTGCACTCCGTGTCCACATTGAGGAGACGCGTATGCAGCATGCACATGACTGTGTTGTATGACTAACGTGTTTTTATTGATCGGCTTCATGTGGCCACGGCTTACACTCGCTCAGGCGCGAAGCAGCTCGTGGAAACCTGGAAAGGCTCTCTCACACTCACTCCCTTAATCACCCCGAATACCCACGGTTGGCTAGAGTTGTCTATGTCTTTGTACGGGAGGGCTGTGTCTGTCCTCGCTTTAAGATGAACGTGTACTACCGGCCGCTGAGAACAGATGCTTCGGAATTCAACTGCGTCAGTCCGGGTGGGCAGTCTGAGGCGAACACATTGTAGCTCGTCATTTCATCAATTAGATGAGGCCACTTAATAGAGAGAGAGAGAGAGAGAGAGAGAGAGAGAGAGAGAGAGAGAGAACCAAAACAAAACGATGGGCTCCGTCAGGCCCTGTCCAGACAAGCGAATTCGCTGACTGCGCCTGTACTAAGACAGGCCCGCTCTCTGACATGCCACAAGCCAGGCATCATGCGGATGATACAATGAGGAAGAATGCCTCCACAATGACCAAAACCAGTCCTAAATTGACCGCTCTCCCAGCTGTTCAAATGAAACCGAGCCGCGTGTCCACGTGTTTGCGTAATTTCCATCTCATTTGAATATGCGGGCGGCGCCGCGCCTATCGGCCGGGGCGCACACGCGGGGGCCGACTCCATTCGTCCGACGGCGGCGCCGCGCCGGCCAATGGGAGAGCCCGTGGGCCTTGAGCCCGCCCACCCAGACACGTTGCCTTGGGAGAAGCAACACGGGGTCGCTCAATCGCAAGCGCCACTTCTCGCTCAGGCGCTCCGAGAGCCCGACGAGCGTCCCGGATTTTTTTTACCCAACAGCGAACAAAGGGAGCAAGCGGCGCGATTCGACCCGTCCTGGTCAGGTAGGGCATGACGGATCTCCCCCCCCACTCCCCCACACTCCCCCTCCCCGGCCGCCCCGGGTAACACCGATAGGTCGGACACGCCATCTTGGCCGGGGGGGGGATGGAAAAAGGCGATTATTTGTCGCACTTTCTGACGCGATTTTCTAAAGCGACGATAGAGGAACGTCTGGGATGGCGACCCGCGCGCGCGCCGGCTGATTGACGTGTTGGGCTTTTAAAAGGAGAGACGTGTCGGACGTCGGGACACGGCTGCGCCGACTAGATAATAACCGCGCTGCCCGCTCCGCTCCGCTCGGCTGATAAGGAGGCGTCCGTTGCGCGTCTGCCTCGACCGCTCTTAAACGGACGTGGACGGACGTGCCGCGTCGGATCCGTCGCTCCGCTTCGGCCTTTCCGCGCGAATGGGGAAGGGGGTATCGGAGCGCCCCCCCCCCCGGTCCGCCCGTCTTCGTTTGAATGAAGGCTTTTAGGCTCGGACGACCGTGCTCGTTTGCCCCCCACCACCTACACAGGTAAGCGAAGCCCCCACGTTTGGAACGAATAGGCGGTCACGTCAGGAGACGAAAGGGAATAGCGAACTGGACGCTTTAGAAAGGATGCGATCGCCACCCCCACCACCACCCCTGTAATAGTGGATGTATAACACGAATCTATGATGGCCGGGTCAGACGCCCAGAGCCGTCATTTGGGCCGTCGCGGGTAGATTTGGAGGAGTGTTAACAGGTATCCTCGAATCCTTGGGAGGTATCGGCACACTGTTATTAGCTAGAAAGGAAATCGATTGGCTGCGTTTTTCAAATGCCACAATTCCCCATTCAGTTTTATTTGCAGGGCCCAGTATCACACGTTTGCCTCAGTGGGCAAAAAGAGCAGTCAGAATAATGGGAGAGATGAACACGTTTGTATTCAGTTCCGAGTTGTGTGATTGGTCTTTTTTTTCCCATTGGAGCCGACTGATGTTGGTTAGGGTACCCTCCACTCTTTCTTTAACTGCATAAAGGAATATACAGACTTGGGACATTGTTTGGGACTCTGATTTAAGCTAGGTAAGATCTGCTAAAGGCCCGCCACCCGTCCAGCAACAAGGTCAGCAGCTCAAACAAAGGACTGGGGAACAGTTAATTGCCCTTAGAGGTAGGCCACTGAGGACATGGCAGGCATTTACAGTTCAAATAACAAGCCCTGATAATTTGCCGAAAAGGGTGTCATTCGTTATGCGATTGTTCAGAATACATAGGACCAGATAAAAGATCCTCCAAGCGGGTGGGTAAATGGAGGCAATGAAACATTTTATACTGCTCGGAGTTTGCCATTGTTTTTGTCATGGACCGTCGGTACTGTCTCATTAAATAAAATACGTTTTTTTTTTCCCCTCATAAGTGTTACTGGTGTGGAGGTGAGGTCTCCGGTTACAGTTTGTGGTGGTCGTCAGGGTGCCAGACTCCTGGCCACTTTGAATAAACAGGCCGACAGTGTTTATGGACATGCGTGTTGGTGGCAGCTGTCGGGCCACCTAGGAGGGATGGGTTGGGTTTTGGAAAACATCTCGAGTTTTGTGACGCTTACTAGCAGCAGAATCAATATATTTGTTCCAAGTAAAACCACATTTCTGAGCATGTTATTTTCAATCGAAAGTCCTAGATAATAACAGTTGATATTTCCCGCTTGACAAAGCGCTGTTGAACGTTTCACCCGGAGATACATAGGATTGCTGTCGGCGTGAGGCTGTTCAGTGTTTGCGTTTGATGACTGGCTGCCAGTCTGTTTACTGGCTGAGGTGTTGTGACTGGAAATTCAGGCAGGTCAGTGGTTATCCCAACAATTGGGTTTCACTGCCACCACCTGCTCAGTAAACCCTCCTTTGCTTTGCCGTTTGTCCCCCTTTGGAGATGGCACTGTACTATCAGGCTATCTTGAGTGCAAAATAGTAAGTCAGTAAGAGTACTTTACATGTTGGTCTTTCACCTAACACTCTTATCCAGAGCAACATACAGCATCTCACTCAAGGACACTTGGTCAGGATACATGCTGCTGATTGACATACATTGGCCTTAGTGGACTCAAGTAACTTATTACTCTTTGGTTGGTCTCATTCAATCCCCAGGCAGTTTTGGTATCCTTTGTATTGTTGATCGTAACCACTGGATTCTCTCTTGTCAGGTCAGTGATGGTCAGAGCTGGTTAGAGCCTGCGGCTGAGGATGTCTGCTACAGATTCGGACAACTCCATTGACTGGTTGGCGAGTGACAATGAGGTGGAGGAAAGCGAGCAGGAGCCTGACTGCCCCGGAAGACCCAGCCAGACACGCATCTCGCCTTGTCCGAGTTCCCCCTCGCAACTATGTGCATCTGAGAGTGTCTGCTACAGAAGTGACGATGTGAAGGGCGATGATAGCAACTGGAGCAAGGTCAGCAAGGACTCTAACTACAGGTCTCCCTTTGGCTGCACAGAGACATACAACGGCGATGACAGTGGGCCGTGTCAGGCACAGCGAGGAGAAAAGTCCTGCAGTAAAAACAGTCATAAAGCACTGAAGAGACCTCACAGCTCCGTGGTGGAGGAGTGTAAGAGACGGCAGCTCATTCTGAACCAGTCGGAGAAAGATCGCATTTTCACCAATAAGGTGAGGACCTCTGTGACTCATGTTTGTCTACCACAGCGAGGTTGACAATGTCAGCAAAACTAGAGCATGCCCTATCGCACAGATCAGCTTCCCTTAGGTTCTAGAGAATGCTTTATGCGTAACATTTCCAGTTAGAGAAACCCCCCCCCCCACGTTTTGTAAGAGTGCAAAGTTGTCCTACTTTACATTGTTTTTAGAGAATCTTAACTTTAGGAGTGACCTTAAGCATGTTGGAACAACTTTTTTATGATTGTAAAAAGAAAAAGTTTGTCAAAGCCAGTTTGATGTTAGTAATTTGCAATAAGCAGATGTAGAAATTTTGACAGCTATATAATCTAAAGTAAATCAATTTTCTCTTTCTAGTGCATCGAATTACAATGCTATATTCATCCATTGTCATCAATCTTGAACGGACTTCGTTCGGGGAGATACAGACAACGTAAGTCTGCCATGGCATGTCTTTTCTCTTAACCTTCATAAACCTTTGAATGTCTTAATCTAGCTCCCTCTCACCCCGTCTGTCTCGCCCCTCATGTCTTTGCCTGCCTTAACGCCTCTTCCTGTCTCTCTTTCCCCTCTTCCCTCTTTCTTGTAGTCCAGAGAAAAACAATAGTCTGTACAGACAGAGGCAGCATGCCACTCTGAGTAATATGTGTCTCTGAGATTTTAAAGAGAGCTGTCTGAAAGGCGTATTGTCATGTGTGGGACTATCAAGTTTCTACAGGCATTTCCTGTGTGTGGTGTCGATATTTAATAATGGAGCCCATCATGTGTGCTGATGGTGCAGAGCCTTGTATCAAAATGGCCCTTGTGCCTCTGATCAGTGAACTTACTGTGAAACATGCATTGCAAAAATATGTAAAAAAAAAATAAATATTACTCTTAAGATTTTTGAAATATATGTTTGAGGTATATTTCATGGCAAAGAGAGGTAAGAACATACCAGGGCTCATCACAGAATGTACACAGTGTAAGGTAGCTGCCATGACGAAGTTAGTTGATATGTGTGATACAGTCTCTCAACGTGCTCTCTCGAAGTGAGTAGCGCCGTGTTCAGGCAGGCTCTGAAAGTGCTTTATCTGGGATCCCTGTGAAAACCTCAAGGCCTTGTGCGACCCCACACTTCCTGCCCAAAGAGACCGGGAGTCTACTCCCTCACATGCACACATCACAACAGCCCATCTGCTCCACAGACCCGCTGTCAGGACAATATGTGCGGTTCACAGTAAAACTCCCCCTCTTCCTTTCACAGGACTCAGCAGTTTCCAAGAGAGTGTGGCCATGGACAGAATACAGAGGATCATGGGTGTTCTGCAGAACCCCTGCATGGGGTAAGTGTCCTCATGTTACCTGCATGTCATGGTGACTGCAGTCTGATGGATGTTGTTTGTTTGTGTGTGTATGTACAATGAGATACATCCCTGCGTGTCTGGTGCCATCTATGTTATTTGCAAGTACTTCCCTTTTAGGGAAATAGAAAGCTAATGCTCCCTGCCCTCTCTTTCAACTGTGATCCTTGTCACCCCCACAAAAAGCAACAACAAAACACTGAATCAAAGGCATTTTACAAGTGGTAGAAATTGTGCTGGGGCTGGAAATGGACTAATGAGTAATAGAAATCTGTGGTACACAGCATGTAGTCCACCAAGAGGCAACCAAGCCCACACACTCTGAATATATTGACTGTGTAATTCACTGAGTCCCACTAATTCGGGGCATGTATCAAGCTCAGCTCCGACAACAGTCCGTTTGAGTCTGATTTATTAGCTCTCTTTCAGCCAGCAGAATTACAGGCTATCATTTCACTCCTCCAAACGGAAGGTCTCGGTCCCATTTAAAATGATGCTTTTTGATAATGCCTCGGATTTTTTACTCGAGTCACTAGATGGCAAACGGCTCTCGTTCTGTGACTCTTTGACTCTTACTTTCGTTATGTGTCACTATGGGTAGCAATTTGCCTCCACCATTTAGCTGATTGTTAAAAAAAACAAAAAACCCACAACCAATGTTAGTGGAGGACCTGCAGTGTTGTGAGAGGGCATCCAGTTACTCAGGGAGTTTGCATCAAGGTACACCAATGTTGGATACAACTGCTGAGTTTGGCATAGTCTTATCTGACTCCTCACCAACCAGCTGCTCCTTTCATATGTCAGACAAAGAGTGGGTGCGGCTGGCTCCTGCAAACAGCCAGGGCAGGGAAGGTGGACTAACCCCCTCCTTCCATCCCTCACAGTGCCTGGCCCATGCTGCCAGCTGGCAGCCCCTGCAGCAACACAATGGTAGATAGGATCAAAGTGACTTCTTTAGCAGTCACTGTTGCAGATAATCTATCACATGAATTTAACATGCTCCAAATGGGGTTTAGCAGGAGGGTCATATGACATGGGCTTATCCCTGCCAGCCATCTGGTTTGGACGAGTGGGAGTTAATGGGCACTGTTCTCTGCCCACCTCTAATGAAAGCTGCGTCACCGCTGGTAGTTTATTTTTGCTATGACGCGGTTGGAGATCACCTCGACTTAGGTGTTTATTTTTAGAGATGTGGAAAGCTATTGCACACCAGGCCACGTTTGAGCACAAAACATGAGTGAAATTTAAAAAATATTCTCCAAACACGGCTGGAGCTGAATGAATTCAAAGTGTCCGAGTGTGTTTTATTTATTCAAGACCGCGAAGATTTCCTGTGTTGGGTTCATCGAGAAGATAAGTTACTGGGTAAAAAAAAAGTCAACAGGATGTGTGTTGAATTTGACTGACTTTTTTTGAATGGGTGGCAAAACTAGGGGCTCCAAAAAATATTCCAAATCCCTCCGTTTACTGTCTTCCAGGGAGAAATACATCAATATCATTCTGAAAATGGAGGAAATGCTGAAGAGCTGGTTCCCCAATGTAAAACCCCGAGACCAACACACTGCCACCCAGACAGAGGAAGCTGTTCCTTCCAAGAAACTGAAGGTAAGATTTTGCACAACGACTTGGGAATAAGGCTGGCAGGCTGCCAAAAACATAGGCCATATGGGGACCACAGGCAGAATTCTTGAGACGGGGACCGAAATATCTATTATTCTGTACTCACAGGGACACAGTGTCTCTGAGACAGAGGAGAGAGGATTAAAATCTATTTTTACAGTTGTGAGGTATTACTGTAGTCTCAGGTTTACCAAGAACAACAGTGGGGGATAAAAGATAATTTTGGAGGAGTGTCCTTTAGGGGATAAGAAAGGTCAGAAGAGACGGGGAACATTCCACTGCATTCAGTTGGTGAGGATTTACTCCTGTGGCTAATCCCGTCACACCCTCTTCCTGTTGACAGGTTTTTAGTTTTGATGACTTAAGTAAAATTATTTGGTCCTCATAATTGCTCGTTACCAGTAAATGTAAAGGATAGGGCTATGACACAAGCAAAGGTAAAAAATTATAATATTGTTGTTTTTTTTCTCCCCTCCAATAGCTATCTCCAGTGACCACAGCTCTAGCCAGTGAGGCAGAGAGCCCTGTCACCATCGGTGCACCTCCAACGGTCACCAAAACCCTGAGAGTCACTGACCTCACTCCTCCCGGAGCCTATTCGGCCAGCAACCTAAAGTGGCTCCACACTTCGCCCATCTGCTCCCCCATGGCAGAACAGGCCCCCACTGGCCCCAAGCACGTGCTGCCCCCCAGAGATGGGGAGCTAATGCAGGACAATGTTGTGTCCTCCAGCACAGACAGCCACACTAAGACAGACTTCATACCCAGAGGCCCCCCACTGGGCAAAATCAATGCGCCCTGCCTAGAGAGGCTTCTCAAGTCTACAGAGAGCATCATCACCCGCAAGGGGACGGGCAGTATGATAGGCAGCAGCTGGTCCTAGTCCAGATAAACGGCTGGGTGGCCGGCTGTGTGCACAGCATTGCCCAGCTTAGACTAGCCTAGCCTAGCCTTTCCTATCCTGCCGGGAGCCAGTAAGCTCTCCTAGTCCATTCCAGCCTTCAAGGACAGACAGAAGCTTTCAGACCCTTGGATTCTGTATAGATACGGGAGGTGTGTCAGTGAACGTGTGCTCAGTATGAAAATATGCCCTCTCTGGTATGGCAAGTGTCTGCTTCAGTTCCCTTTGTTGACTTTTTTTTGTTTTGTTTTTTTTGTTTGCACTCTTGAATTGTGTTTGTGAGAGTGGGAAGGACAAAATTCACATGCTGGGATCTACGAAGCTATGCTTTGTTAATGATTTCACAAATGAGTTGTTCCCCCCCCCTGGCTTGTAGACGCAATAGCATAGTTTGAATATCTGTGAAACGGCCATTTTGCCTGAAAGGGGAAAAAAAAAAGAAAAGATTGCAAGACTAATTTTGTTTGGGAACATTTCAGATGTTCAGACATGTAAGAGGTCTCCATACTTGTGATAAATATTTGGGTGGAATGTGATTTTTTTTTTTTCTCTCTCTCTCTCCTCATGAGTCCACTCTTACGTTTATCGATGTGACTGTTATTCATTTGTATACTTATAAATAAGTCTTTTGGTACAACTGTTCTACCTCAGTGGGCACCACGTCAAGCTTAGTAGGTAGGAATGTGAACGCTTCAATCAAAGTCTGGACACCTCACAAGATCTGCAGTGAGCCAAACAGCCTGTGATGGCAAGGTCGAGAATGCAAGCTACTCTGCGTGTACAAACAGAGGATGCTCTCTCCTTGGACGAGGGCGTCTGTGGCCTGACTGGTGCCATTGTAAAGAATGTGAACTGCAGATTTTTTTTCTTTTTTTTCCTCGAGTCTCCCAGTCGAAGGCAATCAGTGCCTGTAAAGTCAAGCTGTGCCTGTAAACTGGTTTTAATAAAGAGAGAAACCGTTCACAATACCTGATCCTCTTGGGGATGTACAAAAATCAGGAATTCTCAGACTCCTGCCATTTTCTGTATCAAGTAAATTATTCAAATCTTGCCAATGACTTTCTGTGGTCAGGTAGGACAACTCCTTCCTTTTCGCCGCAGAACTGGACAGCGTGTTAGACCAGCAGAGAGGGACAAGGTATTTCTCTGTGTAAATGTTTTAAAAAGGTAAATTTACCCTGAAAAGTGGCCTTTACAGTGTGATATTTTATACTTTCAAAATAAATGTGGTTATATTTGTTTGACACAAACTGACTGCAGATTATTTATGCACATTTTTATTTCCTGAAATCAAATAGTATTTACTTATTTCGAGACAGTTACTTCCTTATGACAAAATGTACTCAACAATTGTGATACTAGTCAAATAAAAGGCGTCATTTTCATATTGTGAATTTGCATGAATTTGCAGATGCTGCACGGGGCTTTTTTTATTGTCTGCTAAGTAGGGAAGAACGGGGTTGGTAATCACACTTTTCACTTTCATTTGAATCCCCCCCCCCCCCGAAACTACTCTATTTAATAGATTCCCTGACAATGTGCAATGGAAAATAGATTCCCTGACAATGTGCAATGGAAGCCTAAAGTGTCAGGTGGGAATGCAGTGACTCTACTCTCCTTCAGCTTATTCTGTTCAAAAGATGTGGACTGTCAAATACGTCTTGTGCACTTGTGACTACCAACCCCATCGTGGGGTTGGTAGTCACACACTACGGCAGGAGTGGGCAAGCTTATCCAGACAGGGCAGGTGGGGGTGCAGGTCTTTGTTCCAACCAAGCGGTTACACACCTGTGTCTCCTAATCAAGTTCCTCAGCAAAGACTCTACTGGTTGATTAGTAGGATCAGGTGTGTGACTGCTTGGTTGGAACAAAAACCTGCACCCACATCGGCCCTTTCTGGATAAGACTGCCCACCCCTGCATTACGGGGTTGATTGTCCCTGTTATTTCAATGGAGGGGTGGGGGTAGAGGCAATCTTAAAAAATGAATTTAAAAAGTCTTAATTTCACTGAAATTCAACAACCTATCACATCTGCATCGAGAGAGCATAAACGAGAAAAACCATTCCTACAAGTTCATTTGTATCACTATATAACAATATAAATAACGACACGTGACTCACCCTTTTGTCAGTCGCCATCACGTCCAGAGGCCCGGTTCTGACAGATGCAGTCCAGGGGTGCAGTGCTGGTGTGCCCGGCGCTTGCACAGGATGCACTGCAGCTACGTCTCCTCGGGGGGCGGCTGTTTGACAAGGACTCCACACACACCAAGCAGAGACCTTCATCTGAGGATGACTATCTCCTGTCTCTCCTCTTCTTCTTCTATCTGAAAAGAAAGGACTAGAAGATAGATCACGCCACGCGTGTAAATGCCACGTGACAACCAACCCTGAAGAGAACGTGACAAGAACCCCAAACTGGACTTTTTGCTACCGGCAAGGCTAACAACCACATGTAGCCTAGCTAGGAAAAACACTACAGCTCTCCCTCGTACTCATAAAAGTTGTATTAGTATAAACCCATTGTGTAAAAGCCTACAGGAGAAACACCAAAGTGCTGGATATTTACATTCAGGCACGAAAAACTCTGCAGGTCCTCTCACCTCATTGTCAAGTGGCTTTCTCCTGAGATGACCTTGTTGGTGACCTCTGACCCCAATTCGGAAAATTTCAGCGTCAACATTTTTTTTAACAGCGCCCTCTAGGGAGCGACATCTCACGAACGTTACCAACCAACCCATCATGTGACGGCCAACATTGTTCTCCCCTGCAGAAACACAGAGCAGTGTGACACTGGGAGTTATTGAAACAGCGTGAAAAATGCTCTCTCACAAAAAAAACACACAAATATCAAGTTGCTCATTATAAATCACAGCTACGATCTAATATATTTCAATTAACCAATTCTGTAGAAAGGGTCCGTGGGTCGAGCTGATTTATATCAGAGATTTAAGTCAATTATGGGGTGAAAGGAGGGCAAGAGTCAAACGAAAACCACGTGGTGCCTGGAAGGAAAACGTGTTGTGCTATTTTGGAGGACAGGATGTGATTCGAAATACCTCAGAATCTCTTTTGTTTTATGTAAAAAAAAATAAAAATAAAATGCTGAACTTCCCCTTCACCAGGGCATCCCAAAATATATCGGTATCGTTTCACGTTTCTTAATAAAGGGAGACTCTGGGGGATTTTCGACTTTCGCAAAACTTGACACCTGCTTTCTCGTGCCCTGTCGACGACAAGCTATTTGCATAATGATCATGTGACTGTAGGCTTTAGCCGCGCGGCTCAAATGAATAGCGTCCTTTTTCAGCGCGGCACATCTTTCAGGTATTCCTGCAAACTGTTGAGGGACGACGGAGGCTGACAGAGAAAACCGCGCAGACTACTGGATTTCACCAGTACCAATATAGCTGCACCTTAAAATGAAGTCCCTTACGCAGCTCTAAGTAATATTTCTAGGATGAGGCACCCAGACTGGCCATAGAGGTAGCCTGGGAGCTAAGGGCAGGACTTGTGTAACCCAGTCTGAAACTGAATACTGCCCCCTGTAGAAGAATGCTGAGACCCAGGAAATAAAATGTTTTTTAATACCTATTTTTTGACATAAATTCAAGTGTTGGAGTGGTAAAAACACATTGCAAAGAAAAAAAATGTTAAAACTTAATTTTATTCAAATTTTACAACATGTCCACTGGAGTGGACAACCGGATTTTATTGTTCTCAAACGTGAAACATTTTAAAAGCTGAGTATGTACGCGGAAAGATCCACTGGAATCATCCGGTAAAATACAACAGTAAAACGCCACATACAAAACAAATGGAAAATGTAGATTTTCCATTCTTTTGTATTAACGTCACCGTTTCACCTGAACCTTTTCTGATTTCTTCATTAGATGTTTGACTCTAGATGTATTTCATGAAGTATTCTGACTTTTTGGAGACACAGAGGAACATGTTGCACTTTATGCATCTCATAAAGGTTTTGCTTTTGCATCCTGGCATTCTGCATCTGGAAGCATTGGAATGTTGAGCATTTGGGGCAAATATGTTGCACCGTATTTCCTTAAGCTGCCATCTGAGTGGGGATTCCTTTTATTGATGTCTGGAGAGAGTTCTTCGTCACTTGAGTCAGTTTCATCTCGTTGACATACCTGTGCCTGGGATATCAGTTCTCAGCCAAGAAGAGTTTGAACTCCAGGTATTGGGAGGTTTTCTTTGCAGGTCATTGCAAGGCCTGGCTTTCTTGTCGGTATTGAATCCATGAGTTGGTGATGGCTACAGTGAAGTGGACCATGGTATGAACAGTCCACTTCTTGGTGCAGCTGGACATTCTGTAGTAGCTGAGCATGTGATCGCACCTATCACCCCCCCCCCCCCAATGTTGCTGTTATATTCCACTACCACTGCAGGTCAGGTCTTGGACTTGCTTGTTGACCTTTTTTGACCATCTGGAACAGGTGTCCTGGGGCTCAATCTCATGGACGGTCGATACCATAACAACAGGCTTGTTGTCCACCCACTTGGTGAGTACGATTTCATGAGGTCTCCATGCAATCATTGGACATTGTCAGCAGTGAAGTGGCACTCTTTTGGAATTCAATTCTTCTGAATTGTTCCCGTAGCAGGAAGGACCCTTTCCAGAAGAGCCTCCAGAAGCTTGATGGCAGTAAAATACCAGTCAAAGTACAGCAGTGTTCCACTGGGAATCGTCTCAGTCAAATGCAGGACTGCATTTGGACCTATTCCCATTTGCTGGTCTGGAATGAAGGTGTTCTTTCCCTGGTAGGTCTCAAAGTCCAACACAAGGCCACTTGAAGTTGCGAGAACAAACACCCTTAATCCTGTTGGATTTGGTTTGCCGGGAACATATTGACCAACTGGACACAGGCCTGTGAAGGGAACCATTTGTTCATCAATGCAGACCTTTGCTGGCCTTGGTAGGCTGAGGCAACCTTGGAGCACTGTCTTGAGGAGCGGTCTTACTTTCCAAAGCAGATCCTTTTCCTTCTCATCTTCTGGCACATCCAGATCATTGACCACTTTCAGTGAAGATCTGATCTTGAAAAAACAATTTCGTGTCATGGAGTCACTTATAATCGGGATTCTTGTTTTGGCAACCCAATACATTTTCTTGGGTATCCAAGGCATGCCATGTACACTGAGAGTCCTAAAAAGGTCTTGATCTCTTCTTGCGTTGTGTTCAAGCTGCAGCCTGAATCCTGTACCATGCGCTGGTTGGTAAAGACAGACAGATCCTGAATTAGTTGCTCATCAATGTACTGCTGGAAGTACTGCAGTGGGCTCCAGTCTCTACGGCTTAGGACAGCATCATCTGGTGTAATTCTAACATAGGCATGAACCTTAGGAGATCATCTGGTTCCGGCTCACCTGAACTTACGCCTTCTTCTGTCTCATCCTCTGATAGAGCTAAGTCTGAATCTCCCTCAGTGACTCTGTTAAGAATCCTCTGCCTCCGTCATAGAGCTGTCTACTAAAAAAATGCAAAACAAACATAATGAATCGATTTCAAGGGCACCTGAGAACCGCCTCCTCCGTAACGTGAACCCGGGTCTCCCGCACCACGGGCGACTATGTTAACCAGGTGACTAAAGGGTCTGACCCGTTAGCCAACCGGCTAACGAGTCTAGTCCTTTGTGATCTTACACTACCCCCCCCTTTGATAAGTGCATCCCCACGCTTCAGCATACCAGCTCCCTCAAGCCTTTGGGCGCATGCACTTCTGATGGCCTCACGGTCTCACAATCACACTTCTGACACCAATGTAGCGAATTCAGGGGGCAGCCGGGAACCGCCGCAGCCGGGACTCGAACATGGATCTCCCGCACCACAGGCGACTACGTTAACCAGTCAACTAAAAGGTCTGACCCGTTAGCCAACCGGCTAGCGAGTCTAGTAATTCGTGATCGTTACAAAAAGTACAGAGTCCTGATGTCCACTACAGAGTACATTTATGAATTAGTTGTTTTTCAAATGAAAATACATAAACTCAGGTCTGAAAACTCACTCAAATATCCCTGAGATGTTTACTTACTAAAAAAATCAACATATAAGATTAAAAATGTTTTTTCATTATGAATATCATGCTTACCTTTTGTTCCATAAAATGTGCTTGTTGTGATGGCAACCATTTTGAAAAGGCAGGCACAGGCAAGTTGGCAAGGTCACGCCCCCCCACACACACACGTGATGTAATTTTAAAGCCTCAGTTGTCCTCTTTAAGGAATAACAGGGCTTAATAGAGTGACATGTATAGTAGGCAGGGTTGCCAACTGTCCCATATTAGCCGGGATGCAGGGGCGAAAATCTGATATCAACTTTGGAGGGGACAATTACATGAAATTTTCTAAAGCGCAATTCCTGAGGGGGACACCAAAAGTAGTGCTGTAACACATACCCTACGTTGTAATATGTTAAATGTATATTGAGGAACCATAATTACTACTACTGGATAATTGATAGGTAGTTAACTAAAGGGTTGTCCCAACTTGTTCAAATGTTTAAATCATTATACTACTACTACTTCTATGACTACTACTACTAATAGCGATAGCAGTGTTCCTTATCGGTCCAGTATGTATGCAGGTATTTGTATTTACAACCAGCAATACCAAGAACGGCCATTAGGTGGCAATGATACTGTACACTGTATGGGCGCAGTTTTCGTAAATACAAGAAGCATGTTGTGAGCTCATCTAAAAGAATCTCCATTGAGAAACGTCCCAAAGTTGGTCTCAGTATTGGGGGGGGATATATCATATTTTTCTCGGGATGCCGGGATGTCCCTTATATTGGGGCCACATTGATTTGTCCCATACGTGACCTCCCTTGTCCCGTTTATTGACTGCTACCCTACTCTAACCACTAGAGGGCACTCTCACAGTTGCATCAAATTTGATACGACTTAGCAGCAGTGGTGATCACGACGGGTGAGAATGATCACCTGTCATCATCCAATCACAGCCCCCCTCGCGCGCATCAATTATACATGTACAGTAAATGCGCCAATTCCTTCAAAAACAGAAAACGTTCCGGCAATGTCTGGTGCTGTTCGGTCGGTTTGGCATGTGGGAATATGGACTAACCTGCAAATATGGATAAACCTGTCATGGGTGTGTGATGTGGGTCATCGGGGCTCGCCCGTCCCCATCCCGATTGGTGTTTCACTTCACCTGCGCCCGTGTGCGTGAGTGACCCTGATTGCCCGGCTTCACGCACCTGTCCCCTTCTCCCATTGGCTGTGCGGTTCCTGCGCGCCTGCGCCCAATCTACCTCTCCTTTCTCCGATTGGCTGTCCGGCTCCTGCCCCGCCCTACGCACTATGCCCAATCTCACTCCCCTTTCTCCGATTGGCTGTCCGGTTCCTGCCGCGCTCTACGCACCTGTGTCTAATCTCACTCCCCTTTCTCCGATTGGCTGTCCGGTTCCTACCCGGGGCATCTATACCAAGGGGGGCCCCAAAATCGCCCCCCTTGGTATATATATGCCCCGTGGTTGCTCAGAATCCCTGTCGGTTCGTCTTACACACTCGCTGAGACGCTCCCAGAGACTCTTGGTCGTCAGATCGCACGCCATTTTGTGAGCTTTCCCGCCGAAGTGTTTGCGTTAGTAAAGTTTTATTCAAGCCCAGCCTGTACTTGCTGTCCTGCTCTCGCCGTGTCAAAACCTGCAAAGAAAGAAAGAAAAGACTGTGCACTGGGAAGTAAAAAAAGACGTGGGTTAAGCCCGTCAGCGGTGACTCAGCGAAAGCCTCCTGTACTTCAAGTGGCACGGAACCTTCAGTTGGCCACGGAGGTGAGAATGACCTGACTCACCCTGCTTCCACAGAAATGCGCAAGAAGGCCACACCAGCTAAAGGTGCACGCAGTATCGGTGCACTCCTGGTGGTGTCTACTGTGGAAAAGGACAGAATTGCGGCAAGTGAAGCCTCGTACGTGCATCATACTGTAACGTGCATGGACAAGAAGACACGCTGGCCGCTGGTTGGCGGGTCTGACCCTTTAGTCTAGCGGTTAGCGATGCCTCCTGCGGTGCGGGCGATACGGGTTCGCTTCCCGGCCGCGGCAGTTACGGTGGTTGCGTTGTCCCCCGAATTCGCAACAATACTGTTAAACACGGACTCGGCTACAACAGCACCGACTGTCTTGTTAGACTCAGCGGTGCGTTGTTTCATGCCGTGAACCGAGATGATCACGAATGTGTTGGGACCAGAGACTGTGCGGGATCATCTGGATGGTCTGTCCCCAAATGAAGGCGAGTCTGGGGTTTATTCGGTTGCCACTGATGCCTCAAACGAGGGAGGGGGGGGGGCTGTTTCCAGTGTGCGTGAGGTATTTTTCTGTGTCTGACAGGGCGCAGTGCAAGTTACTTATGAAGACGGCGATGAAACTGCAAATGGCAGTGTACACCCAGCTCTGATGACCTGTGTGGAAAAGTGTGAACTGGATATTAAACACCTCACAACCTATGCAGCAGGTAATGCCAATGTCAACTTTGGAAAACGCCACTCCGTTTACCAGTTACTGAGCAGTGCCAACAGTCGCATTCTGCGAGCTAATTACCTGGCTCACATCTCCTAACACCTGCAGGCACGTCAGTGGATACTGAGTCACTCGTTTGAAAGATCTCCAGCCACTTCTCAGTATCTGCTCCAGAAGAGGAGCTGCGTGCATCTTGTGCCTTTGTTGACGTTGAATGGCGTGAAATTCCGCGTCACGTTTGCGCGCCGCGGTTGTCTCTTCATCCAGCTGTTGATCGTCTCCTGCACAGCTGGCCAGCTCGCACCTCATACTTCAGGTCCCTTGGGGAGACCTGTCCCGTGGCACTGAAGAGGATTTTTGAGGACAAAGAAAGAAAAACAAAACAAAACTGGAGATGCTGAGATTTATCTGTGCTGTTTCCACAACGTGTGGCGTGTTTTTTGACACACTCGTCGGAGAGCTGGAGGAAACGACGCTCTGCATCACAGATGTTTACGAGGAGGTAGGAAAATTCGAAGCAAAGATGCCTCAGCGGAAACCAGACAGCTTTTTGGATACCCGACCAAGCAGCTGATGGACAAACAAGTGTCCGCACAAAGATCAAAACAGCAAAAGGACTTTCTGAGGTTCTGACTCTGTCATTGCATACATTGGCAGGTGGTTTGAGCTCTCCTTCCTTGACCTGGAGCAGGTGGTGGCTGCCCTCAGAATGACAGACAGTCAGTATGGCCCAACTCTATGAAGAGTGTTGTGCTAGCAGGGAGGAAATACAGAAACCAAGACAGGATACCACAGAATCCACCAATGAGAAGTGGGTGGCAGTTTTCCAAAACATGGGGAAAGCCAACTTGATCAACATTTTCAGGATTGTCTCATTTGTCCTCGGTTGTGCCGGGCTCAGATGCCTTTTGTAGAGGGGATTTTCTCTCTGATGACCATTAAAGGGTCCGACTCAAGAAACAGATGCAGCGCAGATGATCCGAAATGAACTTCAGATATCTGTGACTTGTCTTGTAAGGACTTTTCTCTGGCTGCACAGACGGACAAAAGACTGCTTGAATCGGTCAAGAGCAGCAAAAAATATCCATGGAAAAAGTAGACTCGGTGAGCAGAGGCACACCCCTCTTTCCCTCTTCTGCGTTTAAATGTTTTGTTGTTGTTATTTCCAACTTATATATACTTTTAGTGAATAAGAATATGAAGCATTCATTCCCCACTGTTTGTGTACACAGAGGGTGCATCGTCTGTGAGTCTCGGCTGTTTGATTCCTCTGCAAAACTACAGCACACAGAGGCGTTGTTACTTGTAGTTTGTCACTTGAAGGATTAACAAGAAGGGGATAACTTTCTCTAACCTACAGTGCAAGAGGCACAGGTGTTTTGACTTGGACTAATAGTAAAGGTGATGGTTCAAATAAAGGGCTGTGTTAAAGGTACCTGCTGTAAGTTAACAAACTGTTATTAAACCTACCGTATGTTGCCAAGGCATGGGAGTTGTGTATTGATCTTTAATTTGATTGTAAGCGATTAGCTATGATTATGACCGATGGCTTAAATCAATACACTATATTCACACAACACCATACCCACACCGCTGCAGCACGCCACCTCTTGTCCCTTATTTTGTCGTGAAAAAGTTGGCAACCCTAAGAGTAGGAGAGGTATGAGCAAAAACATAATGTCCACTAGGGTGGACAACAATGAATTGCTGGGTCTCAGGAGGATGGTTCATCATTGATGAAACATTTACAAGTACCTGGAGTTTGTTTTTATGGACGACAGTGAGTTATGGATGATCTGGATCGGCATCATTCCTACTTGTGAACTCATCTGCGCACCGTTTTTTTCCTCTTTCCATTTCTGAGGATATATGTATGAGTTGGGGGAGGGGGGATGCTACATTAGAATCCTTGTCTTTTTTTGTCAGCATGTCTTAAGTTCAGTTTGAATATTTTTTCTGGGACCCTGAAATATCCCTGGGTCATAGCTGACTTTGACTCCTACTGATATTCCTTGCCGCGATGTCACACCATGACAACAGGCAAATTTAGCGAAAGGAAAAATCAAGACTGTGCCATTTTGCATCTCCTGTCAAGCAATCTGACTAAAAGCCCAAGTTATTTGAATGGGATCACAATTTCAGAGGCCTGTCGTTTTGAAACGTGCTCCACTTGGTATCACAAGATGGTCATGCATTCCTGTCTCAGATTAGAGGAAGTGATTGGTGGGAGGTGCGGGGGGGGGGCTCCTTTTACCCAGACTGCATTGTTTCAGCGTTGCCGTCCCAGATTCCATCTCCCACGGCAAAGCTAATGGTCTGGACTCACGTGCACAGAGGACCTGGGCCCTGATACCATCCATGTCCAAAGGCAGTTGGCACGGCTACTGCCTTCTGCTCGCTCTCAAAGGGGAAGTTCTTATGAATGATAGGAAGACCTGCGTCAACAGAGAGGCACCCCCTCGTAGGACTGTCTATGCAATCTGGAACAAATTTGCACAGCAATGCGGTGATAATGGTGCTGTTTGCGAGCACGAGATGTTCAGTATAGACAGTGGCAGTATATATGCAAACTGATAGTATAATGGCATGGAAATGGATGATGGTACTGATAGTTTATGGGTTAGCAGCATTGGCATTACTTTGTCCACACATTCTGGCACAAATGTGCTGGGCCTCATCTCCACTGTACTGCTCAAATGTGATGTCAGACCTGATGGCAACAGTTACTAAAGCCATTAAGCCTGAACACTTTGATTTTTTAAAGGCTAATCCTGGTTCAATGGAGGTTGCGCTTTTGTGCAAATCACTGATGTCAGAGTTCTTTGTCTGGGCCATGTGTGGGCAAAGCTACAAAGACTAATAATCTCTGGAGGAGCAGAGATGGGAGCCTTTGTTGAGAGCGCTCAAAGGAAGGGAGGAAGAGAAAGCGGGACGAGGGAGAGAGAGAGAGAACAGGTCCATCGTTCCAGTGGCGAAGAGCCGGAAGGAATAACAAATGGAGCCTCATTCTCTCCAGCTACCCTTTCATTATAAATTGCTGTTGATTTGAGCTCCAGCTGAGTCTGAAACAACAAGGCGATGTGATTCTGGATTAGTGTGGCGCTGCCGGTTTGCTCTGCAGCAGCAGCTAAATGTAATGTGGGTAATTTATTTCCCCTGATCAGGAGGGAGAAAAGCTCCTCTGTAATCAGAACACACGACTGAAAGGAAGCAGATTTGAGTGGAGAGGGGGGGGGGGAAACACTGCAGAAATGGACGGACACCAAAGCATATGAAGGACGGACTTGTTCCATCAAACCCGGGGAAGAACAGAATGCTTCTGATAACCACGTCACAGGTGGAGAATAAAGAGCGAATCGTGGTGCCTTCGTCCCTTCAGACCCTCTAAATCAGCTTCTGCTCTTTGGGTCAACCTTCCTCTTTGCTCTTTTGTGAGTGACAATGGAAAGTAATTTGCTCTTACCGACCCCCCCCCCTTTTAAAAAAATGTTTTGTCCACCAATTGCCAGGGCTGCTGTCATGTCAGCTGTGATATGTAGTGCAGCACCTCCATAGGAGAGTGTTAATAAGACAATCCCCGCCACACGCTGTCATCCCAGGAAGTCGTATTAAATCTGCTTCTCTGTTGCTAAAAAGGCCGCCTCTCAATTATGCTGCAAGTTCGTTACGAGAGACGCGGGGGGAAATTCTGTGCACGCATCGAGGGCCAGCCTGCTGCAAGACGAGGCTGCCATACATATTTTGAGCCGATGCCCGCCGAGCTAGAAACGTGCCCATTGCGTTAATAAGATTTCTACAGTTGATCCGTTCCCATCCTAGAGAGAGTTTGGTCTCATTCGTCAGCGGGACCAGGCACTTCTAATAGACAGACCTGTGAACTCAAAATAACCGCTGCTCATTAACGGGCGGTACGGCTGATCAGACCACCTCTGCAGGAGCAGGTAGAATCAATACTGCTGGTCAGCAGGGGGGGGGGGGTTTGCTTGTCATCCCAGCGTACAGCCGCTCGAGTCATCAATATGCCGTGGAAAGATGGACTTCTGTAGGGCGTGATACATGACTATATTTACACAACTTATCGTGTATCAATCCCGGCCTTATTTTGTATGGATATGGAGCAATTGGTACGAGGGAAGCCTGTATCTCTTTCTGATACACTGGTCTGCAGGCTCAGGGCTCCTGTGATGATGCCACTTAGGACATTGATCCTTCATGAACTAGTGGCCTCCGTGAAGCCTTCTGTCTCCGGCCACGTCACCATTTCCAACACGTTGTCCTCGGCTTTTTCAGGGAGGAGGGCCGTGTTCAAAGAACGCTTTTGCTTTTCTGGATTTGTATTTATTTTTTGGTAACGATATTGATTTCGAATACTTCTGCAGACCCTATCTGAATATTTCAGATAGTGCAGGGGATTGATTGGAGAAAAGGGGCACGTATGTAGTGCACGAAAAGTCCAGCGACTTGGGTTGAATGGCCCTCCACGGAGCGCAGACGTGAATAGAGAGCGTGGGCACGACGCAGCAGCGAGAGACGGGCTAAGTGCCGCTACAGAGCAGCCTACCATGAGGCGCACGTATGGAGGCGGTGATCATTGGACGGCGCCTCACAAAAGGGAAATCATCGGGGTCAAGGAAACAGAGCAAGAGATTAAATATGTATTCTGTACCGAATGAGACGAGCTATGAATAAATGAAGTAATCTGCTCAAAATGATAACAGCTGTTCAGCGCTATATCGGTACACGCTGTTAAATAGTGTAACGTGCATGGATAAGGAGACACGCTGGCCGCTGGCTGAGGGTCTGACCCCTTTAGTCGAGCGGTTAGCGATGCTTCCTGCGGTGCGGGCGATACGGGTTCGCGTCCCGGCCGCGGCACTTTCTGTGGTTGCGTTGTCCCTCGAATTCGCTACATTGGTGTCAGAAGTGGGATGGAGCGACCGTACGGCCATCGGAAGCGCATGCGCCCTGAGGCGTGAAGGAGCTGATATGCTTAAGCGCGGGGACGCGCTTCCCGAAGGAGGGGGGTAGTGTAACGTGCATGGATAAGAAGACACGCTGGCAGCTGGCACGCGGGCCTGACCCTGTAGTCGCGCGGTTAGCGATGTCTCCTGCGGTGCGGGTTCGCTTCCCGGCCGCGGCAGTTCCTGTGGTTGCGTCGTCCCCCGAATTCGCTACAATAGTAAAAACTAGATGTTTAGAAACGCTTCGGTGGCAAAAGCATTTACGCATAGTGTGCATATGAACTGAAAATGCACAACTGTAGAATATCTTGCGTGAGCTTCATTTTCTATGTGTTGATATATGCCGAGATGTAGACTGAAGGTTGGTACCGTTGAGACCAATTATGCGAGCAGGGCATCGAGCCCACCCTTGTCTCACAACCACGCACATACATCACCCGCTAATTACCTAAAAGTGTTGCTGTAACGCAGGAGTAGGACTGATACCCTTGGGCTTAATATCCCCTTGCACCAGGCACACCAGAGTTGGAAAAGGACCAACAGGGAACATTTCTGTTCATTGCGTTTGGGGACTTTCCAACTCGTGTGTGTGTGCTGGGTATGCACATCAGTGTGTTTCACACCATAGCCCCCCCCCCCTCTGATGGGGTAGAAGAGCTCAAAAATCGTTGTCCTCACAACAGTATTTGGATGCTACATGTGTACCACTTTCAGCTATACACTTCTTTACAAAGGGGAATAATCTTGCCCCACAGACATAATGCCCCTTGCTCATAGGCGCCATGAAAATAGAAAATGCCCAAGATTTCCGGTAAGACTGGAAAATGGGCCAATCAGGTCAAATGGAGTCTAATTTGTATAACGTGGGTGGTATGTGGCGTGCGTCCCCGTCCGTATTGAGCTGTAGTGATGTGACTCCTCCTTAAAAGACACGACCCAGGTTTTTGCTGCGTCGCACCAGAATCTGAAAACGCGTTGACTTGGAAGGCGTGACGTATCAAAAGAAGCGCGGGCGAATTTCGGCGTGAGCCTATCCTGACGGGCAACTCCCGGCAACCCCCCCCCCTTAGGCCTCTATCTCAAAGCGTGGGTCCGCAGATGTGGGGGGGGGGGGGAACAGCGGGTGGAGGGGACACCGTCGCTCAGTGACAAGTCAAGATCACAGCGGCCTAAATACGAGACCCGTCCTTCATCACGTCGCTTTTCTAAGAATAGGGGCACACTGCGCCCATGTAGGTATGAATAATGGAAGTAGCCCCCAGGAGCTCATATCTAGAGAGTGATCATCACGCTAAAGTAAGCCCTGGTGATCACACAGATAAAGTGGGCGGCTGCCATGCATGATTAATGCCCCCCCCACCCCCCACCCCCCGGTCTGTCGCCTGAGCAACACGACCTCCTGTTGTTGTCCCGCGCGCGGGGAAAGGGAGCGCTTGATATCTGCAGATATTCACGGAATATGAACTGACACCATCGGGGTCTGCGCGGTGTTATTGGAGACGCTATCTACAGCAAGAGGGTTGCCATGCTCGCTGGAACAGTGACAATACCCGTGCAGAGCACAGGGGGACGAATTCTTACAGATTGTTGCCTAGGGTACCAATGCGGGGAGCCAACTGTGCAGAAAATAATGATAAATAACTAAACACAGTTTTGTATTCCTCTCGCAGTGGCAGACGGACTCTAAACTTGCTGAAAGGAAACCCATGTCAGAACGTTTGCACCGTGGCATGGCTGCTCTAAGTCAGTGGTTCTCCACCTTTTTGGGGTCCTGGACCCCCTGCGTATTTTTTGATCTACCCTGAGGACCCCTCCACCTGATCTTGGGGGAGGGGGGTTGCGATTTGATAGAAACAGCAGAAACGGCATTTTAAATTGCATTATAGCATTTATTCACTCTTTGGGGCAAAAATAAGAGCTTTCAGTTGTAACTTAGATATAGTTAACAAAACAGAATTCTTATGCAGTAACTTTCAGATACATGTAACAAAACAGAATATGTATTCAGTAACTTTCAGATATATGTAACAAAACAGAATATGTATTCAGTAACTTTCAGATATATGTAACAAAACAGAATATGTATTCAGTAACTTTCAGATATATGTAACAACACAGAATATGTATGCAGTAACTTTCAGATATATGTAACAACACAGAATATGTATTCAGTAACTTTCAGATATATGTAACAAAACAGAATTATTATGCAGTAACTTTCAGATATATGTAACAAAACAGAATATGTATTCAGTAACGTTCAGATATATGTAACAAAACAGAATTCTTATGCAGTAACTTTCAGATATATGTAACAAAACAATATGTATTCAGTAACTTTCAGATATATGTAACAACACAGAATATGTATTCAGTAACTTTCAGATATATGTAACAATACGGAACATGTATTCAGTAACTTTCAGATATATGTAACAACAAAATCTTTATGCAGTAACTTTTAACAATGCAAACGGGAGCGAGATCTCTTATTAAAATACAATAAATTACACTTGTGAAACATGTAATTAGAGAAAAAAGTCCTGTTACCCTTTATAGTTTAGGTAGGTAAAGGTCTCAGTCACATTTGAGTAAAATAATCCTATTTCTCTAAATGTCATAGGATCTTTTTTTTTAAAGATATTTTATTTTCACGGACCCCTTTGCAATTACACCACGGACCACTAGGGGTCCGCGGACCCCCGGTTGAGAAACACTGCTCTAAGTGACCCTGGAGGCGGCGGTGTTACTTCTCCTAACGCGTCCACTAGATGGCACTACAACGCAAGAAACCTGCCACCCTTCAGGAACCCACACTCGCTTTCAGAACAACTGCTGAAAACAGAGCACAAACATTCTGGAAATAACGACGGCGCGTGGAGAAATACACACCATGTGCAGAAGCATCACCCTAAATCTCCTTATCATTGGTTGTTATTAGAAGTTCACCGGTGGCTTTGCTCCGACAGCCACCGGTTATTTGCTGCATAAGCCTGTGGATGGCGAGTACGGAAGAGAAGAGAAGAAGAAAGCCGCTTCATTTTGTCGTTGTAGGTTACAATGACCTGTGTTCTCTGCATTCAACCCGTCCTATTGTATTGGAGCAGTGGGCAGTGGGCAACTCCCGTTCTTCTTTCCATTGCGTTGCTCAGGGGCACAGGCAGGAGCATCAACCCTACAAGGCCTGGAAGCGACAAAGCGTCACTGTTCTCATAGTCTTGAGATGCTGCGGGTGGATTTGCCGTGGACCGAAATGCTAAACTGACACTCGTTCTGTCTAATCTTAGCCGCCGAATCGGTCCGTTATGGGACCTGTCAGATTCCTTATGGGGTGAGTCATTTACAGGGCCCCCAGTAGCTGCATCTCTAGAGCACAGTGTTTCTCAACCGGGGGTCCGCGGACCCCTAGTGGTCCGTGGTGTAATTGCAAAGGGGTCCGTGAAAATAAAACATCTTTAAAACAAAGATCCTATGACATTTATAGAAATAGGATTATTTTACTCAAATGTGACTGAGACCTTTATCTACCTAAACTGTAAAGGGTAACAGGACTTTTTTCTCTAATTACATCTGTTTCACAAGTGTAATTTATTGTATTTTAATGAGATCTCGCTCCCGTTTGCATTGTTAAAAGTTACTGCATAAAAATTCTGTTGTTACATATATCTGAAAGTTACTGAATACATATTCTGTTTTGTTACATATATCTGAAAGTTACTGAATACATATTCTGTTTTGTTACATATATCTGAAAGTTACTGAATACATATTCTGTTTTGTTACATATATCTGAAAGTTACTGAATACATATTCTGTTTTGTTACATATATCTGAAAGTTACTGAATACATATTCTGTTTTGTTACACATATCTGAAAGTTACTGAATACATATTCTGTTTTGTTACATATATCTGAAAGTAACTGAATACATATTCTGTTTTGTTACATATATCTGAAAGTAACTGAATACACATTCTGTTTTGTTACATATATCTGAAAGTTACTGAATACATATTCTGTTTTGTTACATATATCTGAAAGTTACTGAATACATATTCTGTTTTGTTACATATATCTGAAAGTAACTGAATACATATTCTGTTTTGTTACATATATCTGAAAGTTACTGAATACATATTCTGTTTTGTTACATATATCTGAAAGTTACTGAATACATATTCTGTTTTGTTACATATATCTGAAAGTTACTGAATACATATTCTGTTTTGTTACACATATCTGAAAGTTACTGAATACATATTCTGTTTTGTTACATATATCTGAAAGTAACTGAATACATATTCTGTTTTGTTACATATATCTGAAAGTTACTGAATACATATTCTGTTTTGTTACATATATCTGAAAGTTACTGAATACATATTCTGTTTTGTTACATATATCTGAAAGTTACTGAATACATATTCTGTTTTGTTACACATATCTAAAAGTTACTGAATACATATTCTGTTCTGTTACATATATCTGAAAGTTACTGCATAAGAATTCTGTTTTGTTAACTATATCTAAGTCACAACTGAAAGCTCTTATTTTTGCCCCAAAGAGTGAATAAATGCTATAATGCAATTTAAAATGCAGTTTCTACTGTTTCTACCAAATTGCAACCCCCCTCCCCCAAGATCAGGTGGAGGGGTCCTCAGGGTAGATCAAAAAATACGCAGGGGGTCCAGGACCCCAAAAAGGTGGAGAACCACTGCTCTAGGAGATGGGCTCGGCCTTGGGTTACACGGCGGTGTACCCTAAATGCTTAAGGTGATCTTAACATTACATATGCAGCGTGGAAAATCATGGCAGGAGGCCTTATTTGTCCATAGGATTGCTGTGGCCGCGGCAGGCTGTCGTGTCCTCATCAAACCCAGGCACTGAGCAGCCCCCCCCCCTTTTTTTTAAGTCCACTGTAATTTCACGATGCCTGTCATCCCGCCGCTGGTCGACCACAGTGGTGGGTCCAGCATCGGCGCACGCTCTGACATCTGTTACACAAGACGCATCAGAACTATTAACTGCCACGGATGACTGGAAGGCATGCCGCTTCACACTCGCAACAAAGCCGAAAAGACGGGCCCGGATCATGTGTCGCTGATGCATGGCTGAAATATTTACAGTCATCCGGCTGGAGACGGATTCACCGAGGCATTCAGGGAACACCAATGGGCGACCTGGGCGTACTGGACCATCATTACCTCACCTGCCAGTAAATCACAGGCCTTCAGTAAGGGCGGCCGCTGACGAAGATGTGCAAGCGGTTGTCATACTGCCTTCCCTGGGGGAGGCAAGTCGCATTTGAGGGCTTATAAGGGTGCCGAATCTAAGTGTAAACTTGACAAGGGGGGGGGGGGTCCACCACTCCTCTTCTTCGTTCTTCTGAACCGTATGTCTATATGTGTGAAGGGTCGGTGGATTTCATATAGCCTTTTATGATGCTGATGGAAGAACTGACAAGTAGGACGCTTTCAACGGTACAGACAGCCGTGCCCTTCGTTTACCTATTGGAGACGGGGGGGGGGGGTGCTTCTTCATAGCAAGTGATACATTTTAACTATTTTTGTTACTGTTTAAAGCTGTTCGATTGGGTTAAGATGCTCACGGAGAACAAATACGTGAATCATATATTGATCAATCTGAGCGAAACCAACTACAATGGAAAAATATATCCCCCCCCACTCCCCCACCCACTCCTTTTCTCCTTAATTGTATCCGGCCAATTAACCCCCGCTCTTCTGAGCCGTCCCGGTCGCGGCTCCACCCCCTCTGCTGATCCGGGGAGGGCTGCAGACCACCACATGCCTCCTCCCATACACGTGGAGTCGCCAGCCGCTTCTTGTCACCTGACAGTGAGGAGTTTCGCCAGGGGGGGGGGGGGGGGCGTAGCGCGTGGGAGGACCACGTCATTCCCCGAACAGGTGCCCCGACCAACCAGAGGAGGGGCTAGTGCAGCAACCAGGACACATACCCACCTCCGGCCTCCCACCCGACCGAGCCGGAGGTAACACGGGGATTCGAACCGCCGATCCCCGTGTTGGTAGGCAACGGAATAGACCGCTACGCTACCGGACGCCACAATGGAAACATAATTTGATTTGCTGGGAATGACCTTGCTGTAATTTCCATTACAGAGGAATCATGAAACGTAGGGTATCCGAACGAAGGCCGCTTGCCAAATTTTAGCAAATTATTGCAAATAAAAAGCAACAGTCATAGTCGTTCACGTTCAGCTGCAGTAGTTTAGTACTGCACAGCAGGAGCTCAGCTACAGGGTGCAACCTGCTGCCAATGTGCCAGTGGGGAAAAGGAAGTTCAGGAGCCTTGGAAATGTCGGTCAGAATCTGGGTACACAGCGGGTCGACACACTGGGATCCTCTCCTGTGACCGGGCTCACGAAGGGGAAACCTGTTTACCGTGTCTCTGTTCCTCCATTGTGTCTTTAGGACAAGCACCTGTGGTTTGATGACGTCACATCTATAAGGTGGCTTGTGCTGGATGGGCAGTCGTCGAGAAGGACATCCTCTGATGCCAAAGTCCGAGTTAGCATACAAACAAGGCAAACAAGCGTGCAGATTCTAGACCGACCCGATGGTCAATTAGGATACGTTGGGCAGCTTCTTTGTGGAGCTGGCCTACATTTTCTCACTGCCAGCAATGTATTTAAATCAGGTCAGATTTCCCCTAAATTCTCCTCCAGCTCAGCTGAGCCCAGGCACCACTACCGTTGTGAAACTGCCTCACCCGACAGTTTTAGTCTGAAAAATCTCCCTCAGAAAATAATAGCTCTGTGCATTATAATTAGTGCCGGTTTGTGTTCAGACGGCACATAGGACGTATTTATCTTACAGAAAGGGATGCGATTTACAACTCCTACATTTACTTTTTGTTTTAACAGGGGGAAGAGTTCATCGTAATAGTGGAAATGGAAGGACTGGGATCAGCTCTCTCTCGCACTCTATATATATATATATATTTATACACACACACACACACACACACACACACACACACACACACACACACACACATACATACATACATACATATATACATACGTACGTACGTACGTACGTACATACATACATACATACATACATACATACATACATACATACATACACATATACATATGTACACATATATACATACATATATATACACATATACACACACACATATATATATATATATATACATACATACACACACACATATACACATATATACATACATACACAAATATACATACACAAATATACATACATACACATATATACATACATACACACACACACACACACACACACACACACACACACACACACACACACACACACACACACACACATATATATATATATATATATATGACTGCTGGCTGCTGGGGTAGGCTCCAGCCTCCTCCCGACCCTGAGAGCAGGATAACTGGTTTGGATAATGGATGGATGGATGGATGGATGGATGGATGGATGGATGGATATATATATATATATATATATATATATATATATATATATATATATATAGAGAGAGAGAGAGAGAGAGAGAGAGAGAGCATATATAGAGCATATAAATATATATAGAGAGAGCGCATATATATATATATATATATATATAGAGAGAGAGAGAGAGAGAGAGAGCGAGCATATATATATATATATATATATAGCACATATATAGCATATATATAGCATATATAGTATATATATAGGGTATATAGCATATATATAGCATATATATAGCATATATAACATGTCTGTGGGCAAGTTGGACTGGTGTGCAATGCAATGTAAGCAGATTTATCTCAGAAAATATTTGCATTTGCACAGAAATGCTGAGATTTCCTGCAGGGCTGCTGTGTGGATGGAATTCTTCTGGTAATTGGCTCTATTCCTGCCTCAGCCAGAAGCAAGTCTCCCTCCTGCAGCTCATGTACAAAGCTGCTTCACTTCCGATGGGTGTGAAGAAACGGAAGCATATGACCCTTATGCTGGTCTCATTGCAACGGGTGCCCTTACACGTAAGAATCGGTTTTAGAGTTTCATCGGTCACGTTTGAACGTCCCACTGGTCCAGGTCATTTTCGTGTCCCAGGGGATTTTTACCTCTGCGTTCTCTGTCAAAGTTTCCGGCTTACGCCATCGTGGCTTTCGGTGCACTGGGATCTGATGGCGCTTGCGGGTGTTCGTATGTAAAAGTGTCCCAATGTTGTTCTGTCTCTTCGTGTTGGCAAGCGTCTGGCCTCCGGTCAGGAGACGGGTGACCGTCTCATCCTGTTCTTTGTAGTCTGCACTTCAGGTCACTGGTGATATTCAATATTATTGCCGTATGGCTCTTCAGCGTACGATCTTGTGCTGCGAGGATGAGCGCTTCCATCGATGCCCCGAGACCATCCTCCATCTGCAGGCCTTGTCCACAGCTGTCCGATAGGCTCTCTGGCATGGTCACTTTCCACCAAGGTCTTCTCTTTCCAAGTCTTGACGTCTTTCATTTGATCTTTCTTCCAGGACTTTAATTTTTGTCTGGTCTCTTGTACACCCTCCCTTGTCCTTCGGTCCAATCTCTGCGTTTATTCCACCGTCCGGCCTTCCAGTGTAGGTTATTCCTGGGGTGGCGTAGCTGATAATCACCCGGCTCTTGTTCCGTCCATTGAGATGTTGACAAAGACGTCCTGATGGGACAGCAGGGATGTCTGGTGATGAGTAAAAACAGTCTACAACTAGAAGATTGCGATTGATCTTTGATATTGCCCTGAGATGGCCTGGCGGCCTGTCCAGGGTGTCTCCCCGCCTGCCACCCAACGACCGCTGGGATAGGCTGCAGCATCCCCCCCCCGACCCTGAGAGCAGGATGAGTGCTGGTAAGGGTGCTCAACAAATGAGGACCAGAGTATTAAGACAGATGTAGGAAAAACCTTTAATTCATAGCAGAACGAGCCTGTTTCATGCGCCACGCACTCATCAGCTGCTAATGTGATGAGTGCGTGGCGCATGAAACAGGCTCGTACTGAAATGTATTAACGTTTTTTTTTCCCCTACATCTGTTTTAGTATTCTGCTCCTCATTTGTTGAGCACTCTTACCAACGCCATTGATGGGCTCCGGAAAAACCCCACTATATACGTATATATACACGTGTATATACGTGTGTGTGTGTGCATATATATATATATATATATATATATATATATATATATATGTATATATACACACACACACACATATATATATATATACACATATATATATATATATTTACACAAACACACACATATATATTTATATATGGAATGAACATTTGATAGATAATGATCTTTGATAGGGCTGTGCAATATATCGATATATCTGTAGCATAATATGAAACTAGATATCGTCTGGGATTTTGGATATCATAATATAAGTGTGGCCTTTTCCTGGTTTTAAAGGCTGCATTACAGTAAAAGTGATGTAATTTCCTGAACTTACCAGACTGTTGTAGCTGTTATTATTTGCCTTTATCCACTTAGTTATTATATAGACATTACTGATGATTATTTATCAAATATCTGATGGTGTAAATGTTCTGTGAAAGCACCAGTGGTCATCCCCACAGTACCGATATCGAGGCATTTGGTTCAAAAATATCAAGATATATGATTTTGTCCATATTGCCCAGCCCTAATCTCCCCCCCCACCCCCCGTTTCTCCCCAATTGTATCTGGCCAATTAAATGACCCTACTCTTCTGAGTCGCTGCTCCACCCCCATGCCGATCCGGGGAGGGCTGCAGACTACCACATGCTTCCTCCAATACAGGTGGCGTCACCAGCCACTTCTTTTCACCTGACAGTGAGGAGTTTCACCAGGGGGACGTAGTGCGTGAGAAGGTCACGCTATTCCCCCCAGCCCCCCCCCCCAAACAAGTGCCCAGAACGACCAAAGGAGGTGCTAGTGCAGCGACCAGGACACATACCCACATCTGGCTTCCCTGAGACACGGCCAGTTGTGTCTGTAGGGATGTCCGGCCAAGCTGGAGGCAACACAGGGATTTGAAGCGGCGATCTCCACATTGGCAGGCAACGGAAAAGACCGCCACACCACCCAGATGCCCCCAGCCCTAATCTTTGATATATGTGATGCATGATTTATAATGGCTGGGTTAATGGATTATATATAGACAGCGAATGCATAAAAATATTTACATTGAAAAAGATTTATATACTGAGAATTTAAAGATATTGAATGAAAAAAAGTATATATATATGTATACACACACACACACACACACACACACACACACACACACACACACACACACACACATTGTGGTGGTTGACAAAGTGTACAGGAATATTTGTACTGAATACAGACTGGAAGTCCCCAAGTCCAAATGGGAGACACTGCTGAAGGTGGTTGAGAATGACAGAGCTAAGATCCGGTGGGACTTCAAGTTTCAGACGGACAAGCAGGTGCTGGCTAACCAACCAGGCATTGTGGTGGTCGACAAGGAACAGAAGACGGCAGCGGTGATCACTGTAGCGATCCTGAGTGACGGCAACTTCGGGAAGAAAGAGCACGAGGAGCTAGAGAGATACCAAGAGCTGAGGGAAGAACTAGATTGGATGTGGAAGGTGAAATCCTCAGTAGTCCCAGTGGTCATAGGAGCACTAGGGGCTGTGACCCCCAAACTGGGGGAGTGGCTCCAGCAGATTCCAGGAACAACATCTGAGGTCTCTGTCCAGAAGAGTGTAGTCCTAGGACCAGCTAAGATACTGAGCAGAACCCTCAAACACCCAGGCCTCTGGTAGAGGACCCGAGCTTGAGGAAGACACACACCACCTAAAAAGGGTTGAGAGGGAAATTTATATATTTAATATGTCTCACAGATTCAATGACTGCGGTGTAGAACTGAGTCAACAGCTCCTGTGGCAGGCCAAATTTCCTCAATTGCACAGAAAGAACATCCTCTGCTGGGCCTTTTTGAGGATGGAGTTGATGTTGGTCTCCCACTTCAGGTCTTTGGAAATGGTAGTTACCAGAAACTTGAAGGCCTCCACATTTGACAAATGGCTGTTGGATATTGTGAGGGGGGCAGTGCTGAGGGGTGTCTCCTAAAGTCCACTGTCGTCTCCAAGTCTTGAGCATGTTCAGCTCCAAGTTGTTTTGACTACACCAGAGCACCAGCCACTCAACTTCCCACCGATATGAAGACTCGTCACCATCCTGGATGAGTCTGATGACCGTAGTGTTGTCTGCAAACTTCAGTTGGGTCCTTGGAGGTGCAGTCATTGGTGTAGAGGGAGAAGAGCAGTGGGGAGAGGACACATCCCTGGGAAGTTCCACTGCTGACTGTCCATATACCAGAAGTGACTTCCCCCAGCCTCACTTGCTGTTTGCTGCCTGTCAGGAAGCTGGTGATCCACTGACAGGTGGCAGGGGAATACAGTGAGCTGGGAGAGTTTGGAGGGGAGGATTTCTGGAATGATGGTGTTGAACGCCAAGCTTAAGTCCACAAACACGATCCTTGCGTATGTCGCTGGGCAGTCAAGGTGCTGCAGGATGTAGTGCAGTCCCAAGTTGACTGCATCATCCACTGACCTGTTTGCCCGGTAGGCAAACTGCAGGGGGCCCAGAGGGTGTCCTGTGACATTCTTCAGGTGGGCCAACACCAGTCGTTCGAAAGTCCTCCTGACGACAGACGTCAGAGCGACAGGCCTTTGGTCCTGTGATGGAGGGTTTCTTTGGCACCACGATGACGGTGGAGTGTTTGAAGCAGGAGGGGACTTCACACAGCTCCAGGGATCTGTTGAAGATCTGCGTAATGATTGGAGCCAATTGGTAAACAAAGGCTTTAAGACAGGATGGGGAGACAACATCTGGACCCGGTACTTTCCTGGTCTTTTACCCAATTTCCCCTCAGGGATTAATAAAGTGATTCTGATTCTGTCTCTGGAAAAGCCAGCTGACATCCTCTACACGTGTCTTGAGTTCAGCCTAAGTATCAGGGGGAGGGTAAGGGAGTTGCCAGATGTGTGATGGGGGCTGTTGTCATTGGGCTGGGGTGGGTGAGGGGTGTGAATTTGTCTCTCTCAAACCTCCAATAGAAGACATTCAGGTCAAGTCAAGTCAAAACAAGTCAAAACAAGTCAATTTTATTTGTACAGCCCAATATTACAAATTTGCCCCGGGATGCTTTACAGCAACGTAACATCCTGTTCTTAGACCCTCGCATCAGATAAGGAGCAACTCCCTAAAAAAAACCTTTAACAGGGAGGGGAAAAAAATTAGTCACACGTCTGAGTGAGAGAAGGATGTGTCAGCCAGGTCTTTGTTTGCCCATGGGGGGACGGTCTTCTGTAGTTTGTGCTGTCTTTCAGGCCTCTCCACACTGACACAGGGTCGTTGGCTGAAAACCTGTTTTTCAGTTTTCCAGTGTAGCTTCTTTTAGCCACTCTGATCTCCTTTGTCAGTGCATTTCCAGCCTGCTTGTACAGGCTCTATCCCCACTGCTGTAGGCATCCTGCATAGCCTGTCTAAGTTGTCTTAGTTTGGTTGTGAACCATGGCTTGTTATTGATGTATGTGCAAAAGGTCTTGGTTGGTACACGTCTTCCCAAAAGCTGATGTAAGATGTCACAGTGTCAGTTAGTTCATCCAGGTTGCAAGCTCCAGCTTCAAATACACCCCAATTGGTGCAGTTAAAACAGTCATGCAGTTCCTGCTTTGCTTAGCTGGGCCATTTTTTTTCACTGTTTTAACCATGGGCTTTGCAGATTTTAGTTTCTGCCTGTAGATTTGAATAAAATGAACCAAGCAGTGATCGGAGTGCCTTGTGTGCCATATTAAGTGTCATATTACCAATGGCTCGATTCTTGGCTAGTGATTTCTTGAGATTTTGCACTAATCGTTCAGCTAGACCATTACTTGCAGGATGGTAAGCAGGTGATTTGATGTGTTTCACTCAATTTTTGGTTAGAAATGACCCATATTCTTGTGATACAAATTGAGGTCCATTGTCTTACTACTTCTTTTGGTAACCCATAAGCAGTGAACAAATGTCTCAGTACTTCTATTGCTTTAGCTGAGGTGGTAGTGTGCATGTAAATGATCTCTGGCCATCTAGCATAAGCATCCATCACTACCAAGAACATCTGCTTGTTGTCTTCAGCAAAATCTAGATGTATTCTTTCCCAGGGACTTCCAGCCCATTTCCATGTATGTACTGGTGCGGTAAGACATACTACGCTGCTGTTGGCAAATAGTACACTCACTCACTGAAACAGGGGTGAGAAACCCTGTACAAACCTCCTGTAGCATGAGGCCAGGCCTAAGAAGCTCTTCGGCTATTTCTGGTTGGTAGGGTGGGCCAGCTTGTGACGGCCTCCACCTTCTCCTCCATGGTGAAAATGCCATTCACCAGCCTGCAGTCTGAGCAGAGCCACCAGCCGCCTTTCTTCTTGGGGGACCATGACGACTGCTGGTGCCCAGAGGCTGTCAGAAGGCTCGATGATGTCTGCCTGCAGCATGGTAAATACACCTTCATCACAAGCCTGTTGACGAGCCAGAGGGAGGCAGCGGGGGTACACTTGATAGGCCGTGGGTCCCCCGTATCAATCTTGTGCTGTACTAGGTGGTTCCTCCCCATTTCCTCCTCATTCATGGCAAAACTGCCGTGGAACTCCAGTAGCAGCTGCCACAGCTGTGCTGTTGCTGGGGCTCTAGGCTACTACAGTTCTTCCTCCATACCTCCCTTACTGCAGACACCGCTCCCTCCTCCCCCAACTGAGGCCTCAGGGAAGGGGCTAGAGCTGAGTGGCTAATGCTGGGGGTGATGGAGGGGGGCTCGCGCTGGGAGGGTGTCACAGGAGAACAAGACAAGGAAGAGGGGTCGCTGAAAATCTCCACTGCACTACTGGCTGGTGTAAAACGTCCGTCAGGGAGGCATGGTAGGGATGTCAATGGGGGCATAGTGACAGCAGGCCCCCCTTTGAAGCTCACTGGGCCTCCTTCTAGGTCCAGCTGGCAGCCCGTAGCCCTAAAAAAAATCCAAACCCAGAATACGTGGGTCCTGCATCGCAGCTATCCACACCGGGTGACACACCGCCCTACCCCCTACAGTCACAGTCAACGTGTCTTTGCCTTTCAGAGGTGCTAGATCGACCGTGCGCAGTCGCACAGTGATGGGCTCAAACTGAGCCCAGCCCGGCACCACATCTGACCTCACCAAGGTCACGGTCAACTCTGTGTCCACTGGGGCAGAGAAGGACACCTCCTCCATGGTGACTAAGACATAACACAGGCATGCCCTACTGTGACGACAAGCTCCAGACATGTGCTATCATCTGCTTCTGGGGGGAGTGGAGCCCTGCTCCCCGGGCTGTGCTACTGGGCCCCTCCTGTTGACAGCGCGGCTTGAGAAAACAGGGTTGGAGTTGGGGTTGGGGTCAGCATATCCCCCTCTACACAGGCTCTAGCCAGTTCCCTGAGCCCTTGGTGACTCGGGGCACTCTCTGACCAAATGCCCAGGCTGACCACACCACACCCCCAGCAGACCCTGAGGCCCGGGCGTGGCCTGCGTGCTGTCTGTAGTGATACAGCCCTTATCAGTTCAGTCACTTCAGCCACCCATGCCAGCCTCTCTCCATCCGAGGAGTACTCTGCTGCAGCCCTCACAGCAGGTGGGCTCTCCTTGTGATAGTTCCCGGTAGCCATACCCCACACACTCTCCCTCTCTCCACAGCCATCTCCAAGGCTGCCTGCAAAGACTGTGGATGCTGCAGCTGCAACTGAATGCATAAGTCAGTGGGGAAGAGGGTTCTGATGAACTGATCTCGTGCCAGCTAGCTCTGTACATATGCCCACCACGTCAGGCTCTCTATGTTTTTGGTTAACACTCGCAGTGGCCCCCCAGATTTTTGGCATCGATTACACAGTTCATTACGCAGGAGCTCAGGCTGTAAACACTGTGCAAATCGCCTCTGCAGGGCCCCCACTCAAGCCCCGTAACTACATCTGCTCTCCGGGCTAAGCAGTAGCAGACAGGGCAGAGCATCGTCCATGAGGCACAAAACCAGCTGTAGTGCTTTAGTCTCTATCGACCACCCCTCTGCCTGGGCTAAAAGTTCAAATTGGGCGTGAAATCCCTGCCAGTCTGCCCTACCGGAGTACTTGGGCATTTTCACTGCTGTGGAAGCGACTGGGTGATGGGCACTGCCATGTTTATTTACATCCTGAGCCTTGGCCTTTGTCCCACATCCGGTGGAAGAAGAAACGGTGCGAAACGCCGATGACGGAGTCATGTCCGCGTTGACAGCCATCCTCACAGCAGACTCCCTCAGCTGATTCTTCGCCTCACGTTAAGCTCTTCTGAGCTCCCTGGCCATGTCATCCGACCACCCGCATGCTCCTTCCTCCTCTCTCTCCCCTCTCCTCCTTCTTCACTCCCATCCCACCATAGCAATTCATGACAGGCAGCTAGCTAACTATCCCTCTCACTGACACAGAAACGTCCTTCCCACAGCAACTGGGGGCCATCTGGAGGGGATATCACCTATCACCATGGGCCTCACAAACAATCCAAACAACAACAAAAAAAATTGAGCAATGGCACAGAGCCAACGTTGGGAATCTCGATATGAGGAAGCTCTTTGATGCTGACAAGGACAGATTCAACAAATTCGGTACAACCTTCAAAACAGACGATGGAGACGTTCTGTTGGACAACTCCCAAGAATCTCATCGATGAGGAAGTCATGGCCATGTTGCTCGCCATGGCCAAGTCAAGGGGAGTGGAGGAAGCCAGACAGATGTTCTCCAGCAAAAAGATCAAGTTCACTGAGGGCCATGCTGTGCTTCACATCGCTCTTCATAACCGTTCCAACACACCTATCCATGTCGATGGCAATGATGTCATGCCAGAGGTCAACAGGGTTCTGGACAAGATGAAGGCCTTCTGTCATAAAGTGCGCAGTGGTGAGTGGAAGAGCTTCAGTGGAAAGGCCATCACCGATGTCATCAACATCGGAGGTATCGGAGGTTCTGACCTAGGCTCATTGATGGTGACAGGGGCCCTTAAGCCCTACTTGGAAGACAGACCCAACGTGTTGGTCGTGTCCAATATCAACGGCATTCACCTGGCTAAGACCCTGGTTCAACTGAGCCCCGAGACAACCTTATTTATCATTGCCTCCAAGACATTCACCACTCAAGAGACCGTCACCAACGCCGAGTCCGCCAAGGATTGGTTCCTCCAGATTGCCAAAGACCAAACATTTTGTGGCGCTGTCTACCAATACACCCAAGGTGAAAGACTTTGGCCATTGACATGGACAACATGTTTGAGTTCTGAGCCCAAAACTTTATATTCGGGACAGCCCTAAATATACACACATATTATATATGATGGTTTACAATTCTTACACAATGACTAATTAAATTAATTTACCTAATAATACTACTCATATAGACAACCAATTGCATTTACTGATTGATTTATTTAACAAAATTTCAGTTGGACATACATACATGTAACATGTAAACAGAAAATTTTGCCTTCTTGCTTTCAACAGTGCATGTTTCAATAAGCTAAGACACAAGTCGAGCTGGAATTAAGACATTGGCTGACGTCTATTTACACCATAAATATATCAAAATATATCCAGATCTATTATTTGCACAAAAATATTCAACGGTCCAATTTTCAAAAAGACTATGTATATCCTTGAAAGCAGGACACGTGTTGCAAGTATTTTCTTTATTATTTTTAGCCCGGACCAAAAAAAGTGGCCTCTGAAAATGAGCAAGTTTAATAATAATAATTAAAAAAAAAGAAAAGAAACATGGCTGTATATCCAGTAACCAGGAGATAACGCTGAAGAGTGTGCAAGCTTCAGGTTATTTCTGACGAGGCAAATGGAGATGTTAACAGTAAACGGCGTTGTTGACACAAGATCTCCGCACGTTAGCAAAGTAAGCAGAAGAACGTGTAAAAAAAAATAAAAATACAGCAGGTTATGAAGATCTGCTTCATCCTTTTCTCCTTTCGGTTGTCTTTGTTTGCAACCATCAGTTTGTTTGATATCCATAGGGCAATTTTCATCCAAATGGCCTTCACATACTGTAGTGTATGCAGCAAGCACAATGAGAAGAAAACTCGCTTTGAACAATCTGCAGCCCAATCCCAAGTGGGAGACTTCCAAGGCCAAAGTTGAGAGGGAACGTTTCTTTTTTCTGCCCTCCGCTCTCGGCTATAGGCCCTGTGTGATGGCCCGGCGGCCTGTCCAGGGTGCCTCCCCGCCTGCCACCCAATGATTGCTGGTATAGGCTCCAGCATCCCTGCGACCCCGAGTAAGGATGAGCGATTTGGATAATGGATGGATGGATGGACTCTCGGCTATATTATAAATTCATACAGTCAAGCCGTCACGATGCAGAAAATACTCGCTGTATTTTTGGAAAGGCAAATTTGATAAATGTGAATGTATATATCAAGAAATACTTCTCCTGAGGGCTACTAAGTGTGCAGCATGGCCTGAGGGAGTCAAAGGTCACCATGCAAGACAGGTTGGCTAGACCACACCTACTGGAGACCGCTGCATTCGCGGCATTCCCAAATAGCTAGCTTGTTCCTTCCCGTAAGCACAAGCTGGTGTTTAAAATATGTCTTAAGTGCAATTTTACAATTTCAGAACGGCCCAAATCCTCAAAACCAACACTCTTTTGACACTGGTGACTAAAGAAAAACAAAAACTTTCAGGAAGTGCTGCTTCTTTTTCTAGTCCTGGGTTTTCTCCTCAGGATCTCTTCTTCATCCTGGTCGCTTTCACAATTCCTCTGAAATAGACCAAGGAGAAAAAAAGGGTGATATAATGTAAGGATTTTGTCCAACAACTCAAAGTGGTCTCTAATTTAAGGAATGAATCGCTGAGTTTCTTTTTTTTTTGGATCCCCCCCCCCTTTTCTCCCCTGTTGTATCCGGCCAATTACCCCCACTCTTCCGAGCCATCCCGGTCGCTGCTCCAGCCCCTCTGCCGATCCGGGGAGGGCTGCAGGGCTCCTCCGATACACGTGGAGTCGCCAGCTGCTTCTTTTCACCTGACAGCGAGGAGTTTCGCCAGGGGGACGTAGCGCGTGGGAGGATCACGCTATTCCCCCCAGTTCCCCCCCGAACAGGTGCACCGACTGACCAGAGGAGGCGCTAGTGCAGCGACCAGGACACATACCCACATCCGGCTTCCCACCAACAGACACGGCCAATTGTGTCTGTAGGGACGCCCGACCAAGCCGGAGGTAACACGGGGATTCGAACCGCCGATCCCAGTGTTGGTAGGCTACGGAATAGACCGCTACGCTACCTGGACGCCCCCGAATCAACAAGTTTCTGAGGTTGGTTCCTACCTCGTCCTCGCCAGACAGTTTAGGATGGCCCTTTTTCATCATGCGTGTCAAGTGGTTGCAGAGAGCCACAATTCTGAACGACAGCTGTGGGGAAAACAAAACGGCACATCAGCAAGTCACAAAAATGTCACACCTTCGAGGGAGACGCCCCCTCCCCCCCCCCCCCGTTCGCTTTTACGCCCAGATCCTCCCAAGATGCCCCGTTTTACCTTCCATCTGCGTCTGGCATACTGTCTCCGGAAGTTCTCCAAGTTAACCACCGACAGCCTCTTCACCATGGCCTGTCTTGAATTCGAGGGCTGAGGAGACAGCGTGGAGGATGAAGACGACAACAATAACAGAGGACGTGCACGTCAAGTTGCTATCGAACAGGTCAATGCATTTTCAAACAGCTCCGCAGTGGCACGGCTCCGGTCCAAATACTTGTTTCTTTAAATACAAGTACGTCCGAGACTAATGAGGAACTTGTGAGATTACGACGGATAAATAAACAAGCTTTTATTTTAGTGTTGTGTGCATATCAGAAGACAAATACGAATATATCCAGTGAGGTGCCGAGAGAGACCACACGTCAACATGTAAAATAAATCGCATGACAACATACATGTAATATAGGACACAGTTACTCGAGAACGAAGCAGAAAGGCTTCATCTTGACCGAGTTTTAAAACAACATAATTGATATATAATTGAATATAATATTACATTCAAAATACAGTTTGAAAGTACCATAACGTGTTCTGCGTGCTGGCTCGTTGAACCTCAAGTAAAGAAATAAAAATAAGGTGTCTAAAGCAAAACACATGAAGTTGGCCTAAAATCAAAGTGCACATTCGGTATTCAGTTTAACCATAAAAAAAACAAACTAACGTGAACCCCCCCCCCCCCCAGCCCCACCAATAACAAAAATTCACTACTAACTGAAGATGTAACTTCAAAACTCAACGACGCCTGTAAACCACAAAACGTAAATGGAATGAAAAAATAAATTAATAAAGAGTGAAATTCTGCTGCGTTAAAGACTTGACCCTGTTCTCGGTGGTCGCGACAGTAAAACAGAATAATCCTCACCGGCAGGGATCCGCATCATTCCTCCACATATCACATCAATAAACCGCATCTGAGCTGAAACACCGGCAATTCGTCCACAAACGGGCTGAACGGCCTTCATCTTCTTCTCATCACCCACAGCTGGTTTATTTGTAACCGCTGCTATGGATGACCTCTAATTAGTCTGATGTCCCCTAATTAGGCTAAGTGATATAAAATCAATGTAAGCTAAAAAAAATAAAATAAACTAACCCCCCCCCCCATTTGTTAAATCAAATTTCACAAATGGGCCCCGAGGTGGACTGGCGGCCTGTCCAGGGTGTCTCCCCCAGTGACTGCTGGGATAGGCTCCAGCATCCCCGTGACCCTGAGAGCAGGATAAGCAGTTCAGATAATGGATGGATGGATGGAATTCAACTAATCATCTTTTTGGCAAATAAAGTCCATCCATCCATCCATCCATCCATTATCTGAACCGCTTATCCTGCTCTCAGGGTCGGGGGGGATGCTGGAGCCTATCCCAGCAGTCATCGGGCGGCAGGTGGGGAGACACCCTGGACAGGCCGCCAGGCCATCACACAGGGCCCACACACATACACACACATTCATACCTAGGGACAATTTAGTACGGCCGATTCACCTGACCTGCATGTCTTTGGACGGAAGAAACCGGAGCGCCCGGAGGAAACCCACACAGACATGGGGAGAACATGCAAACTCCACACAGAGGACGACCCGGGACGACCCCCCCAAGGTTGGACTACCCCGGGGCTCGAACCCAGGACCTTCTGGCTGTGAGGCGACCGTGCTAACCACTGCGTCACCGCGCCGCGCAAATAAAGTCAACGTCTTGAAATTATATAAGCCCCTTTCAAGGGGACATATTCCTGGTATTGTTTTTTGGAAATATTTGTTTATCTGTCCTTCAATAACTTAATAGAAACTGGATGATCTGATTAAATTTTGGAGGCAACTGGGTCGACGTCATTCTTTCAAAATCGAAATATTTTTTTTTTTGGGCTACGACTGTCAAAAATGGTTCGATTTACTTCAAACTGGACACCAAAGTGTTTCAAACCTACAGAAATACAAACAAAAATACACATTTCTACCCATCACCAAAGTGATGAATGCATTGTTTTGAAGAGTGATAGCGGTCAACATTCGGGGGGAGGGGGGGGGTGAAGTCAAGGGCCTGGGTTTGTTATGCCTGGCACAGCTTGTTTTAAGATTAAGTTATGATCAATGTCATCCTACTTCTGTCCTTCTTATCTACAAGTTAACTAGACTCTGCGATTGGTTTTGTGGGCTCCGACTGCAGTTCTCCTCCGCAGGAGCTGTGGAGCAGCTCCTTCAGGGCCTGGTTCCTCTCTTTACTCAGACTGCCGCCGTTGACGTGGCCGTTGGCTCCTTCGTGATGCAGGGAGCCCGTGACCTCCTGCAGCCACTGCACCTCGGCGTTCAGCTCCTCCCTGAGCGCGCTCAGCTGGCTCTGCCTCTCGTGGTACTTCCCACCGACGCTCTCGAGGCAGGCGTCCACGTCCCTTATGTCCTCCTGCAGGAGCCTCCTGGTGGCCTCCACTTTGTGCAACTCGTAGCGCGCCTGAGAAAGCCGGCTCCTAGCGCTCTCACTCTCCTCCTTGTACCAGGCCTCCTTCTCATTGTAGATGGAGAGCAGCGCTTCGATGTCATCCTGCAGGGCGCGGTGGGCTTCTGCCACATCGGACAGCCCCGTCTCCATCAGGCTGATGTCCTGCACCACGTGGGCGTAGCGCTCAAAGTTGGCGTACGTGTTGTTTGAGGGCGTGCTGGAGTGAGACTGTATGGTGTACTCCTTAAGACGCTTGGCCTTCAGCTGACATGGCTCCACTCTCTTCTTGGCCTCGGGGGCGGAGTCATCGTCCGCGTGGCTGTGGGACTTCAAGACAGAGGGGGGTGGAGGAACACTGAGTGAGATCCTGTCTCATCCGAGCAGCTTTGAAAACAAACGTAGCAGCGGGCGCCTTTTTGCAGCCATGGCGCCACGTGATTAGTGTGTAAACCTACAGGAAAAGCAGGTGAGAGAGAGAGCCAGCCCAAAACACATCATTCCCACGTCTAGTGTGCTGCATTTCTTGGTCTCCGTGCTCCAAAAACGGAGGGGGGGGGGGGGGGGAGATGCGTCCCAAAGCGAAACACTCACATGCATGTCAGCAGCCAGTACAGTGGAGCAAACTTTTCCTACATTATTTATGTAACATTTGTAAAGCGTCCAAACCGTGCAGTCCAAAAAACAAAACAAAACATAACTTTGGCCTCCTCTCTCAGCTCTGAGCTCTGCTAACTAACGTCAGCCAGCATTACACTTTCAGGCTGCAACAGCCAGAGGGAGCCTGTCCAAGACGTGTGGTGCCGCATGTTTCAACAGGTGAAAGTTCAGCGAATAGCCCCAGAGGAGGGGTGTGGTGCGATGGCGTCAATGTGCTACGTTTTGCATAGGCCAAACTTTGCATAGTTATTTGGAAAGGCTGGGGAATTTATGCTCACAGATTTAGATATACGCTACTCTAATTTCCATTTGCAGCTAAATAATGTTGGTTACCAAACGGGAAGTTCAGGTCTGTCACCCTGGACATCCAAGTTAGAACACGGCTAAATGTTCTTTTAGTATGTTAAAGCAGTATGATGACGGGTATCTGCAGGTTATGACAGTATAAACACGTGCTTTTCTACACCATGTACATACCTTGATCCAGGGATGGTTGAGAGCGTCTTGTATTGTCAACCGCTTTCTAAAAAGTACAACCAAAAGGAAAAAAAATTGTAAAAACAGTATTAAATAAATTGATAAAAAGACAGACAGGCAGACATATAAGAACACAATATAGTCAAACAGACTAGTCTTGCATTTTTAGTTCCTTATGCAGCCTGAAACTAAAATACTTGCTGATGAGACACATACACACATACATACACAGATAGATACAAAGACACAGATAGATAGATACAAAGACACATGGATGATTAGATCCAAGTTTAAGAAACAATGTAACTAAATATGAGAGAGAGATTACACGTTACGCTACAATTTACATTATCCTTTGAGAACCGCAATTAGAATGAAAAGCAAAGCTCAGATGTTTGGGTGGTGTCGTGGTCTAATATACGTTAGCGTCGCAACGCTGAGGTTCACGGGTGCCGCCGGGAACGCTGTTGGCAGCGTTCCTGGGTGGGGCGGCAGTAAGGGGTAATGTGTCCGACCGAACAATTAGTAACTCCTTCAGGGGAGCGGGCCAACTGCACAGCTGCGGAGGGATCTGGGGAGAAGGGTTGTGGGTGTCTGCGAGCTCCAGCAGAAACCTGCAGCTGGCAGATGAAAAGGACTGACCGGTGATTCGTGTGTCGGAGGACACACGTGGTAGTTCGCATGCTCGCCAAACCACTGCTGGAGACGAGGGAGTCGGGACAAATTGTGAGAAAATAAAAAGTAAAAGAATTGAAGTAAAAAAAAAAAATCACCATCCCTCCCTCCCTCCCTCCCTCCCTCTCTCTGTCTGGGGAGAGAAGAAACGCGTCCCTGCTCTGCGCTGCAGATTGCTGTGGCCGGGCTGCCCTTTCGTACGTGTCCGGGGCTGGCTTGAGCCGTTCAATCCCAGTAAGCCTCGTGGATTTATTGCGGCGAAACCTCTAAACACAAGGCTTTTACTTGTGCTCGTCAGACTTGACCTTTGGCCTTCCACCTCTCTTAACGTGCGCGGCGAGAGACCCGATCCTTTTACCTCGTGTCTTTCTCCAGGAGTTGCCGTATGAAGCTCTTCGCGAGCTCGCTTGTACTGCTGAAGAACTCCTCGTCGAACTGGTAGCTCATCGCCGAGATGTTCCCCAGAGTCTCCTGCTTCGTGTCACCGAGAAAGGGCGACGCGCCACTTAGGCTGAAACAACGACAGCAAAGCGCACGCACATGTAACAAATGGGTTTCCTCGATAATAGTTTTAATTGTTCGGACTGTGATTCACGACACCAAAGCCGCCCTACTTACAGGATATACGTGATGACTCCGATGCTCCTGTGAAGTTCAACACACAATTAATGAGGAGAAACGCTCTGCGCTCTGTTCTAACGAAAGGCCCGTATAGCGGGGGGGGGGTAATTAAGGGGCTCTTACCACATGTCTGCCTCCAACCCCAGCGGCTCATAGTTGACTATCTCCGGAGCTGAAAATAGACACGGCAGCGTACTGCATCACACACACAACAGCGAGCCAAGGAAAAACAGTCCTCTCAAAATGTTCTGCATTGCGCACAGTTGTGTCACTGGCACAGCTGTACGTCCTGCTCGGGAAAACACTTACCGACAAATTCGGGGGTGCCGAAAATGTTTTTGAAGTCCGCCCCGGCTTCCATCTTATGAGCCAGGCCGAAGTCTATGAGCTTGATGCGTGGCAGAGGGACGTTCTTGTCCAGCAGCATTATATTTTCCGGCTGTGAAGTCAGCGAAAGAAAGAGGCCGTAACGGTGAACAGAGAGTCCTACGAATGTTAAGAACGAATGATGCACAAAGCAGAACGATGCAAGTCGCCCATTTCAAATATTGTCTTTTTATTGCAATGGTTTTCCTCATCGTGGTGTATGAAAAGCGTATTGGAAAAGTGTGTTTTTCCACACGAACTTCGTTGGTAATAGCGGCATAGACGTGGTAGCTTCTGCGTAGGTATCGACCCGTCGTAATGACTGTTTTCATTGTATTGAATTACCGTTTCCCATCAACACTGTTGCAATACACGCTTTTTGACCTTTAAATCAATATGAATGTCAAAAGCTCCGTGACGCCAACATGGACCGGCTAGACGGCTCGACACTTCCCTGCACCGACTTGGGATACCTTTAACCATAACGTTTTAATGTCCCGCACATCTGGGCTGCCTGGAAGTAGTGAATAGCCCTTCGCTGATGGACCTCAAGCTATTTCTCTCCTCGCCCAACTAAAAAGCACCCGAAGTGAATGTAGGAGAGGCGCCACTGCAAAAACAGGATGGAAACTATCAGAGAATAGTGCGGGTGATAGCCTCGCAATGACGAGGAGATAACCTTGTGGTGTCTGTGTCTAACTGTCTGCACCTAAGCCAGAGAGCAAAGGAAGGATGCGAGACCCTGAACTGTGAGACACATGCTACTGTGACAACATGTACACCTAAACATAGTCCACAGTAACTCCTGCTCAAATCTCCACCTCCTGGAGTGCAGAGGTCAAAGATGAGTTGCGCCACAAAACACAGGCCCCCAAACGAATTATTTCACAGGGGGGTGTCCGGGTAGCATAGCGGTCGATTCCGTTGCCTACCAACACAGGGATCGCCGGTTCGAATCCCTGTGTTACCGCCGGCTTGGTGAGGCGTCCCTACGGACACAATTGGCTGTGTCTGCGGGTGGGAAGCCGGATGTAGGTATGTGTCCTGGTAGCTGCACTAACACCTCCTCTGGTAGGCCGGGGCGCCTGTTCGGGAGGGGGAAGTGGGGGGGAATAGCGAGAGCCTCCCACGCGCTACAGCTCTCTGGCGAAACTCCTCACTGTCAGGTGAAAAGAAGCAGCTGGCGACTCCACATGTATGGGAGGAGGCATGTGGTAGTCTGCAGCCCTTGGCGACCGGGATGGTTCGGAGAGTGGGGTAATTGGCCAAATGCAATTGGGGAGAAAAAAAAAGGGGGGGGTCCAAAAAAAAAATTCACACATGTGATGTGCAGCTGGAGTATTTCACTCGAAGGCCCGTCATACCTTTAGATCAAAGTGTGCGATCCTCTTGGAGTGGAGATACTGGACTCCATCTAGGATCTGTTTGATGAACTGAGTAGCCTCCTCTTCGCTCAAAGACTCCTTCTGAGCCAAGAAGTCAAACAGCTCTCCTCCAGAAACTCTGCAACACACACACACAGACACACTCCCATCCTGAATGAGTCACACCACTCAGTTGGTACACACCATACCGGACTACTCTCTCACTGCTCATATATTCTTGCGTGTAGTCAGTATACCGACGGATTGGTCATGGATGCCTTGGATGCCTTTGTTTGTGGCAATAACGCTTTTATTTTGCTTCCCCGAGGCCCCCGACTTTGGAAATCTTACATAAATAATGTGCTTCCAGCCCTCTGTCTGCAGAGCAGTGCATGACTTGTGATTGAGAAGTGTAATATAAAATAACCTGTCATTATACAATTCACTCTTGCGTTAATTGGACTGAACTTTCAGTTAGTACTAATTGGGGGGCCTGCAAATTTCCGGGCGCCATCTGGCGCTAAACGGTAGCCCCTCTGAGGCCTCTCTCCATCCAACACATTATTGACTCAGTGGGAGACCTTTAGTTCTCTGGGCCTGCATGACCCTGACTGAGGCTTTCAGCAAACACAGGACTGACAAACGTACCATGTGCAGGCAGGCAAACATGTACACACAGAGCAGATCGTTCCTCCAAACAAACACGAGGCCAGTATTGATCTAGGACATGGAGCTAAACTGGGCTGCATGCCTCAAAGATAACACTGACTTTGTGGGGTTTTTTCATCACAGCAAAACACCACATCATGGGTGTACAGCATAATCCTCAGCGCACACGAGAAAACCCATACATACGGGTTTGGATTCGCTCACGTTGAAGATTTGGTATTTCCTGAGGGGCTATCACTGCTGTTAACGTGACAAGCGTGAGAAATGTCCACTGTATAGGACAGTGTAAGGGTACTGAATAAACCCCACTGTGTATAAAATGCAGGGGTAGGAGGTGCCGCGGTGTATTCTGTTGTCGCTGTTCAGTAAGGTAACGGCGATACCATCGGGGTGACTCACAGTTCAAGGATAAGCACCACGTCTGTACGGTTCTCGTAAACATCGTGTAGTGTTACTATGTTGGGATGCTGAATCTGCTGCAGGATGTCCACCTCCCTCTCGATCTCTTCTCTTCTCACGCCGCGTCTGCTGGCTCGACTCTGGCGCTTTTTAATGAACTTGGCCGCAAACTCCAGGCCGGTGCTCTTCTCTGTGCAGCGCTTGACGATGGCAAACTGCCCGCTGGAGAGAGTGAGACAAACAGAGGACGGTCACATCACTTCTGACTGCAACTGTTAGGAAGGGAGCCAGTGGGATCTAGCTCGGAGAAGCCGCAGAGGAGTTCTGGTCTAACATGAGAAAGCCAACCAACTGAGGAGGGCCCCAAATACCCTCATGACATTATTAAAGAGTCAAGCATAAAACAAAGTTTAACTAGTCATACTTTACACGATGCAATACTCTTTACCCATCCCCATCGGGAAACATAACATGGAAGGAAGGACTCGAGTCCATGTTTGACCGGGCTGGTTGACATTTGATGAGTTAACAATTTTGTTGCTATGAAGAATTCAGTCACAAAACATTAACGCATTCATTTAGTCAGAGAAAAAAAAATAAACCAGATGTCCATCCTTCAATGTCTCTAAACTTAAATTCTAATTTTGACATCCATTGTTTTCCCCAGCCGAGCTCTCTTGTCTACGTGAAAGCAGGTGTCCAAGTTTCAAGTGGTTGGATATCCCACTTTGAGCTGAACCTCTTCACACCCGTAACGGCTAATGTGTTTTAGACGGAGTGGGATGTTCCATAATTTCCTGTTTCCCAGCCAGACGGAGAACAATGACATATGCAGGCATGTGGACAGAATTGCTATCCTCCTACTCTCCAAGCAGTGTTCCTGCCAAGTTTCTGAAGCATCCTCAAGAGTCACGCCACTAAAAAAAAAAAAAACCTAAATATTTCACAACAGAGGGGTGGCTTACAGACCCCTCTTTGAGGATCGCTATTTCTTCTCGTTTTAAAACAGATTTAGAGCATTTTCGTAGTTTGAGGAGCTTTAATTCCGAGCTTCGTTGACCCGACTTGAAACCCGTTGGTCAATAAAGACAGGATGACTCGGCTTACGCAGTCACCGGGGTCGGGGGGTGGTAGCGGGGGTTGAAATTTTCCAATGCATTGTCACGCTCCCTGATATAATTATGGAGTTGTGTCTGTTTAGGTATTTATTAGTCATACGATATTTCTTTCGCTCTATGCCTGATGTGGCGACAGCGTGAGCGGGGAGGATGAGGAGCAATCAATAGTCGTTTGTCACCCAGCTAAATTGCATGTTGTGTCTCCCTACGGGCAGTATTATCAGAATAACACCTGCTATCTCAGAGCTGGCCCAACGGGTCACTGTCGTCACTTTAACTGTTCCTGCCTAACTGGCTGCCCGCTGTGGGCATTTCACCTCCCCTCTCAGTATCTCAGGCTTTAAATAAAAAAAAAAAAAGGGGGGGCTGGCGTGGTGGTACAGTGAACAACAAGGCACCATGTGGGCGAGCTTATGAGTGAATGTTATCTTTGTCTCGAGAGGAGCACTCTGGCAAGTATGTGCTCCAAAACACTGAATGCCGTGCAATTAGAAGTAGGTCTACGCCACACATATGAGGCTTTATTAAGCCGCGAGGGAGCAGTTCTGCAGAATTCTCAAGGCTGTTTGATACCAATACCTTACATCTTACGCAACGCGAGAGAAGCTTAAGGCTGTGGGGGACAGATAGCGACAGGCAGCGGATTTTGGACTCGAGTCTCTAAAGAGATTCTGGGGTGGCTGTGATGGGCTGTCCAGGCTGTGTCCCAGACTATCAGGGCCCCTCGGCTAAGAATAGCCCTGGCTGAGTGCTCATCTTCCACCTGCCATCTCTCTGCTGCCGGGCGGAAGAAATGGGCCCTGCTGAGCCGGTGGCGTAGGAGGCGGAGGGGAGAAGGTGGGGTGCCGGGGGACCGCGGACGGGGTTCAGAAGTGGTACAGAGGGGATGCGTGCACGTGTAGCGTGCACTCGCATTGTTTCAAAGTACACTCGAACAGCGACCGCTCCTGAATATCAGGAGGCCCCTTTAACTGCGTTAAGCTGTGAATACACAAACAGTAAGAACCGGTTCCGTGTCATTTGACTTCACCTTACAGTCAAGAGAGGTGGGTCTGGTTTTCTTTAAGTCTTTATTTACCTACAGGGTAGGTTGCCTAACCCCATTCGCTCTTTATTGGGAGACAGGTACACAGCCCGGCTGACTCGTAACAGGAGCCATTCGTTTGTTTTTCCGTGGATGCCCATGTCTAAAAAAAAAAAAGGGAGCTAAATTCTCCTTTTTAGGGACCATAACATAACTGAACCAATCACACCCCCCCCCATCTAGTCTTTGGTTTGCGGTTTTACATTCAAGTTCACGTTTCGTGTACAATCGAGCAGGTTTTCACACTTGCGGGTATCCAACACTGTGGGATGCTCCGTGTTAATAACAAAAGGATAAAAGCTATACAGACAATGAGGGAATCTAACATCGATGAGTGTGTCAGAACTCTGGAGGGAATTCGGGGGACAACGCAACCACAGGAACTGCCGCGGCCGGGACGCGAACCCGTGTCGCCCGCACCGCAGGAGGCATCGCTAAGAAGACACGCTGGCCGCTAGCTGGCGGGTCTGACACTTAAGTCGAGCGGTTAGCGATGCCTCCTGCGGTGCGGGCGATACGGGTTCGCGTCCCGGCCGCGGCAGTTCCCGTGGTTGCGTTGTCCCCCCCGAATTCGCTACAATACGATTACAAGTAAGGAGTTTACAGGAGGACTGCGTTTGAAAACAGGACGAGGCTCAGTAACTAGGGGGCGCCATACAACCACACGGACGCGGTCGACGCGCTTGGCTAAACGTACCCCCACGTGCTACACCCGCTCTCCGTCAGCGCGGCCCGAGTACGGCGGGTCACATGACGTCACATACTCCGGAAGCGCAAAACTACGGGAACGAAAGAGAGGGTCCGTTCCGATTGCCCGCAGTTGTGCGATTGCGGCCTTAGATACGCGTCCGTGCGTGTCAGATGGCTCTCCAGCGCGTGGCGTGTCCCGGAAGACATATAACGCGCCGCCTCAGTGACGTTTGATAAATGACACCTGCCGGCGGCAAACTGAAACGCCGAAGGACACAACAGCTTCAACAGCGGCAACTAGTGGGGGGAAGATGATATTGCCTCACACACACACACACACACACACACACACACACACACACACACACACACACAAACGCACGCGCACGCGCACACCGTCGTCTTAAAATACTAAGCCTATTACAGCGGATGCTGCGCATCACTTTGGAGGGCACAGCAGCAGACAGTGATGCCATCATGTTGAGCCCTGAGCATCACGCTAACTACTTTAAGGCAGTTACTGTGACGTCATCAAAGGGCGTCCTAATTGTTTTTTTTTAAATCTTTATTAAAACAACAGATTTAGTGTACAGAGGAGAGTACACAGAACGAACACACATAACAAAGGAGCCAGGGGTACCATTCCATTAGACATTAAAAGACACACATAAATTAAAAGTTTTGGCAGCCTTTTTGTTGGTAGTAGAAATAAGTTTCACATATTGTTCAATTTCTTTCAAGATAACCACAAAAAAAGGGGGGTTTTGTTTGTGAATTTGCTTAGGTGAATAAACATTTTTTTGCCAGTATTATTAATAGTTTTATTATGAAAAAAAATATTTGTCATCTATTTTGGGGAGGGGGGGTCATCAAAATATCTGTCATCTTTTTGGGGGTGTTTAAAGAAACCAAATACTACATTCTCCCATCATAAAACAACAATGGGTTTTTTTTCTCAGAGTACACTTGTGACAGCAAGTGTGGACTTGCGCACTCTGCGGAAACGAGTGTGGTGAAATGGGATTGGGCAATAGACGGTGTGCAAGCGCATCAGAAGCATTACAGCGGTAGATTCTTGTCAAGACTGTTGCGTTCTGGAACGGTGCTTTCTCGTGTGGTAACAGCGGGACTGGCTGTCTGGACAGGAAAAGGCTGCACCGAAGCAGTTCGAGCTTTGATCGTTCATATCATAGGCCATCGCTACTTCCTGGATGAGCACACGAGCGGTGAAATTTCCCTTTTAAGGATTTATATGGGAACGATATGCTCCTGGGAGGAGGCTCTACATTTCATTACAATTGTTGCGGATTGTTATGCGACCGCTACCTGAAATCATCAAGTGCCTCATTGTGTACTTACTGTAAATCTGTTAACACGGTTCTACTCTGACCCCTCAGCCCCTAATGCACGCCTATCCGTCCTGGAGGAGGGATGCACTTCCTGAGGTTTCTCACATTTTGTTTCCTGGCAGGTTTTTTTTTCTACTGAATCATTCCTCGCTCACATTGAGGGTCTGAGGATAGGGGGTGCTGTACATTGTCCTTTAATCTATGTTCCCGTCTTGGAGAATGTGGTGTGGATATAAAGCTCTCTGTGACCTCACTGCAATGTATGATTTTAGGCCTATGCAAAGAAATTTGACTTGAATGATGGGCCCCTGCTTCGTATCAGGTCACTGGACAACAGAGAGAGAGAGCGTGATTTTTACTTTTTATTTTCCCACAATTTGGCATGTCCGATTCCCTCATCCCCAGCAGTGGTTGGGGAGCACGCAAGCTACCACGTGTGTCCTCTGACACACGAATTGCTGGTCAGTTCTTTTCATTGGCCAGAACTGAGAGAGAAAAGAGAGAGAAAAGGGCCAAATTGGTCTGGGAAGAACGCAAGCTCTAGAGCCGTCGTTGAGATACATACTTATTTACACACACACACACACACACACACAAAGGTAAACTTAAACATCCCTGCACAAACACACATGCATAAATACACCGCAAAAAGAAAAGCAACAGCCTACAATGGGAGGGAGCCCAAGGCGTCTCACATGTTCTCTCTATTCATCCCATCTCTTCCCTGGAGACATCCTTGAAAGGCTCACTCTGTTAGAGATGACCCCGGTAATGCGTGAATATAATCGGAGAGGGGGGGTAAGGCAGTGAAAGAATTGTGCTTTCAAAAGGCATCTGGTTGCCTTGAGGGAAGAATGATCACATAATGGGGGCCGCGATGTCCCAGATTAAACTGTTAAGCAACAATGAACAGACATTATCTGCTGATCGGACAGAAGAAGAGTGGTCTTTATGTTGGAATCATTGTCATGCTGGTGAACGTTGCCCAAGCGTTTTAAACCGCTGGACCCAGACATCGGCATGTCAGGGCTTTTGTGAAGTGTTGTGGAGCGTTGTCATGTAGTGTGGAGTAGGAGCGGAGAGGCTGGGGATGCTGGGAGGGGCATTCTACAACGGGCCAGGCATGCCGGCTGTCTTAGCTTTAAGCTGGCCTCTGGAGCCGAATGCACCATCTCTCTTTGGACTTTCCACTTCCCAACAGCTGAAGGTTATTATCCACAGCCAAGTCGGGAGGAACACTGACAAGCGGCGCCGGCCCAATATCTAAACGCATTTCTGGACTGAACAACCTCCGGGACACCAAGTCAAAGCCAGCTCTGTTATAATTGACCAAACCCTGTCCCTGACCCTCCCTATCAGCGCGGTGATGCGTAGGAAGGGCAGTGTAGCAGCACACACTTTGGACACGTTACTCGTTTAACACTGCGGAAAAATAATGTTTCTAGCCTGCCAAAGAGTAAAGCAGCAATATGTATGGAAATCCAAGTATAGCTCCTCTCTTTTTTTTTTGGTCCCTCTATGTTCCAGTTACAAAAAAAAAGAAAAAGCGCGCCCATAGGTATCCTATGAAGAAGAACGCTGGTTTTTATGCGGTTTTGAGAGAATGACACGTTTGTGGAGAAGCAGGGGTGTGTGAGCGTCCCGGCGCTCCGCACCACACTAACAGGGTGACCTCTGCTAGGGTGGGAACTCCAGGAATGTCCAGGGGGTCAGCAGGGAGTTCCCACTTTGAGGCTGCCTTGAACAAACACATTTTTCACCTACTCCGCCGGCGGAATGCCCACCGCTCCGAGCTGACTACACACTTCCTGCCAGCTAAATACACGCATGCTAATGTCTAAGTCATGTAAACCCAGCATATACGCCTCGGGGGGGGGGGGGTCTGGCACTTTCCTGCAACAATCAGCACCTGTTGGTTCTTTTCACTTCCAGGCATCCCAAGTGAGAACGCGAGTGGAGCGGAATTCACACCGCGACGGCAAACTTCTGCAAACAGAAATCATTTCGCATTACTATTTTATACGCCGTTTTCCATAAAATCCCCTAAAATGTCTGTGAATGTTCTTTCATCCAGGTCGTGGTTATCCAAAGGAGTTGAATCAAGTGCAACTGGACTTGGTATATATCCGTGAAGACGTTTCGCCTCTCATCCAAAAGGCTTCCTCATTTCGTGCCTTTCTGACTAGACCAAGCTAGTCTGACTGAGTCAAATTCTGACTGAGTCAAATTCTGAGTCTCATCACCAGCCAGTCAGACTAGCTCGGTCTAGTCAGAAAGGCACGAAATGAGGAAGCCTCTTGGACGAGAGGCGAAACGTCTTCACGGATATATACCAAGTCCAGTTGCACTTGATTCAACTCCTTTGGATCCCCTAAAATGCACTGCGATACTGGCTGCTCGTCTTAACATCGCTCCTTGCGTCTCGGTGCCGTCCTGCATAACCGTTTCAGTGCCGTTACGTCCAGTTACTATTAGACATCTGGCAAATACATAGTGTCAACGTTTGCATGTAAAAACCCTGCAAAACCACAGTACCTCAGAACTTCCTGTATTCAACAAGTGTGCAACCAGAACAGTATTTCAATTCATTTCCCAAGCTTTGGTACACGACTTCTCCGTATAGACAGAAAAGATACGTCAGATGTTTTCTCCCTCCGTTGCCTTCCGCGTTCACACGAGGCTAAAACGTGAAGGAAGTTTTTTTTTTTCTTCAAAGATTTCAATTCTACTAGAGCTATTCAAAACAATGGCATTTCCCTTGCAACAACAACATCCTGTTTGATGATGAGCATTCCATTCATAAGGACTGTAGGGCAAGTACAGTGTTATGGTGGCCATTGTTGTTTAAACCACAGTAATCCGCAAATAAGGGCTCAGGTATCCCTTGCTCTATAAAGGGGGGGGGGGTCAGGCTTGATTTACCTAAGTGACCTTACATTATGTGGAATCGCACGAAAGCCAGGGCGGCATTAGCGGCAGTCACGTTATTTGTCCAAAGGAATTGTTTACGTGGGTTCTCCGTGTTCCCAGAAGACCCTTTTTCCTCAGCCTCCCGTTTGGAAGGCCGCTTACATAACACGGTCAGCGTCCGCCTGTTCCCGAAAGAGCCAATGGCAGCTGCAGGCCCAAGCACCGCGACACACTCCCTGCATCATTTCTGCGATCGGTTACCGTGGGACAGGTACGGACATCAGCGTAGCTCCACAGATGGGTTTACCCAAAACACTTCCTATCGTTTGTCTTTATGCACGCTCTCAGTAATCCAGGTGAGAAAATCAAATGACCAGATGAACTGATTCAACCTTCTTCGATTTTCTTACCCGGATTATTGAGCATGCATAAAGCCATCTACGTGAAGAGGGAACGACCATCGCTGCACCGAGGGGGGGGGGGGGCTACGAATACATCTGTCGCCATCTTACAATGCTGTGATTGCAAACATTCCCAAATCCTCTGTGAACAGTACACATGGCCACTGAAACGCTAGTTAACGGTCACGCCCATATTTGCATATGAAACCGATGGTTGGTTTCGGTCGTTATGCAACTGTATTGTTTATAATGGGTGGGGGGATACCTGCAGTCAGTTTAGGGCCCTAACACTGTGAACCAATGTTGGGCCGTTGGTGAGCATCTGTGACCCTACGTCGGCACTAGTCGGACTCCTGTCGGCAGCTTTTCGGCCGATTCAGCGCGTTGAATCGGCGGAGCCCATCAGTGAGCGAGATCACTCTGAGTAGCTGTTCAGCTTAGCGTATCAGCCCAGAACGTACATGCTAGCTGGCCGTCGGCTGTAGTCGTTGCGGTGTGTTCAAGTGCTACTTTTTGGCCCAGACGGCAGGCGATGTGAGGCGACGCAACAGTCGGCCTCCGTCGCCGCCGGTCGGTTTGGTGTGTCTGGGCCCTTAGAGTGAAGAAATCAGTGATGAAGCGTGTCTGTCAGTAAACATGGATGAACTGATTCAACCTTCGTTGACTTCTATCATTTGCATGAAGAGAGAAAAAAAAAAAAGTGCAATCGCACAGTTCCCCTATGACATCAATATCTATCAACGTGTGACGCCACATTAGCATAATGAATCACCTTCCATGATTGACGGATTCCACACGTCAGGTTATGACTCTTTAACTCAGGTTCGTCCCCCACCTTCTATGACTGAGGGTTGGGTTATATTTCCATCACGGCAAGCCCATCAGCTTCAGTCTGCAGTCACACAGCAAATGCAAATTGCGAGCAAGGTGGGTTGGCGGCCTCCCCAACCCAGCAGGAAAGTGTTGCGAGGAGAGAATTTAAAAAAAAGAAAAAAGGAACAAGTAGAGACTGGGTCATTGTTTTCTGATCAGAGACAGCTGCTGAGGTGTCGACACGATTCACACCGACAACTCTGCGACACCATAGATGGAGCCCTTCTCATTTTCTGTCACGGACGTCTATGACTTTCAACCACAAACACTTTACACTTCCCCCTGCTGACGAAAGCAGGGGGGCTGAACACATGCAAACCAAACCACAGGTCCTCGACCAGCTCAGCCAACTTCCCAAGCAACAGTCGACTCCGCTCCGGCTCAGCGGCGTCGTCTTCGAAATAAAGCCTTTGCGCCGCGTGAAATCTACAATGGCAGCCTTTTAACCAACCTCCAATTGCCTGAACGTTTAACCTAACGTTGCACGGACAGGATCTGAATGTTTCAAAAGGGGAAGAGATCTGCAGAAATTTACACGAGAGAAATGACTTGAGGGTGTGGAGGCTGGACATGAAATCCTTCCTCTGTCGGTAATAAACGTGTAAACACAGAGGGAAGCTCAATGGCAGGGTATACAGGGATGGTCTGGAGGTAGGGTATATACAGGGATGGTCTGGAGGCAGGGTATACAGGGATGGTCTGGAGGCAGGGTATACAGGGATGGTCTGGAGGCAGGGTATACATGGATGGTCTGGAGGCAGGGTATACAGGGATGGTCTGGAGGTAGGGTATACAGGGATGGTCTGGAGGCAGGGTATACAGGGATGGTGTGGAGGCAGGGTATACAGGGATGGTGTGGAGGCAGGGTATATACAGGGATAGTCTGGAGGCAGGGTATACAGGGATGGTCTGAAAGCAGGGTATATACAGGGATGGTCTGGAGGCAGGGTATACAGGGATGGTCTGGAGGCAGGGTATACAGGGATGGTCTGGAGGCAGGGTATACAGGGATGGTCTGGAGGCAGGGTATACAGGGATGGTCTGAAGGCAGGGTATACAGGGATGGTCTGGAGGCAGGGTATACAGGGATGGTCTGGAGGCAGGGTATACAGGGATGGTCTGAAGGCAGGGTATACAGGGATGGTCTGGAGGCAGGGTATACAGGAATGGTCTGGAGGCAGGGTATACAGGGATGGTCTGAAAGCAGGGTATATACAGGGATGGTCTGGAGACAGGGTATACAGGGATGGTCTGGAGGCAGGGTATATACAGGGATGGTCTGGAGGCAGGGTATATACAGGGAAGGTCTGGAGGCAGGGTATATACAGGGATGGTCTGGAGACAGGGTATACAGGGATGGTCTGAAGGCAGGGTATACAGGGATGGTCTGGAGACAGGGTATATACAGGGATGGTCTGGAGGCAGGGTATATACAGGGATGGTCTGGAGGCAGGGTATATACAGGGATGGTCTGGAGACAGGGTATACAGGGATGGTCTGAAGGCAGGGTATACAGGGATGGTCTGGAGGCAGGGTATACAGGGATGGTCTGGAGGCAGGGTATATACAGGGATGGTCTGGAGACAGGGTATACAGGGATGGTCTGAAGGCAGGGTATACAGGGATGGTCTGAAGGCAGGGTATACAGGGATGGTCTGGAGGCAGGGTATACAGGGATGGTCTGGAGGCAGGGTATACAGGGATGGTCTGGAGGCAGGGTATATACAGGGATGGTCTGGAGACAGGGTATACAGGGATGGTCTGGAGACAGGGTATACAGGGATGGTCTGGAGGCAGGGTATATACAGGGATGGTCTGGAGACAGGGTATACAGGGATGGTCTGGAGGCAGGGTATACAGGGATGGTCTGAGTTTGTCCTCTACGAGTGCACGTTAGACAGACTGAATATGGACTGTGGACGGCACCAGAACACACAGCAGCAGTGTTTGTTTCAGAAGTCACGACAGATCGAGCCCGAGACCGTTTTCCTTTTCACACCTGATCAATCTGTTAACAAGCTGCATGCAGCTTCTCCATCTCTTTTGACCTATTTCCTCTTTGGACATCATTTCCTGGATGACTGCGGTTTTAGGGCCTCGGCCTGCACATCACAATCAGTTCTGAATTATCCTTTCCATTCTCATTACTTTATACAATGTAGAGACATACCCCTGCATGCAGTGCATAGACAAATCTGTTTTTAACAGTATACATATCACACTAAACAGTACTTAAGTCGGTGTCGCCCTATCCTTCACAACTTATCTATTTGAACACAATGACACTCCCAACCTTGAACTTTAATAAGTCAGCTGTTGGCATATCTCCATTTCCCCTAAGTGCAGTAATGAGGACTGACTACTCAACACAAGAGAGGAGATCATCGAAACTACTACTGATTGAGAATTTCCGCCCCAAACTTGAACGTGACGCAACGACACTCACCTCCCCAGCGCTTCGCCAATTTCATAGAAATCTTCAACCTTCTGTTGCTTGAATACTGCCATGCCCGCCGTCCTCATTGATGTGTGTTATCTCCCGAGCGTGCAACACCAACGTCGGTCCTCTGTCCGCTTTATCCAACAGTCTTTTTCCGTCCCGTCTTCCCGAGACACATGCCCTGTCGGGAGAGGAGCGCAGCTCAGTGGTATCCCTGCGGTCCTCTGACACAAGAACCTGCAGTCAGAAGCTCCACCAGCTAGCGTGCATGTCCCAGCTCGCAGCAGTGCATTCCACCCGAGAGGTTCAGCCCCCTCAGGAGCTGCTGGATACTCTAACAGGCACCACCACTACGGGCCATGAGCGAGGCCTTTTATTCTGCCGTGACAGAACAAACGGGGCAGTTAGTCTGCCTTTCACAACCCTAAATGCCGATTAGACAACATTAAGCCCAAGTGCAGCGGGCGTCTTTGCTCAAAAACTCAAGACAACTGAGCCAAGCTGGTTAACTTGGCGGTGTTTAGTTTAGTTCTTGCGATTATTATGGGATTATAGGGAGGAAAAGAAAAAAAAAAGAAAAAGGGGAGAGGGTATTTAGGGCATATCAGATTAGCCCCAGATGACACGAAATATTGGCAATAATGTAAATTTCAGCGAGAACGCTCCGAAAATTGGGACAAATATTCACTTCTTTAATGTTTGGTGCTGTCAGAGTATAATAATAATAATAATAATAAGCGATTCATATGAGAATAAAAACTACCTTGAAAAAAAAAATCAGTGACTCTTTAAAAGTGCATTACTTGAGTTAAACACACAAGTTCTGACAAGTCACACCTTACAACAAAAAAAAAAAGAAAAAGAAAAAAAAAGCTGCTCATAATAACTGTACTATAGTCTAATGTGGCCTACCTTGTGTCAGTGTTGGCGGTGATAAGACAGCAGCATGCTTTTCTCACGTCCTCCGCGGCTGGTCTGAGCGGCTCAGTCTCACCGCCGGCACTTCAGCCTCAACTCCCCTCCACCGACAACTAACACGCTTTTGTTTCCTGCCACGGCTCACAGAGAGACACGTCCCCTCATGGTCAAACTGCAGAACTGCTATGAAACAGGCTATTAATAAAAACATGACAAACTTTGATGGAACTTGTTGGTGGTGGTGCAATGGGAGGGAGGGGAGGGGAGGGGGGGTCTTCATCAACATTTCACTAAGATGCCCTGTTTGATATTTCTGGATTTCTGCTTGACACCGAAATGTTGCGAATAAAATTAAGACCCGAGCAGTCAGCTACAACAAAGTTTATTCAGTTTTTCTTGTAACTGGAAAAAAAAAATCCATATGAATTGCGTACGCTGGAGTTTATACCATCAAAGCATTTTTTTTTCAAACAAACACTGATGCAGGTTAACCATTGAAAATATGATATAGAAAAGATTTCCATATGTAATCTAAGTGCCCCTGTAGCATTGTGAAAGGTTGTCATCGTGGCACTACATTTGTGCAATATATTGCTGTAAAGAGCAAAAAAGGGAATTTTTATCTAGCTTATGTAATACAAGGAATGAAATAAGCTAGTAATATGATGGAAAACAACAAAAAAAAACTTGATTTCAGCATGCAAAATAACAGCCTTAAAAATGGAGGTTATGTATTCAAGTAAGCTATGAAGATATATACATAATATGTGAACCCTTCTTAGACAAAGTAAACATGTGAGGAAAAACAAAGTAAAAACCAGAGGAACAGGAATCATTTCACCACATTACAGCGTGTCCATCCTGGAAAGCCTCGCTCTCTCGAGAGTCCTGCTCTCCGAGGCAAAGTAAACTTAAAACTCACCGTCTGGGGGCGGGGGGTGGGGGTGGGTCCCACTAAAGGTTAATTGCAAGAGCGATCTGTGGCCAAATAGTGCAGTGAACAGATAGGAGCGGGGACGCACACGCTCACGACAGATTCTCATCCAGGCAAATAACGTCCATCCTTGACAAACCAGCACCCAACTATCTCTACCGACTGAACATTACGGTCAACTTGTGAACGTTTTCATTACGGGCCACAAAATGATAAGCGATGACTGACTCGATAAGGATGACAGGAGTAAAGAGACGCGCAACGACGCCAACCCGGTGAGTGGCGTTTTCTTTAGTACCGAGATAACGCTCCGACGTCTACGGCGGAGACAGACCGCTCCTGAACACGCCAAGAAACGCCCTCATATATATATATTCCCCTTATTAGAAGTTACACAAATCATATTTCCATTTATAGACAGCAATCACGATGACCAGTCAAGTCTGACATTCAGGTCATTTACTGAGCGATTTAAACAGTATCACAGTATATTCAACGTCGACCCCTGAAAAACAGGGAACAAGCTGAAAGAAGAAGAAGAAGAAGAGGAGGACAGGATATTCAACATTGAAACCGGCCCCCTGTGTACATAGTGAAGGTCCCTGTGGGAGCGTGTGAGCGTTTCGACTGATTGAAGAAGGTTATACTGCCACTCTGAGGAGGAGATCTGCACCTACCGCAGAATTTAAGACGGGGCTCAAAAGTACTCATCAATCAGCTGAGGCGAATAAAACACCAAGGATACACAATAAAACTGAAAATCAGGTTCAGAGTGAGGGGATACTTCCGAAAAAACACAGAGGAACAGAGCTGGAAGTTGGAGCAAAAAGCATTAATTTGCTTAAAACAGAGAATTTTCTCTTTTTTTTTTTTTCCTTTTGAGGGAGGCGTATGATGTTCTGCTGTATTGTATAGCGGCTTGTTCCACCCGGTTCAGTGATATGATTTGCAGCAGGCATTACATTGGCTCCCAAAATCTCAAGTCAATAACAACCTCGGTGCAACCTGCGACCATCAACACCACACTTGTAAAACTCCCTTGCTGCTTCACTAAAGCACCCGTCTGAACACAGGGATTGCAGACTGAGGAACAAGATAACCAAGAGAAGTGACCTGACTCCTGAGATGAAGAAATACAGCCTCGGACCTTCCCCCCGAAATTTGCAATACCGCCAAATCACAGGTGGTGTGATAGAGGAAGATTATGCTACCGATCTTATTGCGGTCTACAGAGTACATCTTTGTGCATCTTCTGACCCCACCTCATCAGCACTCCGGAAGTCTAGAACTACCCATTAATAAAATTCAGCGAACTTATATTCATGCAAATTGATTCAAGTATAAGACACAGGAATAACAGATAAAACGGGGAGTTGTGTAGGAATGTCAGAAGGAGCGAAGCCAAAAGTGACGCAGGTAAACACAGAAAGGTGAACCGGTTCATCTGGACACAACGTTGAGAGAACCGTTTCATCGCTCGTCGGTCTCAACTGACTCCAGGTCTCCCCACCCTTCCGCTGAGACTGGCGAAACGTTTCTCCCAGTAACCGCTGCGTCCCGGATGAACCGATTCAGCGTCCTGTGATTTCCTTACCTGGACTATGGAGCATGCGTAAACAGGTAAACAATTTTAGGAGATTCATATTGTAAAAAATGAGGTTGTGACAAAGCAAAAAAAAAAAGAAAAAAAAAAAAGTCTACTCAATTTAGACAAAAGTTAAAAAATAATACAATTTCCTCAAGAGGCACAAACATGACTTACCATTTGGGATAACAGCCACGTCTTCAAAACACATTCAAACTGTGAAGGCTTAGCCTAGCAAAGTGGGTTGGAGATCCATGGGACAAGCTCGGTATTCAGCCCATCACCTTAACACTCATGCACACAGCAATTAAGGCATTTGCAAAAAATGGCAGGAATACTGATAGAAAGGCTGTTCGACCTACAATGTTTTGGTCTTTGAAAACCATACAGCACAAGGTTGATCGTTCCAGCTGGGAGGACATAGACCACATCATGCTTTGCATGGGAAGTGCCCGAGAGCGACCGGAACACTGATCTATGTAAGTTGACCTTTTTGTGTTTGGTCTATGTACCAAAACAGTCTGGAGGATCTGGTGAGATCAAGGTCAGTTATCTTCCTCGTCATCGCTGACAAAGGTCCGTCCATCGTGACTCGTTTCTCTCTCCCTGAGGAAGGTTTGCCGTATTGCCTCAAGCTCAGTCAACTCAAGACGGACCTTCTCAAGGTGGAAGGCGCGTCGGCTCTGGATCTGCCTCAGGGGAAAAGGGTTCATGTCGACGAAGGCGATGTTCATTAGTTTCCTGCAAGAAGGTCACATTGATCTCACCGTTAATCATATTCATGTGCTGTACTACACTCTGGTAATGTCACTGTCCTCTTCCACTAAATGAGACATTCTGACATCCTGCATGAGGTGTGCTATTACATACTAATGTTCCTGCAGCAGATGTTTAGAAGTCCAATGCCATCGAGTCGAATAGTGAATGATTTTTAGCGCCTGGTAAATAAAGTGATTCTGATTCTACTTTACTGCTCTAAAATCAGGCCTGGCATCCTGGAGAACATTTTTCCATCCATCCATTATCCAAGCCGCTTATCCCAATTGGGGTCACGGGATGCTGGAGCCTATCCCAGCAGTCCCTGGGCGACAGGGCAGGGAGACACCCTGAACAGGCTGCCAGTCCATCACAGGGCCGACACATTCACACCTAGGGACAATTTAGTACGGCCGATTCACCTGACCTACGTCTTTGGACTGTGGGAGGAAACCAGAGCAGACACAGGGAGAACACGCAAACTACACACAGAGGTCGACCTGGGATGACCCCCAAAGTTGGACAACCCTGGGATTCGAACCCAAGACCTTCCTGCTGTGAGGTGACTGCGCTAACCATTGTGCCACCGAGAACATTTCTCTGATGTCATATTGCTTAATCATCAAAAACAAAGCACAGCAGCGATTACAAATTTACATACATACATACACACATTACATACAAATATATAAAGCACTGCTTCACCTTGAATCCAGGATTGTGCGGGTGAAATATCTAAGGTATTTGAATATGGCGGTGGAGTCCTGTAACTTCAAAAACTCCTCCTCTTTGTACTTGAAGAGGGCAAGGGCGAAGCGAAATATGATCTACAGAGGAGCATAATGAAAAGTCATAAAATCACGACATGGCTACTGCGAAACAGTGAGCCCTTAAACATTATCCATCTGAATTGCTGCACGTCGCAGGATTTGCATCAGCATTTCCTGACTTCCAACAGCTTTGTCCACGTGGCACAGTCCTTACTGCCTGTTTATCAACCTTGGGTCAAAGTACAAAACCGTGGTACTTGCCAAGTTTCTTCTAAAGAGAAGAATGCCAGCTGCCCCATGTTCTCTTCAGCCTTACAGCTGAAAGGAACCTCAGGGCACACAGCTCTGACCGGTTCTGGCCACCGTGTTGCTATTCATTCCTCACACTCTTACCTTGGGTCCCTCGTACAGGAAGGCATCCCAAATCTTGAAGAGGATGTCGCTGACCACGCTGTCCACAAACACCACCAGGAACCAGTTGAAGGTGATGAGGGAGAAGTCTACATTGTTCTGCTCAAAGTGGGCATGAAGCCGGGGCAGCTTGTCACTCATCAAGTCCTTGAACACACGCTGGTCAACCTGACCGGAAACAAGAGGGTAAAAAAAATAATAATATTATGGGTTTCTAATGCAGTACAAGCAGACAAAAGCATGACCAGGTCATTACTTTGCAGTTAACTGGGTACTGGATTGTTTTTTTTTAGCCGGAGGAAACTTTGGGGTCAAACTCAAGAGTAAAACCACAACACGCACTGCTTTTTATTGCTACACATTCTTGCTCTGATGAGTCACGAGCATCAGGCTCTGTCACATGTATGTGACATCATCACAAATGAGAGAAATTTGTAAACAGTATCAGTGAGACAGCAGCTTGCCCCTTGAATCTTACTGTGTATGAACACAAACCTCTGAGTTTGACTGATTACCTGTGAGCCCAGCAGAGTCTTGGTGTAATAGTCTCTCGGCATGAACACCTCCACAATGGCTATGAGGCACCAGAAGGCATCCTCTTGGTCTAGGTAGAGCAAGGCAATGGCTGCCAGTCTGGAAAAAACAAGAAGAAATTAAAGGACTTAACGACCGTGAACGTGAAACACAAAAACGGACCCTCAGATTTTACAGTACCTGTTTAGTCCTTGGCAGTAGCCAATATCTGGGTTCCTCCAGGAGAAAGCCATAAGCACATTCCTTAGCTTCTGGATGCCCTCTGCACTCGGGGAGGCATAATGCTTGTTGTTGGGCAACGTGCGCAGCAAGTCTAGTTCGATCTGTTTGGAGGCCGGATTGGGTTTCTCCCGGGCAACATTCAACAGAGTTTCATAATAGTCCGGCGCCAACTGGTCCCGGAACTTCTTCACATGGAAGTTGACACACCAGTGCCACACCTTGGAGCGGTGGGCATGGGGCACGCCGCTCCGCATCAGGGCCTTGAGCTCCGGGGAGCGCATCAGGTCCCTGTTCATTGTGCTGGCGCGGTAGTTCTCCCACTTCACGCCAACAGACACCTCCTGGTTCGTCATGGACAGAGACTTGAGCTCCAGGGCTCTCACCTTCGCGTCCAGCTTCTCCTCCTCTTCCTCCTCCTCGGGGACCGTCTTGAAGCCATATATGTCATACTCGCTATGGTTAAACAAAGGCAGACGGAGGACAGTTGGAGAGTAATGGTCAGTTGCTGTTGGGATGATACAAGCCTTTCACTCATAGTGCAACACAGCAAATCTTGGGCTACGTTCAGACCGACACCTCGATTACGAAATCCCGACTTTTTCCAGACAAATGCACACACACAAATCATTTTTAAAAGCATTTTTTACATTTCGGTTTTCTACAGCATATCAGACACATATCCATTATGTGGCCGTATGACTTGAGCCGGTATGGCAAAGTCTGAGCCATACGGTACATTTTATGTCACCCTCTACGGCACAGATGGGCAGGATTAACTGGCTTGTATCAGCACTGCGGCTCGTCTTTCACTGACCAGTCACTGTTATTGGCTCTGCCAAACTAAGGTTAAATGAGATTAAGGAAAACACCTGCAACACCAGTGGAAAACCAGCAGGGGCGAGTGACTGTAGCAAAAGCAATTGGGGGAAAAACAGTGACAGTGACAGAAGTCAGTGGAAAGACAGCAAAGTCACTGAGTTCACATCTATTTTGGGAGGTGCCCCTATTCAATCTAAACCTCCTGGCATATATCACAACTGACCGGTGTTGTCACAAAACATATAGTAATAGTTGTGTAACAACAGTTGTGGTTCATTTGAGCATGTAAATATCAGTGCAAACTTTTCTAACGTTGTGGACACATTGAAAAATGAATATGAACAGCGGTTTTTAAGGAAACGTAAATCAATCTGTTTTCTAAAACTGAATATTTTTTATGGCTTTTATTTCCCCGAGGTAAAGTTTGAAAGAAATTTTTGCAGAAACCCCCCCCTCCAAAAACCCACAAAACAAAACAAAAAAAACCCCCGAACACTCAAAGCTGCATTCAATGTAATCTTCTGGAAGTAACACAATCGGCTTTACCAATGCTGCATTATAATTTATACTTGTATTTTTCCTTAACATGTGTTCTCATTCCTGTTGGAGAAAAACGCTATTAGATATGGCAAACTACCCCATGGACCTGATTATGCAAATGTCAGGGGGGGGGGGTTAGATAACGGGTTCAGCAAAAGTGTTATTCGTCCTCAAACATCTGCGGCCTGGAAATGTGCACAGCAGGTTTCTGGAGCCACCGTACCTGACAGTATGAGGTTTGAAAATAGGATGGTCGTGATGGTCGGTGCTCTCCGCCTGCAGCGCGTCCTCCACTAATCTGGAGATGACCTCGCGGGCTGGGCTCTGCTCTGACGCGGAGCACACGGGGGACTTCATCTCCTGCAGCAGCACCAAGTACTTACTCTCCACCTGACACAGCTTGGCGACCAAGGCCGTGTGCTGGGGACAAAGACCGTGAGGAAAGAGGAAACACAGACCCGATTTGTTTTCATCGACGAAAATGGAGTTGTAGTTGCTATTCCTTTTTTTTCCTAACTTGGTATTTTTTTTTTTTTTTTTTACGATTTGAGCTCAAAAGTTAACTAAGCTGAGGTTAATGCTGGACTTTCCCAAAAACCACCCCGACTTCCTGTTTCTATTTGCGGAGTTGTGCACAGTTATTCAGTAAAAATGTGTGTATGGTACCTTGGCCTCTAGAGCTTTCTCTCGGCATTCAGCATTTCTGCGTAACTCTGTCAGCTCCAGAATTTCTTTGTTCAGGAACTTGTTCTGAGATTTGTAACCTTGAAGACTGTCCTGAAATGGGAGCGATACATGCCCGTTACAACTGTGACAAGCAAACAGAGCCCAAGTAAACTAGGGACCGAAATGGGGACATTTCATTCGTCGAAAAACACATAAAGCTAAAGCTGAGTTCTTCTGTAAGACCAGCTTAAAGGAGTAATTCATAACTTTTAAAGTCTATATCGATGCTTATGTACTACATAGGTCGGGTTCATTTTCACAGTCATCCATCCTTCTCTCTCCTCATACTGGACACACAGCTCCAGCTTGCCATCTCGAGCTCAACACAATTAACGGGGGACAAATCCACAATATTTAAGTGCAAAAACATACCCCATCGTTCAGCCAAAGCCAACATGATTTTACAGCAGTCTATCGTAGCGAATTTGAGCGGTCATTCTAAAAATCTTCAGTTTTTTTACTCCCGGTTTTTTTTACTCGCAGTGATGATTGTTTCATACCATATTACTTCCCGCAACACAGTACAAGTGACTGCCACCAGGAGTCCCTCCACTGTGGCACAGCAAAGCAAACGTGAGGAGGGAATTTAACTCGAAAAAATTTTTTTTTTTCAAATTACCATTCAAGCGGGGCGCCCTGGTGGCTCACCTGGTAGAGCACGTACCAGATAAGGCTGAGTCCTTACCACAGTGACCTGGATTCGAATCCAGCCTGAGCCCTTTGAGCCCTTACCCCATTAATTGCATTGAGCTCGAGACGGCAAGCTGGAGCTGTGTGTCCGGGATGGCTGTGTATTCAGAAAAAAGGATGGATGACTGTGAAAATGAAATCTACCTATTAACTACTTGAGGAATGAGTATAAAACAGAGATAGACTTCAAAAATTCCAAACAATTTCCATCGGATCCATGTTTACACACTCATTTTCATCCTCAGAATGAGGGCATCAAGATACAGGTTTCCGATCCAAATCTACTATATATTTACAGTACGTGCTGACAACTGTATCATACCTTAAGATTGTTCACCTCCTGTTGCTCCTTACTATAGGCCGGTGAACTGTGACCATTTGGATTTTCATTATTCTCTGAGCTCTGTTGGTTCAGTTTAATGATGATTTCATCCTTAGCCTGAATGGTCTCCATCAGCATGCCCAGCTGGTCATTAATCTCGCCAACCTTGATCTTCAGGCCCTTCAGCTCCTGCTGCAGGCTCTCCTTCTCCAAGGCTAGACGCTCCATGTGCCCACATAGGGCTTGGATCTGTCCGTCCTTATCTTGGAGAAGGGCCTCCATCTGGGGAAGCTCTTCCTGGCCTGGAGTTGTGGATGAATCTGAAGGTGGGGCTGTGCGGCTCACTGGGCCTCTATCACATTGGGACGTCCTAAGAGTCTGCTGCAGTAGTCTAACCAGCTCCTGGTACGGGATAAAGAAGTTATTTTTTTATCAAGACAGCTGGCAGTGTGGACAGAAATTTATTGAAAACCCAGTTTCATGCACCCTAGTAAAGCCGAAACTTATATGAAAAAAAAAAACCTCTTAAACTCCCTTGACTGGGTTCAGAAACTGTCTACAAGGTGTGAGCTTTTCAAGTCACATGTTTATCCAATCACTTGCAAATGGGTGTAGTTCAAGAAAGGAAGTAGTTGCTGCTGAACAGACACGTTAGTAAAGACTTGAATGGAAGGTATGAAATCTAGTCGGTGTTGGTGAAAACACATTGTGTTAGCCCAGAGGAGAGCAAACAAACTACCAAGCAGCAGTTGAAAATACTGCGCATTTACCTACAAGTTAACAGTGCTGGAAGCAGTCGCAAGCAACACAACTTCCGTTTCATAACTGGATTATGCAGTCTTGTAAACCCAGATCATTAACAGATCACACCCATTAAACAAACAGACACCTCCATCAAACTATCACCTTAATTTGAATACCTTGATCAAGTTGACTACATGTAAACTGAATGACTGTCAAATTGTTTATGAGGTGTGAACCATGCATCTTAATTTTGCTGCTCATAAGTAATTATGATGCCTGGTTATTTCTATCACAGTATGTGGCATAAATAAACAGTTATTATCATTTTAGCCAGAATTATGCTTGAACCACTGGGCACCTCCATCGCAGTATTTTGAAAAAGCCAAATCTATTCAATATCATTTTAAAACAAGTTATTCTGAGAGGTGGTGAATCATTGAGGCATCTGCACTACTAACAAAACAAGTTGTTGCGAAGAGTATTTCATTGTTTGACAATGACCATGATGCCATGCTGACCCACACAACAGCGTGCAATTCATTTAAATAGCCACCAGCATGCCATGGCAACCCAGCCACTGCAGATGCACAAGCCAGCGCATTCTTAGTACCGGTCCCAAGTCTGGATAAATGGCCAGGGTTGTGTCAGGAAGGGCATCTGGGGTAAAAAAAGATTGAATACATATGTGTGAACGAGAGGGAAGACAGTGAGGACGCAAAGAGTAGAGGTGGCTAAAATGGATGCGTTTGAATACTTGAGGTCAACTGTTCAAAGTAACGGGAAGTGCAGAAGAGCGGTGAAGAAGACAGTGAAAGCAGGGTGGAGAAGAGTGTCAGGAGTGATCTGCGACAGAAGGGTACCAGCCAAAGTTAAAGGGAAGGTCTACAAGATGGTAGTGAGACCAGCTATGTTGTATGGTTTGGAGACAGTGGCACTAATTAAAATACAGGAGACAGAGCTGGATGTGGCAGAGCTGAAGATGCTGAGATTTTCGGTGAGAGTGACGAAGGAGGACAGGATTAGGAATGAGTATATTAGAGGGACAGTTCAGGTTGGATGGTTTGGAGACAAAGCAAGAGAGGCAAGATTGAGATGGTTTGGACAAGTGTGGAGGAGAGATGCTGGGTATATTGGGAGAAGGATGCTGAAGATGGAGCTGCCAGGCAAGAGGAAAAGAGGAAAGGCCAAAGAGGAGGTTTATGGATGTGGTGAGGGAGGACATGCGGGTGGTTGGCGTGACAGAGGAAGATGCAGAGGACGGGAAGAGATGGAAACGAATGATCTGCTGTGGCGAACCCTAACGGGAGCCGCCGATAGAAAAGGAAGAAGCCACCAGCATGCCATGGCAAGCCTACATCCAACTCAATCTCAGTTCTGAGCATTAAATCCTATTGTAAAGAGTTTATTATGAGCAAATTAAGTCAAGATGCTCTCTAAAGTTGTTGAACTGACAACTGTGCTGAACTGTATTGTAACGTGCATGGATAAGAAGACACGCTGGCCGCTGGCTCGCGGGTCTGACCCTTTAGTCGAGCGGTTAGTGATGTCGCCTTGTGGTGCAGTACACCCCGTATCGAATCCCGCACCGGGCAAGAAAATAACCGGTTACATAGATGGGGAGTTTGACTGGGGCGGTACACCTGTCAAACGGTAACGCAGGTGTCCTAAGGCGAGGCGGGGAGACGAGCCCCGAGCGGGCTCTCGTTTCTGGTGTCAAGCGGCCGGCCTCCGCCAGCCGCGACCCGCTCCGGGGACGGTGGCAGCGGTGGGATCCGGAAGTGTGCAGATCCTCAGAAGTCTCTTCGGAGCGCGGGAAGAACAAAGCGCGAGGGCGCGCTTCCGGGGAGGGTGACGACTGTAAACTACTAATAAGACACGTTAGTCCCTAGCTAACGGGTCTGACCCTTTAGCCGAGCGGTTAGTGATGTCGCCTTGTGGTGCAGTACACCTCGTATCGAATCCCGCACCGGGCAAGAAAATAACCGGTTACATTGGTGTCAGAAGTGGGATGGAGCGACCGTAAGGCCATCGGAAGCGTAGGCGCCCTGAGGCGTGAAGGAGCTGATATGCTTAAGCGCGGGGACGCGCTTCCCGAAGGAGGGGGGTAGTGTAACGTGCATGGATAAGAAGACACGCTGGCCGCTGGCTCGCGGGTCTGACCCTTTAGTCGAGCGGTTAGCGATGCCTCCTGCAGTGCGGGCGATACGGGTTCGCTTCCGGGCCGCGGCACTTCCTGTGGTTGCGTTGTCCCCCGAATTCGCTACAGTATGGTGCTTCTGCTTTTTGTGGCTATTTGAAGATGTCTAAGAGTGACAGGATCTCTAAATCCCAGTGTCGGGCAGAGAGGACATGCTTCATGAGCTACACGTTGAAAAGGTTAATGCTGCAGTTTGGCATGACTTCACAAACACAGCAAACATATTTAACATTCATCTGGCTTCTCCTCTATGACAGCAGACCTGTGTAGCGCCTTTCCCTCCATACAACAAGAACAGGGAGTAAGGAATAAACTGATACGGCTGTCTTTAGTGTTGAGAGAGCTCCTATGTTCTTGTTTTTGTCTTCGGCCTGGCTGCAAGCATGACTAATCATTAGCCATCTCGCTTCATTAGGAAAAACCAGATCCTACGTAGGTTCCATATTAGTGAGAGAGAACAGTTCTGATACACGATATCCCATATGGAGTCAGAATCACGCCAAACATACTCATTTACTATAAAAAGCTCCACCTCAGGTCTGGACTGAATTAATTCTATATTGAAGTGACTTTAAGCAGAAAAGACCATTTCTCCTGATACGTTACCACCTTTGAATGGTAAGTCAGCGATTACGGAGCTGGTTGTGCGCAGACATTTAAGATAAAGATTTCTTTCACACCATTTCACCAAATGCAATCATTATCTTGCAAACTTTCCACATAGCACCCACACAAAATAGGACAGGAATCATCACCTTCAAGTCACACACGAAAACAATCAAATAATTTGCATATCAATTTGCTTATCTTCACACTTTCTGAACGTAGACAAAGAGCACAGTAAAGTTGCATGAAAAGGTTGTTTGGCATAAATACACTGAAGCTACATGTCTTTTGATTTCGAAATATTTTGCTGGTGTCCTGATAGGAGAGTGATTATGAGGGGGTGTGAGGTGCGAGGGTGTGAAATGACAAGGCGAGAGTGAGAACAAGCAAGAAGGGCCCGGGTTGTACCTTCTGAGTGGCCAGCTCCTCTTGAAGTTTGGCCTTTTCCTGCTGCATGCGGCTGAGCTCCTCCTGCTGACTCTGGAGACGAAGTTGCATCTCCATGGGTTTGCTGCCGTAACCCTCCACCGGGGCGCCATCGCTGGTGCTGTGGTTCTCAGCACTACGAGTAAATTTACCGCCGCTCATCATCATATCTTTGAGGAAGGGCCTCTTTGCCCGCGAAGAACTGCGTCCAAAATCGAACGTGAATGCTGACCCAATGGAATCTGAGGGGAAATCGTTTCAGAAAGTTTCACATTGAAACTGCGCAGCTTCGTTTCTATCTTCATTTGCTCGCGGCTCACATTTACAGGTTCGAAACGCATGTGCCGGTAATAACTCACAGGAATCACCGCAACCCCAAAGAAGAAATCAAAAGTGTTTTACAACAAGCAGAATCTTATCTTCCTCGTGGAATCCATGCTATGGACTAGAGTAAAGGTAAACGAAAGTAAAGAGTAAAGTGTTAAGCAACGGCAAGTGGAGACGGGTAACTTGACATACGTCTGTGTGTGTCTGGTTGAGGTTTCAGTTCGGGTATGTCTTTTGGAGGAGGATCCACCAATTCCCACTCCTCTGAACTGTTGCTGGTGTAAAACACACTCCGTCTGCTTTCACCGCCTCGCCCTTGTCGCAGATGAGACATGGAATTCCTGGAAGGACCGAGACATGACAAGTTATTCATTGAGAGCTCAGGGATTTAAAACATTAAGAGCATCAGCATTATCACATATTCAGCCTTCCAACTTTATAAAAGCGGTTTTGAATCCAAAAAAAGAAGAACAAAGACAACTGGCAAGAGAATCCTGATGACCTGTTATTTTGCAGCACAGCTGCTGAGACGTTCTCAGGAACAGTAACAATTTATAGCACAAAGTGCCTTTGTCCGAGGCCTCCGGGCCACCAACATCTCACAGGAAATAGGCTTGCGACTGTTCGTTTGCAGTCAGCAAAGCCATACAGAAAGGAACCCTGAAACTGGAAGTTTGATTATGTGGAGGATTGGGGTGTACCCATAGCTCGATACTAGAACTTCTCGTGTTTAAGCTGAATTTCTGCCGATCACATGCCAGAGTTGCAGAAACTGCACGAAACCTAAGAGCGCGAGGAACTTAAGGAACTGGCATTTTCGGTAGAGATGACAGCTGTGGTCTCTCCATTGGCCCCGGTGATTTATGAGGATGATTTTGCACTGGCGCGGAATAGAAACCAATATTCAACAACTAATACGTGAGAAACCTCTATTCCAAGAAAAATCTGCTCCATTACAGAACATAAAAACCAAAAAATACAAGCCAAGACACCATAAAATAGCATACACGAGTCTTTCAAAGAATTCGGCTAATAGCTGTCAGCGACATTAGAGTATTTTAATTCTGGGCCTGTTTTTTCTTCCAAACCGTCACGAGCTCATAAGATATTTGTCCAGCTTTATTTACAACTTCCCTTTCCATTTCTAGGTGAATACAAAGGTCCGACTCCAGCCTTGCATTTCTGGCATTTTACAGTCTTACATCATTTGAGCAGATGTGCTCTAGGTCCTTGAAAAGGAACTTTTAGCGGGGTGGATTACTCAAGGAAAGCAGTCCAACAGTTTAGAAACAGAAAACATTTGCAACCATTTCCTTGAAGGCAGCCAACACCAGGAAGGACTGAGGAGGTGTTTTCTTTCCTCATACAGCTGTGTAAGGCCTTTACGCCGAGACGGTAGTGAAGCCAGTTTTGCATGCACTGAAAACAGTGTCCTTAAAGTACTTTCTCTCTGATAACTGAACGACTTGGTTCCAATACCTCATCCAGTCATTCATTACCCATACCCATCTAATCCAATTCAGGGTCTCCAACACATTGTCCTTCAAACTGGCACACTCGGACCCGCTGCAGCATAGGCCAGCACTTTTCTTTACCTGAGTTCTGTGCCCCAGTTTTTCAGGGAGAAGTTTAGGGGATTGGTGGACAAGCCAGAGGGCCCTCTGGCAGACTGCATCCCCACCATGCCCCCGCCATCTGTTTCTGTCTCCATGGCGAAGTCGCTGCGAACCTTCTCCATGCTCTCGCTAGGCTTTTCAAACAGGAAGGTATCTGAAACCCAGCACAGAGTGGCACCGTCAAAGATCTAGGCTTAAGTAACCATGCATGATTTTTTTTTTCATAGCGTGTTGCCTCTTGCCCAATTGATGTAAGATGCCTTGCATCCAATTGAGCGGAACCTACATAATGAAAGCGAAAGCTAAACAGTCACTCACTGCTTGCTTGTGTGCATGTACTTGTCAGTCACACGAGGAACAGGCAGGACAGGCAATGAGGCCATAAATTTGCAGGGTTTGACCACTTTTAAGTCCAAATGGTTTTCTGCGTCTTTCCAGCAAACAAAATAGACACATGGCTTTTCGTTATTGTGAGCTGCTTTTCACACCGATTCATTGACGTGGAGTGTCGTTTTAGAAATCATTTGTCTTGCCTGTCTCCTCTATATTATTTATTTATTTGGATCCCCCCCCCCTTTTTCTCCCGGGTTGTTTTCGGCCAATTACCCCACTCTTCCGAGCCATCCCGGTTGCCGCTCCATCCCCTCTGCCGATCCGGGGAGGGCTGCCGGTCCCTGTGTTGGTGGGCAACGGAATAGACCGCTACGCTACCCGGACACGCTCTAATCTACAATACTTTTAATGTCAGTCATGCCACTGAAGCCTGCAAAATTGGTAAAGCCCATGCATTTCTATCTCACCTGTCACGCTCTCAGACATGTGCGCTTGCTTGTGAGATTCTACAGACTGGAATGTTCTTTTTCTAAACGAGAACGAGGTATAGCACTCCGAGGTCTAACATACATCTGATTGACACAACAGGTGTTCTAACCATGAATGCTTGTGATTCGATAGCACAAACTACGTGGGAAAAATCGCCTCGGACCATTTGGAAATGCACTCGGTATTATCTATGCACTGTGTAGTGTATAATATAGCCTGATCTATGAACATTTCAAGGAAAGAAAACGCCCCTAATTACAGTGTGTAAGAAGGGGTGCGATGGCTTCCACAGTTTTGACAGCCGTGTTCAAATCACCTGTTTAGAAGTCCCATCCCCAGGCTTTAGAGTCTGATCACGTGTGAAGTAGATTCTTCTTTCCCGGGGTTATCGTGTGGGGATGACAATAACCCGTGTCAATCAAAATCAAATGTTGATGGAGGCCCACACAGGTCTGCTGCTCCATCCCTCTCACTCAGAGGTGGAAAAACCCGGTCCAGAAAGTAAAAACCCTATCCGTGTCTTTACTCCACCCATGTACTAAACCATCAGATTGCACTGACTAGTTTCCCAAATCAGCTGGTTTAATACATGGATGGAGTAAAGACACGGTTAGGATTTTTACTTCCTGGGCTGGATTTTTCCACCTCCGCTCTCACCGCATGTATGTATAAGCAACTTCATTCTTTTATCATATTACAGAGAAGCCCATGTCACACAAAAGGAAAAGTGCACCGCCGAACTCAACTCAGAGGACCGTGTTCCCTCTCTAGGAAACCTGATGGTCATTTTATACAAAATGATATAAAGTATTTGTTTACCTTCAAATGTGACTTAATAATGGCATCCATATTACAATATTCTATCCAATTTTTTTTTTTGGGCCACAAGTGTGACTAAATTTCCTCATTATTATTATTATTACTAATATTTTTGCAATCATAATCATTATTATTATTTATTTTTCCCCCCCTTTTTCTCCCCAGTAGTACCCAGCCAATTACCCCACTCTTCTGAGTGGTCCCGGTCGCTGCTCCACCCCCTCTGCCCATCCGGGGAGGGCTGCACACTACCACATGCCTCCTCCCATACATGTGGAGTTGCCGCCCCTTCTTTTCACCTGACAGTGAGGAGTTTCGCCAGGGGGACGTAGCACGTGGGAGGATCAGGCTAATCCCCCCTGAACAGGCGCCCCGAACGACCAGAGGAGGCGCTAGTGCAGCGACCAGGACACATACCCACATCCGGCTTCTCACCCGCAGACACGGCCAATTGTCTCTGTAGGGGTGCCCGACCAAGCCGGAGGTAACAAGGGGATCGAACTGCCGATCCCCATGTTGGTGGGCAACGGAATAGACCACTACGCTACCCGGACGCCCCTTGCAATCATACTTATGATAAGACATTTAATTTGTATAGCGCTTTTCACGAACTCAAAGTACCTCAGAATGTTAAATTAGTCACCGGATAATCACAATTATTCACAACAACGAGAACAGATTACGGTCAAGGACGGCACAACATTGCACGTTAAAAGCCTGTGTTAAGCGTTGCTTCTTGAGAGTCGGCAGCAGTAGCCTGAAGGGCTTTTAAACCAAGAAAGGGGATCAAAATGTTTTCGAGCAAGCGGAGGAACAGCATCTCTGCCGAGGCATTATCTTCACCGGGGTGTGCCTGTCTGTGGGTTGCTGTACCGCGCTCCAACCATCCAAAACAGATACCATGCGGTCTGTAATTATATCTCTGCTGCTTAAACTCTTCTAGATCTCGCCCTAAACAGGATGCAGTACCTCTTCGCTTTTGACCACCTGCGATTCAGCACATATTTGCGAGGATCCCACACCTTTCCTGGCACACTTAAACCCCGACGGCTTGGTGCATGCGTCATCAGTACTGACGAGTAACGTTGCCGTTAGAAGGACTACGACCCTCACTGCGTACCAGGGCGGAGAACTCTTGTGTTCCCCTGCTTCTAGTCTTTCCCACAGCACCTACGCGTACCAGAACGCATTGCATGCAAGCTGCGGTGACGCTGGCCATAAATTCCCCTGCGCTGGTGTTGTGGGAGAGCACTTCCAACGCTGGAATCGTAGCTCGGCCGAGAGAACGAGGATGTGCTTTTCGAACGGCACCTTTACGGCGTATTACGAGTAGCAGAAACCCTGCCAGGATGTAGTTTTACCGTCTGCCAAATGATGTCCCAGTACGTCACTTGCCAGACAGAACTGCAGGTGTTTTTTATGCGCTATCCCTGTTGCAGATATACGGCGATACGGTTGAAAATTGGCGAATTTTCCATATAATAACTGTAGGCTGTTATATTGATGAAAAGGTTAATTGCTAAGTTTTTTTCACACACACCCCCCCCCTCCCAGAGCACTTATTTGACTCGTCTCTCTAACGCGTATTTATGTGATCTAACTGAATGGGCTGAAATTCAGTGACGGCCAAATGACAGTGAATTTACCCTCTTTGTTTCCGTTTGTGTCTGAATATGTACGGATGTGACCTCAGACGGTTTGGTAGCCTGCTCTGATTAACGGCTGATTGCCGTGACATTGTGTTTTTTCACGTACGGCACGCCAAGCCTCTTGAGCACTTGTGTTAATGGGATAGTTCGGCTCTATTGACATAAGGTGGTGTGATTTACTCACTAATAGTGTTATCAGTTCACCAACATTACCTTGGTTGGCGACTCCCAAAATGTCAGAAATCAGTCCAAAAAAAAAAACCTTCTGCAAATGGGGACAATTAATAAAAATATTTGAAGTCACATTAAAACATGCAATCCCCCGCCCCCCCCCCCCAAAAAAATAGGGTTAACCAGTCACAATATCTTAATAGTGTTAACCATTCAGGATACATTACAACATCTTTCGTGTACTTCCGGCGCTCAGTTCTCCTCTCACACCGCTCTGTATCACAGAACTTCTCTCCGTTTTTGAGGAACATCTGGGCTGTTTGTGTTTCTCAGGTTGCTGATTGTGGTGCGTTATCTTTGAAACAACGGATAAGGGGGCGTGACGTGCTTTGTAAACAGGCTCCGGTGCTTAGCAGCACACCGGCGTTCTGCAGCAACAAAAAGTAATTCCACAATACGGAGCGCTACGAGAGGAGAAGCGAGCATCAGAAATGCACGAAAGACGTTTTATTGTATTTGCGGATGTCAACGGCGGTGGGGGTTGTGTGTGTTTTATTATGGCTTAAAAAAATTTTTTTTCTTCATGAGCTCTCCCGATTCATTTTTGTGCCTGGCGGCTGGGAATAGCAGAACAAAGCCTATGTAATGTTCATGAATCGATATCACTGCTAGTGAGTGAGTCACACCACCTTAGGTCAATAAATCCGAACTATAACCCTTTAAGCGGCTCTAATATGTTGACTGTGTGTGGCAGCTACAGTACAGGTTCGCATTAAATGTATAACCGCAATAAAATTATAATTGAAATAGAATATAATCACAGTTTTTAATGATCAAGATATGCCAATATCACGAAAGACAACACCAACGTGGTGTTTACCACATTTACCAAACAGCTGTACTGAGTCGGAAAATTGTTGTTACATCTGTGGCAATTGCCAAGCTGGTCTTACCGGTGTCAATGAGAAATGAAGTAACTGACACATATTGTAGTCCTCCTTACACTCATTCGCCAACAATGCAAACACACCGGTATGATTAATACAGAATCTTCTCAAGTTACTGTGCTTTTAACCACACATATCAGCAGGTTGAGAACTTAAGATAAAATCTTGGCAGGTTTCCTGGTCCACGACAGACGAGCGCCTCAGTCAGAGCAAGTTCTGTAAAATCTGGCAGTGGTTTGAATTGAAAACAAATGTGATCCTGACTGATTGGACCAAGACGTGAACGTTTGAAGGGAGGTAAATAGGTAGGAAGGATCGCATCTTTACCACTCACATATTCAGAGCAGACTTCATGAGGGGGAAAGAAAGCCTATTGTCTTGTGAAAATGAATTCAGCCTGTACCAACTCACTGCAGTTTAGGGAAATTAGTTGATAAACTGAGGATCTCACGTTGACCGTCAAATTTTCCACACCGAGCTCGAAATCGAAACCTTCAGCAACACAGTAACCCTACGAGGACTACACGTAAATGTTCGAGACCCTTTCAACAGACAGAGAAGAGATTACAGTTGAGGAGATGTTATCTTTCTTCGGGCTGACACCGACTCTCACCCATCTTTCCTCTACACCCACGCATTTTATCCTAGCTTGCACAGCAAAGGCCAAGAGCTTCCAAGACCAATTTGGCAGAGGATGAAACAACGGTAGATAAACCAAAACAGGCCAACTAATGAAGGCCAACACACACTCAGCAAGTTTCACGGACACGCTAGAAACCGTGCATTGGGAGGATTTCATTCTATGGTCTTTTGAGCGTCAAGATTTGGGCAATGAAATAAGAGCGGCTTTCATTTTGCGTGCTCATGTTGTGCGTTTAGGTGTATGTTTTCCGTACCTTCCATTTGCTTACCATTGTCTTTGGCGACCAGGCCCGTGTGAGGGTACGGCAGGATCGGAGAGCTCCAGCTGTCTCTCTGGCCTCGTGTGTTGCTGTACTCCCAGCGCTTCTGCTGTAACTGCTGGAGCCAGTAATGCATCACCTGCCTATTGGGAGCCTGCAAATACACACACACACACACACACACACACACACACACACACACACACACACACACACACACACACACACATATAGGTATTGACTTGGGTAGCGGTTTCACGTCCATTCTATCGTATGGATGTGACTTGGGTATGAAAAGTCTGACACGGGCCAGAAAACCCGTGTACTTTGCAAAATATACCACACGCCGGTGCCCACAACAGACTCAAACACCACTAGCCTCTTGCCACCCATGCAACTATAGTTGAGAAGTGCTTTCTATTTACCTTTTTATATTGTCTACATTAATATTTTACATTTTGTTACATGCTTAATTGAAAATTAGCGCAAAGGTTCTGAATAAAAGGAGAAAAATAATCAAATATATTGAGTATATAATTCAAAATCAAATAAGAAATAGGCCTTTCCATGTGGTCATTTTACAGATCACTGAATTTACAGAAAATGTGCTATATGGTGATCATGTATCGTTATCGTGGTATGAATGACCTACATCGTGATATCAGATTTTGGTCTTAAAGCACAGCCCTAACCGCACTCATCCAAAGGGGCTTGTATTCACGCATTAATGGAAGGTCTGGCAGATCACTGACGTCTCACTAAGCAAAGCGCGCCTACGAACGAGGGAAACAAAACTCAGTGACATCAAACCAAGAAAACAAAAGTAAGCAGTGGTACCAACGACAACCTACTGAAAAGGCCGAGAATACATTTCTGTCAAAACACGTTAACGCTTCGGTTAACAGGCAGGCGTTATTAGCACCCATCATGTGAATGAGCACAGATGTTAGTTTCAGTCTCAGTTCTGGCCTTGGGCTTTGCGAGCTGTTGGCTATTACCAATGCACACCATCTGCCCCCCAACGAGACTTTAGAAACTGGAATGGGTGACTTGACATTTGAAGTGGTGGTTTTCCGAACAACCTTTGGGTAAGAGCCACCTGCCCTTCTCTTGACACCAGGGCCTATCATCACATCTAGGGGACCCGAAAGGCCAATCACATGACACATGTGACCTGCATGTGGCGAAACCAGGAGGGGGGGGCAACTTTTCAGCAGGCTGCAGAAATCTGAAACATGCACACTTATGTTTAGTATTTTGATGGGGGTCGTCTGGAAAACGTCCCAATGCACCGTCAGCTGTTACTCATCTATACACTAGACATATCTGCAGAACAGGACCTGGTGATACTTTATAATCAGTTTCAGTGCACCTGAACAGCTTGGGGGTCAGTTTAGGAGGGGGGGTCAAAGGTTAAATGAAAGGCAAAGCCAACCCCCCCCCCCAAAAAAATTGATTTCTCTGACACAGTGATGTGAGATTACATAAATCCAATTCCCTCCCTCCTGGTTCGCCAGTAAAGGGCAGAACGTTGTTAAGACATAACCGCGTTTCGACACATCTAAGCGTCTTCTCAGGCAAGGCAGCGGTCCCCCCCCCCCCGCCCGCACGCTCGCCAACGGAGGAGGGCGTGTCCGCCTCTCGGAACGGCGACTAAGTAACAAAACGGCGCCGTCGCCGAGGTGACGTCTCGGCGGCCGCGCGCTCCGCGAGCGGGACTACCTTCAGAAGGAACTCCTTGCCCGCGGTGTGGATCTCAAACTGGCCCTCCTCCCCCTCCACGTCATAGCTGAAGGACGCGTCGCTTATTTCGATGTGCCCGAGCGGCAGCCCGTCCTGGGGCGTCTTGAAGTAATACAGACAGCACGTCCTCGGGTCGTACACGAACCACCTCTGCTTGTATCCCCTCAGAGGTCCTTTGCCGGCGAGTTTGCTCAGGTGGCCGCACAGTCTGGGGCTCTCGTCCCTCGCCGCCTCGGCCTCGGCCTCGTCCAGCGACGCCGAGGCCGGGGGCCGCGGAGCCGCGGGGGCATTCGCTTCGCCGCCATCCTCCCCGCTCATCTTCCGTCCAACTTTCTTCTTGCGCTGCGGCGGATGCACACTTCTGTTTCCACCCGCATGACCGCTGGCTTCTCGGGCGCGGGGGATCACGGGAATTGTAGTTTGTTTTTGTTTTTTTTAATAGCGAGCGTTTTTTAGGGAGCGGTGGCTCGCGAAAAGACCCGCCCTCCTCTGCATCTGATTGGCTAGTGCTGGTCCCCCTCCCCCCCCGCTGGTTAGGTTGGTTTAGGGCAGTGTTTCTCAACCGGGGGTCCGCGGACCCCTAGTGGTCCGTGGTGTAATTGCAAGGGGTCCGTGAAAGTAAATATCTTTAAAAAAAAAATCCTATGACATTTATAGAAATAGGATTATTTTACTCAAATGTGACTGAGACCTTTACCTAAACTGTAAAGGGTAACAGGAATTTTTTCTCTAATTACAACCGTTTCACAAGTGTAATTTATTGTATTTTAATAAGACATCTCGCTCCCGTTTGCATTGTTAAAAGTTACTGCATAAAAATTCTGTTGTTACATATATCTGAAAGTTACTGAATACATATTCTGTTGTTACATATATCTGAAAGTTACTGAATACATATTGTGTTTTGTTACATATATCTGAAAGTTACTGCATAAGAATTCTGTTGTTACATGTGAAAGTTACTGAATACATATTCTGTTTTGTTACATATATCTGAAAGTTACTGAATACATATTCTGTTTTGTTACATATATCTGAAAGTTACTGCATAAGAATTCTGTTTTGTTAACTATATCTAAGTTACAACTGAAAGCTCTTATTTTTGCCCCAAAGAGTGAATAAATGCTATAATGCAATTTAAAATGCAGTTTCTACTGTTTCTATCAAATTGCAACCCCCCTCCCCCAAGATCAGGTGGAGGGGTCCTCAGGGTAGAGCAAAAATACACAGGGGGTCCAGGACCCCAAAAAGGTTGAGAACCACTGGTGTAGCCCAACGTGTGTCCACTGGCTGTGGCGCCAGAAGAATCTATAACTGCTGAGCACTTCATCCATTACGTTCCTGATTGCTTCTCGATCTTGCTTATTCTCCTACGGCCATTTCCATCCTCCATTGTTACATGGTAGCGATTAAGTCCTTGCGTTCCTGCGATCCGTCTCGTTGCTCACACATACCTTTGCTGACCCCCACGTTTCTGCATAAAGAACTGTGTTTCCCTTCATTCCGAAGTTCAGCCGATCCTGGTACTGCTCTATCTGCTAAACGCTCGTTCTCGTACATGTATATTACAGCATAGTGTACATAGTGTAACGTGCATGGATAAGAAGACACGCTGGCCGCTGGCTGGCGGGTCTGACCCTTTAGTCGAGCGGTTAGCGATGTCTCCTGCGGTGCGGGCGACACGGGTTCGCGTCCCGGCCGCGTCACTTACTGTGGTTGTGTTGTCCCCCGAATTCGCTGCAATAGAAACAATTTAATGAGGACTCAGGACTCCAGAAGTAGCGTTTCTATAGCTTTACTTGTCTTTCGCAGCTTCAACAAACTTCTTCTTCTTCATTATATAGACTAACTGGACAGGTAAACCACCTGGAGCCTAGAGCTCCCCCTAGGTAAGTAATGCTATAAGTACACATAGCTCATGTATCTCCTGATTTAAAATGTGTTGTATATTCTTTGCAGTGCAGTTGCTGCTTAGATGGTTGGGTAATCAGGAAGATTAGGGGACATACTTTGTTAAATTAATGCAAATGACTATTCGGATATAATAGAATGGGAAACCAATCTTAGGTGGTATGAGGAATTGAAAAGGCTGTGATCAAGACATCTTCGCAGTCTTTCTCATTACAGAACGATGCTTGAAGTATTTGCAGAGAGCGCTGTGGTGGAGTAATGATATGTCTGGAAATGAGCTCAGGGCCAATAACTGCAAGGGGTCTTGTTGGAATTGCTGGAATCCTCATCTAAGACTACTATGGGTATCGTGAAGCGCATATTGTCGTGCGACCTAACCATTAACACAAAATCAGCAACTTTTTCTTTTTTAATTTAGTCGGTTGGGTGGCAACAGGGGCGGCAGGGTCTTTTATTGAAGGTGGGCAGCCCCTAGATCAAGCCTTTTCCATTTGTAAGAGAGAAATCTACCGTAAGCCCCCCAGCCCCCACCCCCATAGGAATCTACCATACACCCCCTGGAATAAGACTGTCTCGTTGCAAATTACAATATAATTTGAGCCAATTTGGTCTTTTTGCCAATGTCAGAGGAACAGATGTATGAAAAAAAATCAATGGACCAATGAGTCAAAACTGGAGCTCCGGACCTGCCTCGAATGCACCGACTGGAGTGTTTTTGAGGCTGCATCTACAGACCTGGACGAACTTACTGACACTGTGACGTCTTACATCAGCTTTTGTTAGTACATGTGTGTGGCCACCAAAACCTTCTGTACCTTGAACAACAATAAGCCCTGGTTCACAGCAGAACTCAGGAAGCTTTGTCAGGCCAAAGAGGAAGCCCACACAGGGGTGGAGATAGGACCCGGTATAACAAAGCCAGAAATACACCTACGAAGGCGATCAGAGTGGCAAAAAAGGTGCTACTCTGAAAAGTTGAAAAATTGGTTTTCTGCCAAAGACCCATCATTAGTCTGGAGTGGTTTGAAAGACATTACCACCTACAGGAGACCCCCCCCCCCCCACTGCAGGGAACCATCAACTGGCTGACGATCTAAATGGGTTTTACTGCAGGTTTGAAAAGCAACATTTCACACCCCTCACCCTCTCCAGCCACAATACACAACTAACCGCACTCCCTGCCAGCCACTCTCCCCTCCCCACCTGAGCTCCACCTACACTCAGGATCTGTGTTGAGGATGTGCGCCAGCTCTTCCAGAGACAGAGGACCAGGAAGGCACCGGGCCCGGATGGCGTGTCACCCTCCTGTCTTGTCTTAAAGTCTGCGCTGACCAGCTGGCGCCCATTTTCACGCTGATCTTCAACTGGAGCTGTGTGAAGTCCCCTCCTGCTTCAAGAGCTCCACTATCAGCCCAGTCCCCAAGAAGCCCTGTATCAGGATTAAATGACTACAGGCCCATTGCCCTAACATCTGTGGCCATGAAATCCTTTGAGAGACTGGTGTTGGCCCACCTGAAGGAAATCACAGGTCCTCTGCTCGACCCCCTGCAGTTTGCCTACCGAGCAAACAAGTCAGTGGATGATGCGGTCAACATGGGATTGCAATACATCTTCCAACACTTTGACTCCCCAGGGACCTACGCAAGGGTCCTGTTTGTGGACTTCAGCTCAGCGTTCAACACCATTGTCCACTCCAAACTCACCCAGCTCACTGCACCAGCCCCCATCTGCCAGTGGATTAAAAACTTCCTGACAGACAGGAGGCAGCTGGTGAGGCTGGGGAAATCCACATCCAGCACCCGGACAATCGGCACTGATGCCCCCCAGGGATGTGTGCACTCATCTGTACTCTTCTCCTTCTACACAAATGACTGCACCTCAGGTGACCTTGTCTGTTAAACTCCTGCAGTGTGCCGATGACACAACCATCATTGGCCTTTTCCGGGATGGTGACGAGTCTGCATATAGACGGCAGGTTGATCGGCTGGCCCTCTGGTGTGGCCATAACAACCTGGAGCTGAACACACTCAAAACTTTGGAGATGACAGTGGACTTCAGGAGGAGCCCCCAACACCCCCCCACCCACCATACTCAACAGCATGGTGTCTATGGTGGAAACCTACAGATTTCTGGGTTCCACAATCTCCCAGGACATCTAAGGTGGGCATCCAACATAGACACAAGCATCAAAAAGGCCCAGCAGAGGAGGTACTTTCTCCACCAGTCCAAAAAATTCAACCTGCCTCAGGAACTGCTGATTAAGTTCTACACTGCAATAATCCAGTCTGTCCTCTGCACATCCATCACTGTCTGGTTTGGATCGGCCACCAAACAGGACAGGGACAGACTACAACGGACAGTGAGGTCTGCAGAGAAAATCATTGGTGCCAACCTGCCCTCCATTCAGGACTTATACTCCTGCAGAGTCAGGAAACGGGCAGGCAAGATCACTGCAGACCCATCACACCCTGGTCCCAACCTGTTCCAACTCCTCCCCTCTGGTAGGCGCTACAGAGCACTGTACCCCAAAACAACCTGATATAAAAACAGTTTCTTTCCGCCTGCCGTCGTTCAAATGAACGCGTAACACTGTCAAATAAATCCAACCATTTTGTATATACTGTACTGTACTGTACTGGACATTGTACATATACTGGTAGGCTCTGTCATGTCCATCTACCTCAGACATGCATGGAAGTAACCTGCTGACATCTATCTCAGCATCTCTGATATAGTCTCTGCACCACTGCACGTTATCACCTCTTATTTCACCTTTATAAGGCAATCCTTGTGTACATATCTGAAGATTGTTGTGTTGCAGTGTTGTTATTCTATGTTAAGTACACCGAGAGAGTCACGAAACTGGGGTCAAATTCCACGTATGTGCAAACCCACATGGCCAATAAGCAAACATGAAATACTAACATGAAGGAAAAAAAAAGGTTTCATAATATTTATAATATTTCTTTATTTCACCGTGAAGCCGAATGGACAAAAGCTAACTATTGCTTGAGAACGGCAAGCATAATCGCCAAGCCCGCTTGCAGGTTTTAGAATCTGACCTGAGTGTACACACACACACACACACACACACACACACACACACACACACACACACACACACACACACACACACACACACACACACACATGCACAGCCATATCCTGAGAGAACGATGATGACATTTTGCAAGAGCACCCATTATGTGTTTGCTCTGATCCAGGTTCTTTATTGTAAGCCTTTATCTCACAACAGTGCACGGGTGGAGAAAACACATGCCAACAAACACTGCTAATAACCAGAGATGCTTTACATGCGGCCATTGAGGGCCGTTCCTTGTGACTGTAGAATCAATGATCGGCCGGTAACCCGACACCTTTCAAACCCTCAGAAAAACACAGTTGAGTCACAAAGGCGCAACAGGCAGGCCTCCGCTGATTCACTGTAACGATAATGCGAAAAGGTCACGGGATGGGGAGGTCATGTTGCGTGTGTGTGTCATTCTTGTGTAAGAAGCGGGGTTGTTGTGGAGCGTCTAGTGTGTTGGTGTAGTGTTGCGGGCCTGTCGTGTCTCACTCTCAGCCTTCGCCGCTGGCTAGCGGAGATGCGGACAGGGGAGCCGAGCACGCCAAGTCTCTCCCTGCCGGTGCGTAGCCTCTCCGACAGCGAGCCCTACGTAGCGCCTCCTCGTGGCGACGCGCGGTAACTGGGTACACCTTGGACCCTGGCTGAACTACAAGACTCGGAGGAGGTCTGGCCCCTAGACACGTGGTACGCAGGCCCACCGGTGTGTGACTATTCTCTGATGCCCACGGACCAGCCCCCCCCCCCCAGCTATGGCTTAAATAGTGCCACTGCCTAGCGGATACCTCGGGGGAGGAATAGGCTACGGGAGTAAACCCCTACAGAAAATCAGCGTCCACAGTGCTGCTGTTTTTTTGTTTCTCTTGCCCTTTTATATCCGTTTAAGTGGGAGAGTACTGCTAGCGTCATGTGCGGCTGCCGCTTCTCCCTCTCGTCGCCCCCCCTTCCCATCCACCCCTGTATGTCTGCCCCCCTTCCCATCCACCCCTGTATGTCTGCCCCCCTTCCCATCCGCCCCTGTATGTCTGCCCCCCTTCCCATCCGCCCCTGTATGTCTGCCCCCCTTCCCATCTGCCCCTGTATGTCTGCCCCCCTTCCCATCCGCCCCTGTATGTCTGCCCCCCTTCCCATCCGCCCCTGTATGTCTGCCCCCCTTCCCATCCACCTCTGTATGTCTGCCCCCCTTCCCATCCGCCCCCGTATGTCTGCCCCCCTTCCCATCCGCCCCTGTATGTCTGCCCCCCTTCCCATCCGCCCCTGTATGTCTGCCCCCCTTCCTATCCGCCCCTGCGTGTCTGTGTTATGTTTATCCGTTGCCTTGTTTCACCCTGTTTATTGTAAAGCGACTCTGAGTGTTAGAAAAGTGCTGTATATGTTTGATTTAGTATTAATTGTTATTATTAATTATTCATATTAGTATATCATTATTGTTGTTACTATTATTATCATCAAAGCAATAGTTAGGCATGTATGGACTGTAAAACTCGCCCAATTAGGCAATGAGTTGTTCTTGACTATAATAGATTGAGGCCTACCATGGAAACTGCACACTAAAACAACAACAACAACAACTTTGCAGCCAAAAGGCCTCCATTTTGGGTTGGGTGTAGGGTGGAAACGCAGCAAGAAGAGGCATCTTAACATCAAAACATCGAACGGGTTTTGCCATTGGGGAACCAGTCGAGTCCAGGCCAACGCTGCGCAGTGAGACATAGACTCCAGCGGGCTCCTCTTCCTCCCACAGAGCCGGCCGACGAGGCTCCTGCCGCTTACCATTAGGCGCAGGCAACGATGGAGCTGATTTATGGCGAGTGTCTGTCATGGAAGGAACAAGTTTCTCACAGCCGTCATGAAGCTGAAAAATATCTGACTCAACAAGTGTTTATTTACAACTGCACCACTCGTGCCCCCAACCAAGGGATCCTCCCAACACTTCCATGCCCCGTACACTGGGCCGAGCCCTGACGGTTGGCGAATCTCTCTGAAACTACGACGAGACAAGCTCCGAACGAGCAGACGCAAGAGCGCAGACCGGATTTCGCCCTCCGTAACTACATTAATCTGATGGTCTGTTTGTAAACCTTCTTCTGTTGTGAGCCAATGAGCTCGCGCCCCGAAAACCACACTTCCTATGCAGCTTTCTTTCCATTCCCCCCCCTCAGGAAACCCCGTGCTCTATGAAAGTCCTGCTTTCTGCCTTTGGTATGCAAATGAGCCGCGTGAACTGTACTTTGCCGTTACACAAGAACCATCACTTTCCAAGCCTGGCGGAAAAACGGCGTGCGATTCTAAATGTCATCTGTCTATATCTCTTGTGAACAGTTGCCCTCCCTCAGAACACCCTTTCTCAGAGGCCGAGGACGGTTTAGGAGATAAGAGAAATCATCTTAATGGTTGCCGAAATGAGTCTGGATTCAAATCACGCGGTGTCAGGCTCAAGGGCAGGTAAGCGCTTAACCCGAGCTGTGAGAAATGACTGGCCAGCTTCGCCTGAGGTCGCAGCTATTTCTGATAACAGATGTTTTCTTGCTCGCTTCCTGCAGAGATAAAGAGGAATTGGACCTGGCTCTTTAGAAGAGTGAAAGATAAACCGCGTAAGACCTGCAACGTTTTGGGGTCAAGGCCAATGGACCGGGAGCATCCCAAGGCCCGCTGCTTCAGGACCCATGTGATGTTTCACCACAAGGTACAAATGTGCTTAAAGCTGGAGATGGTTGGCATTTTGCTTTAATGGGTATAACTATGGCTCACACCGTGTTGGCTCTTACCTTCCCCCAGAGCTGGGCAATTATTTAATACGCTATACAATATACGATATCATCTATAGTGTTTTAATGGTATTGTATTGAGGTGACATTTGGATATTGTCCTATTGTGATACACAATTCTGGTGTCTAAATACATGATAACAAGAGCTGATTACTTAAAGTTTCTCACAAAACGAGTTCTTGAACATTTTAGGGATTATTATTTGAAAACTAGCTTTGGTTTGATATAATTCTTTACATTAAGAAACAATTCAGTTCAACTGAATCACGGTATTTTTGGTGCATGTAAGCGGATATTGTGACGCGTATATCAATGCCGTTTCAAATTCTTTGTGATTATTGCGATAATATTGCATGTTATCATCATATTGTATAATGATAATATTTTCCATATCGCCAAGCACGACCTTCACACCAAACAATGAATTTCAGAGCACTGTCTGATTTCAGCAATGGCCTCAAAAACAGCTCGGATCAGACGATCGTAACGCTGATTGAAACAGTATATCGTAAAAAAAAAAGAAAAAAGTAAACGACTTTCGAGAGAGAATCCATAATTTCAGACTAAGAGACTGTTAAATTAAAGCGAAGAAAAGGAAAATAATCCAAACCGGTGTGGTTGAGTTTTCCTGCAACCTCAGCAATACACCGGGACAATGGGCACATTGAGCAGGCTTCCTTATCTGGCTGACGTGTGTTGGAAAATAGGCAAATCAGACTGTGGGTCATAGGTAAAAAGTGACCTGTCTGTCAGAGGGCTGGGTGTGTTGATCTGCTTGTGCCGACCTCTGTCATTCTGGATTCGCTCAGGACCGGGTAAGGATGGAGCCGCCGGTAGACTCGCTTGCTGAGGGGAGCGAGGGAGGACTCAAAGAGCTGACACTGAAGTGGTTCACCGAGACACAGACGCCGGTTATTCTCCAAAACGGCACCTTCCCCTCCTGGTTCCAGGGCTTCATCAGCAGGAGGTAAGGCTTTCTAGATATCCATTTTGAGGCAATTAAGTAGATTTTTTTTGTGTGTGATAATTCTGCGGGGCTATTTCTGTCAGATTAAAGCTATAGAAAGGTATTTGTCTTGTGTTTTTTTTTTTTTTGGGGGGGGGGGGACTACAAATAACCAGTTGCAAAAATTTTACCCCATGCATAAAAGTAATAGTAATTTGAAATTATGCCAACGTTGCTTTGGGTTCGCCATCTCAAAGTGCTTAAAGGTTGCCGTTAAGAACGGGTACCGTCAGCTGTGAATTCAGAGGCGACAAGATGTTGGGGGCCAAGTGTAAGCCTAACCCCGGCCGTACGTTAATGTAAAAATAGAGGAGTAAATGGGCACGATCAGTCTCGAGAGCAAGCGTGCGCGGGAAGTGGCTCTAGAGAATTCACCCTTTGGTCTATTCGGAGGTGTTGTGGATTTAATTCAACACAGCACCTCCGACACCCGCCCAATTCCCCCGACGGCATACCTGCTTTCACTTCGCCGCTTCTCCTCCAACATCCAAGATGTCCGAGTAGTCACGTACTGCGAGTAGCAGAGAGGACCGGTAACATTCCACCAGAGCGTACACGGGAAGCTCGGCGATGAGGCCTTTAGCAAGTCGATTTCCTTTTTATGGCGACGTCATCCGTGAATAACACGAAGCAGGCCTTGCTTTCTGAATACTCTGCCTTGTTTACTTTTTGCACGCTATTCTGAAATGGGGCTCTGGCACGTAGGAGTTGTTGTGCTCATGGCTATCCACTTACAGGGATGCTGAAGAAACCCTCCAGGACAAGGAACTGGGCTGCTTCATGATCCGCCTCAGCGATAAGGCCATCGGGTACATACTCTCCTACAAGTGAGTGGTGTTTTACTCATGACGAGGCGATGTAACACATGCATGCTTGGCGGGGAGACGCGGTTCCAACGTACAATATCGTTCTCTTCCAGAGGCAGGGATCGGTGTCGGCACTTCGTGATAAACCAAAGCAAAACGAAACAGTTCATTGTGCTCGGCGACACGGAGGTACACGACACAATTTCCGGCCTGATCGAGTACTACAAGGCCAACCCCATCGAGCCGTTCGGCGAGTACTTGACATCTTCGTGCGGCGAGGTGAGAGGACACTCGTATGACCTCACTCGCGGCGAGCGTATTTTGGGTGAGGACGCCCGTCTTACCGGCTGTTTTTGTGTACGCAGACGTTTACGGAGCTGTATGACATCATCCAGGTCAGCCCCAAAGAAAAGCCCGCGGCCACTGTCAGAGCTGCAAAGAATGTGCAGGCCCAGCACAGTCATAGCGGCTCAGAGAAACCTCCCACTCTGCCGCCAAAGAACAGCAGCACGGTGAGTACCCTGCAGACAGCACACCGCCGGCGGGAGGGTTACATAATCCCTCACCAGGCGTACACAACAATTAACCACATTTGACTCAAATCAAAGGCTTAATCCAGGTTGTCTTCTTGAATATTTAAGGCTCAGTTCAACAGCCCGGTTTGTTTCGTCAAACAGGAAGTACAGCCCTTACCGAGACGCAACGTGCCCCTCGTGAAGGGCCCCCCGGACGAGCCGAGCGACCCCCCGGGTAAAGTGCTGTACGCTCAGCTGGAGAAGCTGAGAAGTAGGGGGATAACCAGAGCCCAACACAGCGGTCAAGAAGATTTACCCGGAGTACCCCCGGGGAGGGCCGAGAGGTGCGCAAATCCCAGCCAGGCCTGCCGAGAGGAGAGCGTCAGCTGGGATAGTCCAGCCCCAAGATCAGGCATTATTTACTCTCAGATAAGCTCACTGGACTGCAAGAGCCGGTCCCTGCCTCTTCTGGACAACAGCTTGGACAATCAGAATTCTCACAGGCTAAGTGCATCCTCGCTTACCCCGCCTCGGCTGTCCCCCAAATCCCCCAGACAACCCGCGAACCACTATGCCCTGCCCCTGGTGCCGAGGGGGATGTCCAGCAGTCCGGCCGGCAGCCACAGTCTCGACTACCTTTGCAACAGCCCTATTTACTACTTAGCCGGCAGACCCGGGAACCAGGTGACCGCCAACGAGAGACGGCCACTCACACCAGAACAAGACAACGTTTACACATCCGCCGAGGTCCCCAGTCAATTCAGCCAGACCCGCTTCCTTCTGGACAACACGTACGAGCAGATCCCCGGGCACGGACTCACGAGGGAAGCACCCAAGTCCGAACCTCGCAACAACATGTACGAGTCCCTGGCCGCCCCCAGGCCTAAATACACAGTCCCATCCGGTGGGATCAAGGTTGGTGACGCAACTAAAACACCATGATCATGAACACAATTGCCTTTCCCAAGGTTTTATTTGTCATCACGTGTGGTTATTGATCGATTTATTTGCCTCCTTTAGAACGACAAATGGAAACGGTTCTTCCCCGATCCCAAAAAGAAATGAGGAGTTGAGGTTGTTATACCGGCTACTGGAGAAAACCACTAAGATGACACTAGCACCACTCTCTAACTGTACCGGCATTGTGTCCTTTGTGAAATTTACATAAGATTATGTTTGTTGATATCTATTCAGGCTGACAACAAATGCTCTGTGCACTTCCGTTTTTTTAACGCATGTTAAAAAAAAAAGATAAAGATAAAAGATAAAACTTCCGGGTATGTGCTGGACACTGTACAAATACCGTGAATCAATATTTATTAAACATTGCTATGAACAACAAACTCCAAAAGTCAGATATTATTTTTCTTGCACAAACCTGTGAGCCACGTTATTAACATCTATCTGTATGCTGAATTTAGCTGAGCTTTAGGTAGACTACTGGAAGACGGCCCCGCCGCTAGTTAGTCGTGTTTATTTATTTATTTATTTATTTTGCTTCACATGTCGGACGACGCCCTTGCACAGTAAATGTACTGCTTATGGCTGTGCGTCAATGTGAGAATACATATCATATTCTATCCCCGGGTTTAAGAAAGTACCGCGAGTATTTTCTCGTGGCTCTGTTTGTCATTTTCCCGAGGGGCTGTATTAAAGGTGGGGTGGCGCAGTGGTTAGCGCGGTCGCCTCGCAGCAAGAAGGTCCTGGGTTCGAGCGCCGGGGTCGTCCAACCTTGGGGGTCGTCCCGGGTCGTCCTCCGTGTGGAGTTTGCATGTTCTCCCCCCTGTCTGAGTGGGTTTCAGTCCAGACACATGTAGGTCAGGTGAATCGGCCGTACTAAATTGTCCCTAGGTGTGAACGTGTGTGGGCCCTGTGGGATGGCCTGGCGGGCCTGTCCCGGCATCCCCGCGACCCCGAGAGCAGGATAAGCGGTTTTCGGGTAACGGATGGATGGGTGGATGTATTAAGGTGTGATCCCATCCGTTAGGAAGGAGCAGCTCCTTACGTACGTGCAGGGCTCGATCGGTTCTGTCACCATAACTGACAAAAAGATGTCAAGCGAGCTGCAGACCGGTCCTGCAGTGGTTATGCAGGACAGGTGCGTGTCCAGAGGGAAAGATGTAAGTAGGTCAAACGTCGATCAATGAGATTACACGCAATTTCACCCTAAACATACCAGTTGCAAGTTTTCTTTTCACAGTGATGATGAATTTATTTATTTTATATAACACAAGAGCAACCTAACGGGAGCGTGCCGCTTTTAATCCTGACTTACACTAAGTAAATCTGCCACGGCGCAAGACCGATGTGTATGGAAAATATGTTGGCAGATTCCAAAGAAAAACACAGGTGAAATGTATTCAGCGCTGCTTTGAATAAAATATTTTCCTGTCAGCGGCGCGTTTCATTCAAAGCAGGCCTGATTTGCTTAAAGACCTCTGGCCACCTCCGTGCAATTGCAATGCCGGGAAGCTGCGGTCACAGATATGTAGAGGTCATTTACTTATGGTGTCTTTTTATAGTCTGCTGCTCCCCTCTGCGCTAGCCGTGGATTTAGTGCCAGTAGCACAAGCGCAAAAGCCAAAATTTGCGCTCAAATGTTTTGCATGCTTGTTATCTCTTAGAGCGAAAAATGCAAAAGGGGCAACGGTGACATTAAAAAAAAAAAAGAAAAAAGCAACCACACTTGGGCTGGCCCTGTTAGGGCCATGATACAGATATCAACCATTAAAAACATCCTGCTTGAAAGGCTGATGACTAACCGCCCTGCAGTGACGAGCCCCGACCTGAGCGTTTTCTCTCCTATCAGTATATTGTTCTACCACTGAGGGCTAAACGCGGTTGGTTGTTGCATGTAGCATGGTGAAGTCTATTTTGAAATAATTCCCCCAAAAAGAAAATGTCCAGCCCCATTTATCTGGATGAAATTTGCATTTTCTCCTGTATCAAGAGAAACCCAAAATGGCCCTTTTCTTCGCGCGCTAACCTGGTCTTGACAGTGACAAGATCCTTGTTTACAGGAAATCATTACAATCACAACTGACTGACACAGTATTTGTAAGTTCGTGCACCTATCACACCGAGATTTCGAAGAAAAACAAATAGATTTAAAAGAAATTCTCCAATAACCGTGTTCCCTACTTCCGATGGAATATCGATTATTCTATAATGTAAACCCCCATCTCTATTACAGGTGGCAGGGTAGTTGTGAAATTACCAGTAATGTCATTCACAGACAAAAAAAATATATATTGAAAATATTATGATTTGATTAATAAATCTATGACATGTAAATATAAAATATCATCTGAGCTAAATTTCAAGACATTGGGCCTCATTTGTTCTCACACACCCATGGAACTTTTTAGCCCTGAAATTTGTCTCAGAGGCACAAGTGGAACCTGGGTAACCCCTGAATTTAGACGCCAGTTGGTTAACGCTGGTGTCTTTGCAAGCCCGGGTGATGGGTCGTTGCAAGACGTAGACAATAGATGTTAGGGGGAAGGAATTGCAATACCATCAGGCTTTGCTCCTGCCTGTCAGACAATCCTGAGAGCCAAAAAAACTCCACTGGAGTGTAAGAATAAATTTGTGCGTATGAACGATTGATGAATGAAGGCCATTGTTTGTCCAGGAAACACAGATCAGGGCCACTTCCCACACCAGGCAACTTCGCCAGAATCCTCCTCATTTACTTCAGCTCCGTCTTCAATACCATCCAGCTTTTTCAGATGATCAGGAAACGCCAGCAGCTCAATGCCTTTCTACACGTCATCCACCAAGTACACAGCTTTCTCAGCAACAGACCACAAACAGTCAGAGTGGGCCCCGTGATATCTTCCACCATCATTACCAACGCCGGCGCTCCACAAGGCCGTGGGCTGAGCCCTTTTCTATTTACCCTATACACCAATGACTGTATTAGCCCCCCCACCTACATACATAAGAAACTCAGATGACACCGCCGTGCTCACACTCCTCAATGATAACAACTCTGTGGCAGCCTATCAACACGCCATTTCCCACTTCACAAAATGGTGTACAGATCAGTACAACCGAATGTCACTAAGACGACAGAGCTGCTCATTACCAACACCCATCCATAATGAGATCGTTGAACTTGTGGACTACATCAGGTACCTTGGACTTGCTCTGGGCAATAGACTGTTTCGACCAACACGCCATTTTATATCCATAAACACTGTCAGGAAAGACTATCCGTCATTCGTGAACTCGAGGCATTTTCCGTCAAACCTCATCTTCTCTCGTTACTGTACGAAAGCATAATACAGCCCTCACTACTTTACTGCTCCCCGTTTCTTCGCCATCTTAACGATAGGGACCGACTCATCCGCATCTCGTGGAGCCTCCAAAATCACCTGTCACTTGTTGGGGATGGGGAGGCACAAAATGCCTCCCCATCCCCAACCTATCAGACCTCAATAGCAAAGCCATGATACGCAGAGCGCCAATCATCACTCAGGATCCCATTCACCCCTTATCCCATTCTTCACATTGCTTCCATCTGGTCTCAGGAGGTCCCTTCACCTGGAGACGGGCCGCTTTAAAAGGAGCCTTGTTCCCTCTGCCATTGAAGTTCTAAACTCACTGAACCTCTAAACTCTCGTGTTAATGTGTTGTTGTCTCCCTGTCCTGTGTATGTCCTGTGGTGTGTGCAGTGTGTGTACATGTATTTACCGTATATGTGAGGCTCTGTACAAAGGGAAAACAAATCTCTTGTAGGAGAACAAAATATCTCTCTCTCTCTCTCACTCTATCTGTCTACCTGTCTGTAGATAGATAGATAGATAGGTCTGTAGACCTGTCTGTACCCTGGCTTGCACTCAACCAGAAACCACAAGCAATGTTGTAATGGCTGCTTTTCAGCCATGCCGAGCTCCTGATATCACATCCAAACAGAACCAACCAATCTAAATCGGCACATGCTCTGTGTGAGGGCAGTAATAAAGGAGGCTGCACTATCAGCGCCCTATTGCTGTGAATATTTCATACTGCCCTAATAAAGGGCGCCGGGGGTAAGGGGAAGAGGACTTAACTGCATATTAGCAATTAAGCATGAGCAGCAAATACGTATCGATGTGGCCCAGCTTCACCGTCGTCGGACAGATTCTGCTCACAATTTCTATTTCTTTCAAGTTGGACCAACTGCTTACAGATATTGGACCTACAGGATAAAATTTCATTTATTTTTTTGCACATTACCTAATTTATAACTGTGGTATTTAACTCTCTGCAGGCACAGAGCTTGAATACCGCACGGTCTGTTGAAGTGATTTACATGTCGAGCTTGTCCAAATGTACCACAGTCAGTCATATAAAAACAATGCAGTTATGATGCTTAAGGGGGACGCACTGTGATTGCACCGGACATCTTCGCCCATAAACAGGACTAGCTGGTAAAGCCTCACATAGTTATCTTGACCGAGGCTAATAAGCCACCGTAGCATTGCCAATTAAGATATACTGAGGTCGTTAAGAGCGGGGCGTAATCACTCGTGGAAATGCTGAGGCAGCCTTCCTCGTGCTCTCTGTTCTGCTTAAAAAGTCATTGCAGAATATTTGATGGTGTATGCGCGGACATAATCCCCCCCCTGATCTTTATCGGACACGCTCCCCAGCCATCACCGGTGGCGAGGGGGATAACACCGAAATACTACATGCTCAAAATCTCATCCGCGTCGTTGATTTTTCAGGTCAGCGCCCTCTCCCGAGCCGTCCCGGTCGCTGCTCCACCCCCCTCTACCCATCCGGGGAGGGCTGCAGACTACCACATGCCTCCTCCGAGACATGTGGGGTCGCCAGCCGCTTCTTTTCACCTGACGGTGACAAGTCTCGCCGGGGGGGGGGGGGTGTAGCACTATTCACCCCAGTTCCCCCTCCCTGTCCCCCCCCTTAACAGGAGGAGGCGCTAGTGCAGCGACCAGGACACATACTCACATCCGGCTTCAGTTGTGTCGGTAGGGACGCCCGACCAAACCAGAGGTAACAAGGGGATTCGAACCGGCGATCCCCGTGTTGGTAGGCAACGGAATAGACCACCACGCCACCCGGACGACCCCTATGTGTCACCAGCCTCACACCGTTCCACGACTGTCACCATCAAATAAAATAAATAGACAAATAAAACAACACGAGATGTCGTAGTAATCACTCGTTCTTTCTAAAATGTGTTTTTCAGTCGGGCGTTCGGTGCTTTCCTGTACCTGACCGGCTGTTTCATCGTATACCGGGTCGCCACGATGTCACTCAAAGCCCACTGAAAAGTGCTTTATTAGAAATAAAGTCAAGTACCACAAGTCACATCAAACACCGAGACGCACACGTCATTTACCGACAGGAAGACGACATGTGGAGGTCCCACGTGAGGCCGGTGGAGGTTTTAAGGGTTTCGCTGAGAGGCCGAGCCCTTCGTTCAGCTGGAAGACAGTGATCCACGACTGTCATCCTGTTCCAGTCCTTAAAACGAGGACACTTTTTAAAACGACAAAAGCAACACGCCACCACAAAGTAAAAGAAACAAAAAAAAAAACCAATACACAAGTTGTGAATGTAGTGAGAAACGTTGCATAGCTCATATGAAACACACTTGGTTTGCCCTTAATGCCACTGCTGTGCTTTCCCGTTCCCCTGGAAGGGCGAAATCTCTACCGCCTCACTAGGACGCCGGTTAGGATTTCAAATGTGCCACGTAAGTAAAGGCGCCTTTCGATCATTCTTGGAAATGCAGGAAATGTTTTATAACCTTGTTTTCCTTTCTAGAAAGTGTAAAAAAAAAAGTGCCCTTATGTGACCAGTCCAGGTCAAGCCCTATTTTATGCGGCGGAATCAGTCTGTGTCCTTGAGTGAAAAGGTGAAATAAAGGAGGTCGTACAAAGAAGTCCAGGCTGGTGAGAATCCCCCCCTCCTCCGGGCGTTTAAGCTGTCGGCTGTTAGCCGACGTCTCCGAGGGGGCGGCCGGCGCGGAGCTTTCGGAGGAGCAACGGACGGCTGGCTGCCTTGCTGGCGGGACTGGAAGACGGGCACCGTGTTGTGGTGGTCTGGTCAGGGTCCTGAGGATGAACGTCTGAAGTCCAAGATCTTCGCCGCACTACCGGTCAGTGGTATCTCTCCCAGGAGCCCTTTCAAATCCGTATGTGGAAGGTGCTGTAGTTACAAAACAAAAAAAGAAAAGAAGATATTAAACACAATTAAGGGACTTGACTTGAGCCCTTTAGGGACGTTTTCATTACATTTGTGCGCACGTCAACATGAGAACTAATGCCAACCAAAGTTCCCGGGGGGTAGTTACTGACCAGCCGAATGAGTGAGAGCAGCCTGTTTGGGCACCGTGAGGGTTCGGAGGGGTAACGGTGAGGGCAGACAGCCAGGGAATGGAAAAACAGACGTGTTGGCCAGGGAAAGAAAGGCCCAAAGTCTGTAATGCGAGGACCGACTCAGCACGGCGTGCCCGACTGGCCTGATTTCTCATTTCTACATGGCATTGCCTCCCAGATAAACAACAAACGGACCAAATAAAATTAAATCTAAATGTGTTCATCTATATAACCACAACCCTGGGACATTATTTGTACTGTATTGTCACAATACCTTACTATGTGCAGGGGTGTGAAAACTAGGTCCAAATCGTGTATTTGCCCCACCCATGTACAACACCAGCAGATCCTAGTCAACACCACTCGTCAATTAAGTAGGGGAAATTAGTTACTGGAAATCAGCTAGTTTAGTAACATGGGTGGAGCAAATACACGGTTCGGACTTTGACTTTCTGGACCTGGATTTTACATCTCTGGTTTGGAGGCAGTGGCACTGATGAAAAGACAGGAGGTGGAGCTGGAGGAGGCAGAGTTGAAGATGCTACGATTTTCATTGGGAGTGACGATGGAGGACAGGATTAGGAACGGGTATATTAGAGGGACCGCTTAGGTTGGACGGTTTGGAGACAAAGCAAGAGAGGCATGATTGAGATGGCTTGGACATGTGTGGAGGAGAGATGCTGGGCATACTGGGAGAAGGATGCTGAATATGGAGCTGCCAGGGAAGAGGAGAAGAGGAAAGCCAAAGAGAGGAGGTTTATGGATGTGGTGAGGGAAGACATGCAGGTGGCTGGTGTGACAGAGGAAGATGCAGAGGACAGGAAGAGATGGAAACGGATGATCCGCTGTGGTGACCCCTAACAGGAGCAGCTGAAAGTAGTAGTAGTAGTAGTAGTAGTAGATTGTCACAATACCTTAAGAAGTCAGGAGCCCTTGAGATCATATTTTCGAAGTCAGCAAAGGAGAGTTTGCTGTCTCCATCCAGATCTGCTTCTTCGATCGTCTTCGCACACACCAGATCGACCTCCTCGGGAGTCAGCTCCTCTTTTGTCAGCCTATTCAATGTTTTCTCCAGGTCCTCTTTACACAGGAAATTATCCACATTGAAATCTGTGGGCGGCAGGGACTGAGACCAATTAATAACCGGTTCTCTGGTTTTCCGGTCTAACAAAATGTTTGAGGAGCTGTGGTCCAGTGTTTGATCATTTCATCCTCACCATATATTTTGAAGGCATATATGGCCTTCAGCTCTCTGGGGGCCGTTTCACTGAGGACAGAGAACATGTCCACAAAGTCATTAAAGCTGAGATTTCCCAGTCCGTCCTCTGAGAATGACTCCACTATCCTGTTCCGAAATGGGTTCTCCTGCATAGAAAGAGCGTAACCCCCCCCCCCCCCAAAAAAAACATTTAAATCATTTAATGTGTCTGGCAGATGGGTGGCTGCAATGAGAGCTATGTAAATTATTGATAAACTGTGGTTTGTGGATAACAAAAGAAATGCATGAAAAACACATTATCCATCCATTATCCAAGTCACTTATCCTAATTAGGGTCGCGAGACACTGGAGCCTATCCCAGAAGTCATTGGGCAGCAGGCGGGGAGACACCCTGGACAGGCTGCCAGTCCATCACATTCACACCTAGGGACAATTTAGTACGGCTGATTCACCTGACCTACATGTCTTTGGACTGTGGGAGGAAACCGGAGCATCTGGAGAAAACCCACGCAGACACGGGGAGAGCATGCAAACTCCACACAGAGGACGACCCGGGACGACCCCCCGAGGTTGGACTACCCTGGGTTTCGAACCCAGGACCTTCTTGTTGTGAGGCAACCGTGCTAACCACTGTGCCACACACACACATATATACACTACCGTTCAAAAGTTTGGGATCACATTGAAATGTCCATATTTTTGAAGGAAAAGCACTGTACTTTTCAATGAAGATTACTTTAAACTAGTCTTAACTTTAAAGAAATACACTCTATACATTGCTAATGTGGTAAATGACTATTCTAGCTGCAAATGTCTGGTTTTTGGTGCAATATCTACATAGGTGTATAGAGGCCCATTTCAAGCAACTATCACTCCAGTGTTCTAATGGTACAATGTGTTTGCTCATTGGCTCAGAAGGCTAATTGATGATTAGAAAACCCTTGTGCAATCATGTTCACACATCTGAAAACAGTTTAGCTCGTTACAGAAGCTACAAAACTGACCTTCCTTTGAGCAGATTGAGTTTCTGGAGCATCACATTTGTGGGGTCAATTAAACGCTCAAAATGGCCAGAAAAAGAGAACTTTCATCTGAAACTCGACAGTCTATTCTTGTTCTTAGAAATGAAGGCTATTCCATGCGAGAAATTGCTAAGAAATTGAAGATTTCCTACACCGGTGTGTACTACTCCCTTCAGAGGACAGCACAAACAGGCTCTAACCAGAGTAGAAAAAGAAGTGGGAGGCCGCGTTGCACAACTGAGCAAGAAGATAAGTACATTAGAGTCTCTAGTTTGAGAAACAGACGCCTCACAGGTCCCCAACTGGCATCTTCATTAAATAGTACCCGCAAAACACCAGTGTCAACATCTACAGTGAAGAGGCGGCTGCGGGATTCTGGGCTTCAGGGCAGAGTGGCAAAGAAAAAGCCATATCTGAGACTGACCAATAAAAGAAAAAGATTAAGATGGGCAAAAGAACACAGACATTGGACAGAGGAAGACTGGAAAAAAGTGTTGTGGACGGATGAATCCAAGTTTGAGGTGTTTGGATCACAAAGAAGAACGTTTGTGAGACGCAGAACAAATGAAAAGATGCTGGAAGAATGCCTGACGCCATCTGTTAAGCATGGTGGAGGTAATGTGATGGTCTGGGGTTGCTTTGGTGCTGGTAAGGTGGGAGATTTGTACAGGGTAAAAGGGATTCTGAATAAGGAAGGCTATCACTCCATTTTGCAACGCCATGCCATACCCAGTGGACAGCGCTTGATTTGAGCCAATTTCATCCTACAACAGGACAATGACCCTAAACACACCTCCAAATTGTGCAAGAACTATTTAGAGCAGAAGCAGGCAGCTGGTATTCTATCGGTAATGGAGTGGCCAGCGCAGTCACCAGATCTGAACCCCATTGAGCTGTTGTGGGAGCAGCTTGACCGTATGGTACGCAAGAAGTGCCCATCCAACCAATCCAACTTGTGGGAGCTGCTTCTGGAAGCGTGGGGTGCAATTTCTCCAGATTACCTCAACAAATTAACAGCTAGAATGCCAAAGGTCTGCAATGCTGTAATTGCTGCAAATGGAGGATTCTTTAACGAAAGCAAAGTTTGATGTAAAAAAAATCTTATTTCAAATACAAATCATTATTTCTAACCTTGTCAATGTCTTGACTCTATTTTCTATTCATTTCACAACATATGGTGGTGAATAAGTGTGAGTTTTCATGGAAAACACAAAATTGTTTGGGTGATCCCAAACTTTTGAACGGTAGTGTATATATATATATATATATATATATATATATATATATATATATATATATATATATACTTAGCACAAAAAGTAAGGAAATGTGTGTTTGGTAGATGATTTCTTTGTTGTAACAATGCTTCTTGGCAATAAATCTTATACTGTTGGAAAGCCTGTTTATTTCCCTTTTAAATGGGGCCACATTGGTAAGGAACATGCATTTGTGGGATGAGCAGCAGAGCCGAGCATGTGGGTTGCGCCCATGAAACATTTGCCAAATCTTCTCTGCCATTGCCAAACAGCTTATTTTGCTGTTGCTATTGACTCTTGTTTTGAGCTTCTGGTACCCCAGGTGCTGACCGTCAGCTGCCTGATATAAGATTTGCTACCAAGAAGCATTGTTACAACAAAGAGATAATCTACCAAACACATATTTCCTTACTTTTTGTGCTAAGTATATATATAAAACTTCATTAAATGAAACACTCAATGATATGGAAAGTGCTCGACAACTAAGGAGCAAAATAATCCAGTGATTAAAATAAGTCATTCTTTAATGGACAGTACAAGCCTGTTTGATGCCATAAGCAATCATCAGCTGCCAATGGAGCTACAAAACAAAGAATATATATATATATATATATATATATATATATATATATATATATATATATATATATATATATATATATATATATATGTGTGTGTGTGTGTGTGTGTGTGTGTGTGTAGTGTGTGTATATATATATATCGACACAGATACAGGAAAAAAGTTTTAATACACTGCAGTATTTTTTTCCTGTATCTGTGTTGATATTCTGCTCTGCATTAGTTGAGCACTTATAACACCATTGACAGTTTCTGAAAAAAAACGCTACATATATATATATATATATATATATATATATATATATAATTTTGTTTGTTAAAAGAAACACTCAATGGTAGGGAAACTGCTCAACAAATAAGGAGCAAAACAATCCAGAGAGTCAAGTAAATTCTTTATGCGACAGTACAAGCCTGTTTCCTTGACTCACTGGATTTTATATATATACATATATACACACACACATACACATATATAGGTATGTATGTATGTATGTATGTATGTATGTATGTATGTATGTATGTATGTATGTATGTATGTATGTATGTATGTATGTATATATTCATTACACATTACACATTATTTGAACACATTATTTGAAGTATGAATGTCTCATGAGCGTTCTGTGTTTACTGGGAGGTATCTACGAGGCAGATGTGCTGCAAAATGTACAAACAGGCGTGTTCTGCTGAGCACGGCGTTTAATAAAGAAGGGCTGACTCCGTCTCTTTGCCGTTATGGTGGGTTCAATTATTTTGTCCTCTGGTTCTCACCCATATCTGCTGCTAGAGGTTTTATATCCCCGGAAATCAGCTGACTCGCCACAGCCCATAGTCACCACGAAGCGACGAGAAGGTCATCAGAAGAGATGCTGGATTTAACCTGCTCTGCACCGGTGAGGATGGGGCTCTCTACAGCCTACTCCTCTCAGCACAGTCTGCAAGACAAGCTAGACCGGTGGCAAGACCCACGACACGCACACGTTGCTGTTCTCATCTGGCGCCGTCGTTACACCGCGGATCCCCACTGGCTACTCAAGAAAGTCGAAGACACGTTTGCAAGCGAGGTTTGACTGCACGGTTATAAAACTGTAGAGGACTTTGGGAGGTTGTGTTCTGTGTTACGTTCACCCGTCCTGACTCGAACTGTCTCCGTCTCACCTCATCATCCCCAAAGGTCCTGCAACACTGTTGGCGTGTCTACAGGCGAGGGCCAAATGGCAACCAGTCAAAGGACACATTACCAGGTACTGTGGTGACTTCACAGCCCCCGGTGTGAGGAGAGACGCCAGGGGAAATAGCCTTGTACACATGTCTGAACATGTTTAGGGGAAAGGCTGAGATAAGCATATTAAGAGGTGCAACCTCACTATCACTCGTGTGTCTCTGTTCTTCACTGCAACAGGGGCCTGCTTATATAGGATTAATTGTTTACTGTGCATCACATTCCCCAAGCTCCCAGAAAGCAGCATCCCGTGAGGGGGTACTGGGGGTACTGTTACGGTAATGGAAACCGACACTCTGCGAGTCGAGTCGAGTCGAGCCGGTACCAGGTAGTGGAAAAGGGGCATATGTTACCTTCAGTTCTGGCATGTTGACTATCAAGGCTAAAGGCACTTTACAGTCCGGGTCCTTGGTGTAGTCCATTGGTACAAGATGTGGAGCCAGTTCATGGTATCTGCTGTGCAAACTGGCAAAAACAGAAGAAGAAAAAAAAAACAATTTTTTTAATTTGTATTTTTTATCTCCTCACATTTCCTTATTCTCTGTCTCACCTCCTGTCAGGTAAGAAATATAGTCCGAGCTACTGACTAACATAAAGGCAAAGTAGTTGGTTCCACAATATGATCCTCTGGAGAGAGGAGGAAAACCAGACAAAAATATTTCGGTCTGACTCGTTGTACTACTTACATGGCCTTTCTTAACACTCCATAAGGATTGTTGTGAACCAAACGCAATACACAGCTGAGGCACATGTTGGACCTGGATAATTTCATATCTAGATATTGGTAATTAAAATTGTCTGTTTTACACACTGTGTCTCATAATTTTGCATGTCAGTGGTTAAGAACGGCCAAGGTGAAGGAGTGTGTGGAGGCTTGTGTACAAAGAGCACATTATTTCATGGAGGCCAACCTCTATAATCTATAGTACCATCCATCCATTATCCAAACCGCTTATCCTGCTCTCAGGGTCGCAAGGATGCTGGAGCCTATCCTAAAAGTCATTGGGCGGCAGGCGGGGAGACACCTTGAACAGGCCGCCAGGCCATCACATGGGCCCACACACACACATATTCATACCTAGGGGCAATTTAGTATGGCCAATTCACCTGACCTACATGTCTTTGGACTGTGGGAGGAAACCGGAGCCCCCGGAGGGAAACCACGCAGACACGGGGAGAACGTGCAAACTCCACACAGAGGACGACCCGGGACGACCCCCAAGGTTGGACTACCCCGGAGCTCGAACCCAGGACCCTTCTTGCTGTGAGGCGACTGCGCCACCATGCCGCCCAATAGCAATGTCATCCATATCCAGATACATTGGTCTTTCAGGGCACCTCTCTGATATTTGGCTTCTGCTCTATTCTCTCTGGATGTACAATAATACACTGACTATGGGGATGACCTTCAGTTTAAATGATTATTTAAACCACTTATTTGATCGTTTCATAAACCTACTGGATAGCCACATATACACCGACCAGCCAAAATATTAAAACCACCTGCCTAATATTGTGTAGGTCCCCCTCGTGCCACTAAAACAGTTCTGACCCGTCGAGGCATGGACTCCACAAGACCTCTGAAGGTGTCTTCTGGTATCTGGCACCAAGATGTTAGCAGCAGATCCTTTAAGTCCTGTAAGTTGCGAGGTGGGATCAGACTTGTTTTTCCAGCACATCCCACAGATGCTCGATCGGATTGAGATCTGGGTAATTCGGAGGCCAAGGCAACACCTCTAATGCTTTGTCGTGTTCCTCAAACCATTCCTGAACAATTTTTGCAGTATAGGGGCGTCCAGGTAGCGTAGCGGTCTATTCCGCTGCCTATCACCATGGGGATTGCTGGTTCGAATTCCCGTGTTGCCTCCGGCTTGGTCGGGCGTCCCTACAGGCACAATTGGCCGTGTCTGCGGGTGGGAAGCCGGATGTGGGTATGTGTCCTGGTCGCTGCACTAGCGCCTCCTCTGGACGGTCGGGGTGCCTGTTCAGGGGGGAGGGGGGACTGGGGGGGAATAGCGTGATCCTCCCACGCGCTACGTCCCCCTGGTGAAACTCCTCACTGTCAGGTGAAAAGAAGCGGCTGGCGACTCCACATGTATCGGAGGAGGCATGTGGTAGTGTGCAGCCCTCCCCGGATCGGCAGAGGGGGTGGAGCAGCGACCGGGACGGCTCGGAAGAGTGGGGTAATTGGCCAGATATAATTGGGGAGAAAAAGGGGGAAAAATATGAAAAAAAAAAACCAAACCCAAAACTTGACATTCACCAAATTACTCATTTCTGAGACAACATCTCAGAAATCTTATATACTTTTATACTTCAACATTTATTCTGTAATAAAAGTCTAAAAGGCAGCATCGTGGCTTTGTGGTTGGCCCGCCACCACGCAGTAAGAGGGTCCTATAGGCTCAATTCCAGGTGTAGTTTGCATGTTCTGCCTGCGTCTGCATGGGTTTGCTCTGGTTTGCTATCAGTCCAGCGACGTGTGTTCAGTGAACTGGAATCTCTTCATTTGCCCGTAGGGTTGAATGATTTGTTTGGGACTTGTGATGGACTGAAAATCTGTCCAGGGTGTCCCCCTGCCTTCTGCCTAGCGTCTAAGGTGGTAGGCTCCCTATTGGAGTAAATAGGAATAAAAATGTCCACAATATTTTCCATTTCTATTTTTAAATTTTTTTTTCCTATTTTCATTTTCTGCAAGGGCAACAACAGGGCCCAGAGGCACGAGGGGGCAAAAGTCGGCACTGGCCCCACAGAGAAATGTTGCGCCCCCCTCGGCTGTTGCATATGAAATCGGGGCATGTAGCACAAGCTGTCAAGTCAAGTTTACTTGCATAGCCTAAAATCCCAAAGTAATCCCAAAGGACTAAGTAATCCCAAAGGGCTAAGTAATCCCAAAGAGATTACTTTGTGACGCCTGCTTTCCTTAGACCCAGCAAGTGGAAGATGGAATTTGTGAGCCATTTCATCGCAGCCGCAGGAAAAAAGCTCACAAGTTGGAAGATGAAAACTGAGAAAACAGCCGATGAGCAGGAGGTTGAAGGACAATGTGGGGGAGTCAACTGTTATGAACAAACAAGACTCCTCATGCAATCTCAGTTGGCACAAGAAGCATTATGGCAAGCTACGGAAAGGGTTCAAGGTCTGAGAGCTGCAAACAGACTGTTTTCTGTCTGCATCCATCCATCCATCCAGCCATCCATCCATCCATCCATTCATCCATCCACTATCCGAACCGCTTATCCTGCTCTCAGGGTCGCGGGGATGCTGGAGCCCATCCCAGCAGTCACTGGGCGGCAGGTGGGGAGACACCCTGGACAGGCCGCCAGGCCATCACAGATTCCATATACAGTGCATCCGGAAAGTATTCACACCCCTTCACTTTCCCCACATTTTGTTATGTTACAGCCTTATTCCAAAATGGATTAAATTCCTTTTTTTTCTCATCAATCTACACACAATAACCCATAATGACAACGTGAAAAAGGTTTTGAAGAAATTTTTGCAAATTTATTAAAAATAAAAAACTGAAATATTGCGTGTACATAAGCATTCACACCCTTTGCTGTGACACTCAGAATTGAGCTCAGGTTCATCCTGTTTCCACTGATCATCCTTGAGATGTTTCTACATTTTGATTGGAGTCCACCCGTAGTAAATTCAGTTGATTGGACATGATTTGGAAAGGCACACACCTGTCTATATAAGGTCCCACTGTTGACAGTGCATGTCAGAGCAGAAACCAAGCCATGAAGTCAAAGGAATTGTCTGTGGACCTCTGAGACAGGATTGTATCGAGGCACAGATCTGGGGAAGGGTACAAAATAATTTCTACAGCTTTGAAGGTCCCGAAGAGCACAGTGGTCTCCATCATTCGTAAATGGAAGAAGTTTGGATCCGCCAGGACTCTTCCTAGAGCTGGCTGCCCAGCCAAACTGAGCAATCGGGGGAGAAGGGCCTTGGTCAGGGAGGTGACCAAGAACCCGATGGTCACTCTGACAGAGCTCCAGCGTTCCTCTGTGGAGATGGGAGAACCTTCCAGAAGGACAACCATCTCTGCAGCACTCCACCAATCAGGCCTTTATGGTAGAGTGGCCAGACGGAAGCCTCTGCTCAGTAAAAGGCACATGACAACCCGCTTGGACTTTGTCAGAAAGCACCTAAAGGACTCTCAGACCATGAAAAACAAGATTCTCTGGTCTAATGAAACCAAGATTGAACTCTTTGGCCTGAATGCCAAACGTCACGTCTGGAGGAAACCAGGCACCTCTCATCACCTTGCTAATACCATCCCTACAGTGAAGCATGGTGGTGGCAGCATCATGCTGTGGGGATGTTTTTCAGCGGCAGGAACTGGGAGACTAGTCAGGATCGAGGGAAAGATGAATGGAGCAAAGTACAGAGAGATCCTTGATGAAAACCTGCTCCAGAGAGCTCAGGACCTCAGACTGGGGCGAAGGTTTACCTTTCAACACAACAACGACCCTAAGCACACAGCCAAGACAATGAAGGAGTGGCTTCGGGACAAGTCTGTGAATGTCCTTGAGTGGCCCAGCCAGAGCCCAGACTTGAACCCCATTGAACATCTCTGGAAAGACCTGAAAATAGTTTTGCAGCGACGCTCCCCATCTAACCTTACAGAGCTCGAGAGGATCTGCAGAGAAGAATGGGAGAAATACCCCAAATATAGGTGTGCCAAGCTTGTAGCTTCATACCCAAGAAGACTTGAGGCTGTAATCGCTGCCAAGGGTGCCTCAGCCAAGTACTGAGTAAAGGGTGTGAATACTTATGTACATGCAATATTTCAGTTTTTTATTTTTAATAAATTTGCAAAAATTTCTACAAAACCTTTTTCGCTTTGTCATTATGGGGTATTGTATGTAGATTGATGAGGAAAAAAAGGAATTTAATCCATTTTGGAATAAGGCTGTAACATAACAAAATGTGGGGAAAGTGAAGGGGTGTGAATACTTTCCGGATGCACTGTATATATTCATTCTGTATAATGTCTCTCTTTGCTCATGCAGGCTTTCCATTTGAAAACAGAACCTTGTCTATAAGGCCTAATATCCTACATCACTATACTGAGATATCATTAAGAACAGGCCGTGATGATCAAAATCTAATGATCATTTTGTAGAAAACCTTGTTTTCTTTGAATGCAAGCGACTACGCAACTGAATAATCACTGATTTCCAACCTAAACTATGGTATTCTTGACGAAGTGGGGATATCAATGCTCTGTTTTTTTCAATTGTCCATCCATCGTGAAATGATAACTTTAAGAGCACATAGAGTAAGAGTGGTGATTGGTTTACCGAACACATTTGAAGAGCCTGACAGGGGGAATAAATGTTGTGATTTAGCGTTGGGATCGGGTATTATTTTGCAGATGAGGCAGAGGAGCTCCCGTAACCGACTTCCTCTTCATCAGCATTAATGTCTTCTGAAACCTTGTGTCGTAGTGAGCAAGTGTTTTATGAGGGGTATGAAATGCAGGACTCTGTTAGATTCTGCACAGACGGTCAGAATCAAACCCAACTCACTGTTATCTTGGGGGGGAATTAGCTCAAATATGCCGACGAACTGTTTAGAACGGCTAATGGGGGATTCTGATTCTGATTCTGATTCTGAAGGGTCTCGTGATGCACGAGGCCAGTTTGAAAATTCTTGAAATGAAAGGCAGACGCGTTACACGGGGAATGAGGTGGAAGTGTATCGGATGTTGTGTCAGCAAAGCCCGTAGGCTTATCAAAGACCCCAGCCACCCCAACTATGGACTGTTTGAGCTGCTACCGCCAGGCAAGCGGTACCGCAGCCTCAAAGCCTGGCCCAGTAGGCTCCGAAACAGCTTTTTTTTTTACTACTTTTATCAATCCCCATGGGGCAATTCTTTCTCTGCATTGAACCCATCCTAGCTGTGTAGCTAGGAGCAGTGGGCGGCCGCTAGTGCAGCGCCCGGGGACCAACTCCAGTTGGTCTCGCCATGCCTCGGTCAGGGGCACAGACAGGAGTATTATTAACCCTAACACGCATGTCTTTTTGATGGTGGGGGAAACCGGATCACCCGGAGAAATCCCGCCGCAGACACGGGGAGAACATGCAAACTCCACACAGAGCGTCCTGTGTGTGTGGGCTGACCCCCTCTCCTCCTCACCAAGGTTGGACAACCCCAGGGTTCGAACCCAGGACCTTCTTGCTGTGAGGCGACAGAGCTAACCACTGCGCCGCCAAGCAACCGGGCTTCTGAACGACGCGCAGTGAAGACACTAAACCTGTTGCCGGACTGACTGGTACTGACCTATGGTCTTCGGGACACGCTACTGCTGCTCCTGTTAGGGGTCGCCACTGCGGATCACCAGTTTACACACACACACACAGTCTGGCATACACAAACACACACAAATATGCAAACAACTACACACACATATGCACATTTATTAAGGCAGGGCCCACACACACTGCACCTTCCACACACCGCACACTATTCACTATTATCACTGCTTTTTATTTTATCTTACTGTTATTTTATTGCCGTTGTTGCTGCAATGTTGAGGAGCCCAAACACAAGAATTTCACCCTCTTATTCTTGTATAACGGGATGCAACAATAAAGGATCTCGACTCTTGAAGTCTGCAGTGCCTTCGAAGCAAAAGAGCATGCTGGGTTCGTGGGGGGGGTGGGGGGGTTACAGTTCTCATATTTGCCCATGATTGGGCGACTCTCTTTGGTTTCCACAGCACATTTCTTGACTCGGTGTTCAGCCGCTGTCAGCCCTGCAGACCATACCCTGGCCATGTTCAGAAACAACCTGTCACGAAAAAAAAAAAAAAAAAACATCAACGCAAAAACCAACCGGCCAACAAACCCGAGACCAGACTGCAAGAGACCGGAGGTCCTCGATGTGCAGCGAGGCTGCGCGTTACATGGAGGTCTGCAAATCAGACCCAGACGCTGGCCTGCTTTTATGCAGATAATCACCCGATCCGTAACTGGATTGTCTTCTTGGCCTGCAGCACTCTCCTCTGTCTGCTTTTAATTTCTTAAAAGTTGCCATTCAATCGCCCCACCGTGACAACTGTTAACAGAAGCTCCTGAAACACGAGAGCCATTGGTCGACCCAATTAAGAGGGAAACGTCGGGAATATGTTTTATTTATGCCCGTCTTCACGGGGATGAAAGACAAGCGGGGAAAAGCGATGCTTCCTGAACAGTCGTGACATTTGGCGTATTCAGCAAATGCGGACGTGATGTTTCTCGCTCAGTGTTCGAGTTGCAAACACAGCGGCGTGGGGTGCAGTATGAAACTCGAGAGGTGCGGAGAGTAAATAACACCGGGGCAAGAAGGTCAGAAGGACTGAGTCGTCCAATGGTTGCGGTAAGATGCTCGGCCGTCGCAAGATGGAGCCCGCTAAGTCTTCACGAGGGCTGGAAGAGTTGTGCAAACAAAACAGCATGGGTATTTCAGAAAGACAAAAATGTTCTCATTGAATAATGACAGAGGCCATAGATTGTAACTCTACTTTTTACAGAACCAATGCAGGTCAGGACAGGTCACTTGTAATAATCGATTTAGTATTTATGTCTTTATGCATGCTCAATGGCGGCTGTTATATGGTTTGGAGACAGTGGCACTGACGAAAAGACAGGAGGTGGAGCTGGAGGTGGCAGAGTTGAAGATGCTAAGATTTTCACTGGGAGTAACGAAGAAGGACAGGATTAGGAACGATTATATTAGAGGGACCGCTCAGGTTGGACGGTTTGGAGACAAAGCAAGAGAGGCAAGATTGAGATGGCTTGGACATGTGTGGAGGAGAGATGCTGAGTATATTGGGAGAAGGATGGTGAATATGGAGCTGCCAGGGAAGAGGAGAAGAGGAAGGCCAAAGAGGAGGTTTATGGATGTGGTGAGGGAAGACATGCAGGTGGCTGGTGTGACAGAGGAAGATGCAGAAGACAGGAAGAGATGGAAACGGATGATCCGCTGTGGCGACCCCTAACGGGAGCAGCCGAAAGTAGTAGTAGTAGCATGCTCAATGGCGGCACAGTGGCGCGGTGGTTAGTGCGGTCGCCTCACAGCAAGAAGGTCCAGGGTTCGAGCCCCGGGGTAGTCCAACCTTGGGGGTCGTCCCGGGTCGTCCTCTGTGTGGAGTTTGCATGTTCTCCTCGTGTCTGCGTGGGTTTCCTCCGGGGGCTCCGGTTTCCTCCCACAGTCCAAAGACATGTAGGTCAGGTGAATTGGCCCTACTGAATTGTCCCTAGGTATGAATGTGTGTGTGTGTATTACGGTGACCAGATTTTCAAAATCCCAAACTGGGACCCTAAAAGGTGTACCATGCATGCGCTCACAAGCTTGTCTGTCTCACCGGACATGATACATTGAAGGATTTTTATCCCCTCCCACCAAAAAAAAGACAGGCCAGAGTAGCCGGGACTCAGGACACCCAGCTTGAAACCGGGACAATCCTGGACAAACCGGGACGTCTGGTCACCCTAGTATGTATGTCGGCCCTGTGTGATGGCCTGGCGGCCTGTCCAGGGTGTCTCCCCGCCTGCTGCCCAATGACTGCTGGGATAGGCTCCAGCATCCCCGCCACCCTGAGAGCAGGATAAGCGGTTCGGATAATGGATGGATGCTCAATAATCCAGGTAGGGAAACATCAGAAAGTTGAATCAGTTCATCCGGACACCACGTTTACTGCCAGATACGTTTGATCACTCATGTTAAGTGACCTCTTGAGTCTCAACTGACTGCAGGTATCCATCCCCCAATCCTCTGTGAACTATTCTCCAGTCCTCCTTCACAAGGGATTGGAGATACCTGCAGTCAGTTTAGACTGCAGATGTAGCATGCATCAAGACACTGCTAACCACCCACTGGGCCACCGTGCTGCTCACCGTGGTTTCCTGCATTTTATTATCGTTATTAATCATAATAGTGTAGTGGGAGACCTCGTGGTGTTATCATCTGTCACTTCATTCCAGGTGATGTTTTGTGACAAACTGAAACCACTGCAGAGGATTTGAACCATAAACTGTGTCTACCCAGAAGACAATTGGTTTAGTTCTAGTTACCCCCCCCTCCCCAACAGGGAACCATTTTCAGAGGTTCTGTGTAGGCCAGCCAGTGACCAAAAAGTCCTGCTTCTCCTCTAAAGGAGGAAGGAGAACAATATGATCACTGGAGGATTTACTATTTTGAAAACCATCACCTCACCAGGTTAGTTATCGTGGACAACAACGTTGTGAGAGAGGAATGAGATCGGGGAACATCGAGCTATTCACTAAAGTGCTCCGTTAAAACAGTCAGGGGCATTTGTGGGCAGTTAGTCCATGTGGACATTTTGTGTAGCACAATGGGCAGAGACCATGAACCAAAACACCAGGAAGAAAAGAAAAAGCCGCCGCTTTATTTTGTCATTGTACAGGTTACAGTGAATTTGTTCTCTGCATTTAAGCCATCCTATTGTATAGAGGAGCAGTGGGCAGCTGCAGCGCCCGGGGACCAACTCCAGTTCTCCCTTCCATTGCCTTGCTCAGGGGCACGGGCAGGAGTATTAACCCTAACGTGCGCGTCTTTTTGATGGTGGGAGGAAACCGGAGCACCCGGAGGAAACCCACGCAGACCCGCGGGGAACATGCAAACTCCACACAGAAAGGACCCGGGACTTCCTGGGGTTTGAACCCAGCCAGGACCTTCTTGTTGTGAGGCAACAGTGATGACCACTGGGTGTGACTGGCCCTTACACACTTCACTCACATTTCAACATGTATAATCTAATGGTCAAGGAAATTGGCCAGACAGGGGTCATAACTAGCTCAGGACTTTTTTTTTTTGGATGTGTGACTTTACTTACTTAAGGATTTCTTTTCGTGTGAAAAAAGTGCAGTCCTGTAGGGAGAGGGGGAAAAAAGAACGTCAAAAAATGACCATAAACTGCAAAAAAATGACAGAAAGACCAAATACAGTGTTGCTTAAAAACTAGAAAACACGTGATAATTGCACACGTTTGACTATACGTAAGGCAAGGGACCGTGCATGATCTGGTGTTGTCTGTGCAAGTCGATACTATGACCGGCAGCTGGCACACATACGTGACGCCACACGCACTACTGATAGAACCCCGTCTTCAACTTCCCACCGTGTAAACCCTGCCACACAGTGTGAAAAGCAGAGCTTAGCCTGCTAGCCAAAGGAGATGGCTTCGTTAGCCAGATATTTAGCTCTAATCCACCCCTTCAACTGGTGCAAGCCAGTTTATGCAAGAGCAACGCTGGGGATTTCTACAGGACTAATAACGCAACCTTAGAGGTTGTACACATTTGCTTATGAGCACTTTTAACCACCCTGTAGTTTTTCAATATTAAGATTCCAAGGTTTTGAGAAATGTAAGAGCAAGTCACTAAATGCAGCACTACGTCTACTAAGAGGGCGCTTTGGGTAATCGACTCTCACACATAACTAGTCTGTACTGTAGTCTTCATGTTGCATGACATTATAAGATTGGACTACACAATGTAAGGTGTAGTTTGTGCAGTACCATGCGGTCCTAGATCTGGTCCATGAGCTGGGAACTGCTTGATGAACCAGCCAAACAGTCAAGCTCTATCAGACAAGAATGAGACGATTTTTGAGTACAGCCCTTTTGTTCGTTCTGCACAAAAGAGCTAGGTCGACAGATGTAGACGACATCGACACGTGAACTAATCTCCACTGAGATTAGCGGAGGACACCCTTCCTCACTATGTCCATGCCCCGTGTACATCCCTCTCCAGTCTGCTGAATCTATTTCTATAATTCTAAACAGTGGAAGGTGTTCCTCTAAGGGCTGTCAAGTAACCGGAGAAGCTCTGGAGTTCTAAATTATCTTCTGAGGGTAGAGTTTCAAGGCATGCTATCACACCAGCTCGGCATCAATTATTAAGTCACACCTAATCACATGATAAACCCTTGCGGACGAAGATGACGTTTCTTCAGGTAACAAACAGGGTCTACTGTTGCAGGGAACAAAAAGTTAGGCCCTGTCACATGTTGGGGAAAGAAAAAGACTAGAAGATCCTCTGGTTTATAGTGAACTCGAAACTCAGCTTCCGAGATATGCGTGAGTCAAAAACACTGACATGGGTAAATTGTCTGACTGTAAACGAGGCCTTGAGTTGACCGTGAATCATCCGTCTTGCAACAAACTAAGTTAAACCAACAAACACAGTTTTACCAGTCAATTTGTTCTTACTAGCATCTGTCCACCTCAAGCACCATGTGATGTACAATTATGACCGCCATCATCGTAAATAATCAGTGCAAACTGCTTTAAACTCCCATCCATGCAAGCGAGGCAGGACTGTAACCGCTGGAGGATATCTGGAAGGATCGAACAGGAGTGATTATCACTGTGACCTTCCTCACTGTGAGCATGGGCTTGGGCAGCCTTTCTGCCCCCCTAATGTACTTTGGACTTACGGCTCTCGGCTAGTTGACGATAAAACTCATCATGCTGTGTACCACGCAGGCTAAGCTGTGGAGTGGGAAAATGCACACGCCGCACTTTTACTTTCCCTTCTCTCGGCCCGTCGTCGGCGCTAATATTTCAATCAGTTGGCCAAACTGGTTTGATTCTCTTAAGATTTAACACAGAGGCTAAATTCACTTTCATTGATGTGTGCCGATGGAGAAACAACGTAAGAGCCACTGTTTACATGCATTCATTTTTTTTCCGATCGGGGTGAATGCCATCATGACATAACATGCTGTTTTGGTTTTGTGACCAAATCTGGAGTAATGAGGGTAAACAATATGCAGACCTACCTGATATGCGTCCAGCTGCTCGTCGGTGAATATGGTTTGTTTATTACCCATCTTAACTGAGCAATATTTCTTGTGCTCACACTCATTACACTGGAAGTCCGACGCGTCCTCTCCTGAGTAGTATAGGCATGGGGGGGGGCAGGGGGGGGGATAACGTTGACGGGCTCTGCAGAGAAGGCAGCAACTTTTCCAAGGCTTTAACGGCCGGAAGATGCGTTGACACCTGACGTGGGACACGGACCCAAAAAAAAAAAGGGGAGGGGGGAGAGCTGGAAAAGAAAACGCGTTTTAAGCCATCGTAGCAAACCGAGCCCGGGTCCGTTTCAGCACCGGCTGCTGTCCACTGCGCTCCTTCCCACAGCCGCGCCGACCTCTGCCAGGTGACGTCACTAAAGACGTGCGACGTCAGAGCCTTTTCAAATCTTCCTTAGAACTCTCGTCAGCGAGAATCGCGACACGATACTGTCACTAATACATCGGATTTTAACATTGTGCGCCTGTAAATATATATATATATATATATATATATATATATATAGAGAGAGAGAGAGAGAGAGAGAGAGAGAGAGAGAGAGAGAGAGAGAGAGAGAGAGAGAGAGAGAGTAGACATATATGTATCACTCATATATTTTCGTAATGTGTGTGTGTGTGGTGTTAGTGTGCGTGTGTGTGTGTGTGTGTGTTAGTTAGTGTAGATAGCGGGACCGAAAACTAAAGCACTTATGACCCTAATTCTTTTTGGAGGTGGTTGGTATTGTCCCGGAGAGTACGGGGGAAAATCCCAGAAAAATAAAATTATGCATAATTATGCAAAATATGCGTTTTTCTAAAAACGGCTAAAAACCACTTTTCTCGGCATTTCAGATGATTCTGAGCATTTGGGGGGGAGGGAGTTGGAGTGGGGGTTTAGGGGCAGGGGGGAAGGCGGTTAGCTGGCAGGATGAAGAGGAGGCAGATTTAGACGGGTGGATAACCAAACCGCTACATTGTAGCGGGGTTCCTACACGTTGCTTGTTCCGCTGCCACCAACTGAGCTTACTGTCTCTCTAATAACATCTTGTTGCCATGGCAACAAGATGTTATTTCGTTGTTGTCATGGCAACCTCAGCCACGTTTTGGGCATAGCGGTTAAAATATCGTCTAAAAACCGACAGGAGGCGAATGTACTTTTTAAATGTGTGAATCGCGACTCTTGTCATTTGCGTTTGCATGCGGAGTCAAAGAAAAGAAAAAAAAATCCAACCACATTAAAACTTTTTTACGAGACGGGGGAAACCTGTTGCACGACGGAAACCATCCAGCGCCTTATTATAAACCCCCCCCCCCAACCCCCCCGACACAGCGAAGCGACGTGCGGCGAGGGCGTCGTCCGTCTCACCCCTCCCCGTCTCACCCCCACCTGCGCGCGGCGCGGCAGCGCGTCAGTACCGTCAGCGGGTCCTGCACAAAGTACCAATTTACACCCTCCCCCCCACACCCCCCCACTCCCCCCCACCCCCAAACAATCGCCGTCTGGGGCAAGTCACTGCATTGGTTAAAACGGGTCACGCCGCTCTTCCTTGGTTACCTACTAGGTAGGCTACTAGGCAGCCTGGTTGCTAAGGATGGACTCCAAGCGAGACAAAGAACAAGGTAAGCGGCGATGGACGGATCGCTCGTTGCTACGCCGACACAACAGTTTAAGCTAGCGGTTAGCCCCGCGTCGGCTCATGGACGTCGGTCCTTTTTTTTCACACAGCGTCAGAATCCGAGACAAATGGTGTCTTTTTTTCTCTCTCTTTCAATAACCCATCCACTTGCTTTTCACTGAGGAGAAAAAACACACACAAAAAAACACGGCCACGTAACCAGGCTCGCTGCCTTGGCGTCAGCGCATTAGCCGGGGCGATAGTTAGCTCTCGAGTGAACATAATGGAAGGCGGTTGTTTTCCTGCCCGGTGCGGGATTCGATATGGTTTGTGCCGCGCCACAAGGCGACGTCGCTAACCGCTCGGCTAAAGGGTCGGACCCGTTAGCTAGGGGGCTAACGCGTCTTATTAGTAGTTTACCGTAACTAACCGTTAAGCTAACGCCGCCGTCCGCCTCCTGCGTGGCGGACTGACGCGGGCACCGGCCGGCTGCAGGTGGGTTGAGACGGGGCTTCTACGCGCTGCTGGTCAACTCCAGCCACTCCCTGCGTTAGCTGCCGTGTGACGGCGCTACTACGGCACCGGGCTGCAGAACCGAGTCCATCACAAAGTTAGTTAAATGACCCATCTTGCTAAAATGAGGGAGGGGGGGCATAAAATGATTTTAATTTCAATACCTTTGATTAACCTGCAACCAACGTGTTGGTCTAATTCAGTGTTTCTCAACCGGGGGTCCGCGGACCCCTAGTGGTCCGTGGTGTAATTGCAAGGGGTCCGTGAAAATAAAATATCTTTAAAAAAAGATCCTGACATTTATAGAAATAGGATTATTTGACTCAAATGTGACTGAGACCTTTATCTACCTAAATTATAAAGGGTAACAGGAATTTTTTCTCTAATTACATTTGTTTCACAAGTGTAATTTATTGTATTTTAATAAGAGATCTCGCTCCCGTTTGCATTGTTAAAAGTTACTGCATAAAAATTCTGTTGTTACATATATCTGAAAGTTACTGAATACATATTCTGTTTTGTTACATATATCTGAAAGTTACTGAATACATATTCTGTTTTGTTACATATATCTGAAAGTTACTGAATACATATTCTGTTCTGTTACATATATCTGAAAGTTACTGCATAAGAATTCTGTTTTGTTAACTATATCTAAGTTACAACTGAAAGCTCTTATTTTTGCCCCAAAGAGTGAATAAATGCTATAATGCAATTTAAAATGCAGTTTCTACTGTTTCTATCAAATTGCAACCCCCCTCCCCCAAGATCAGGTGGAGGGGTCCTCAGGGTAGATCAAAAATACACAGGGGGTCCAGGACCCCAAAAAGGTTGAGAACCACTGGTCTAATTAATATGCAACCCTGTTCCAAGGATTCAGGCTGGCAGTATTTCTGATAAGCTCATGTGACACTACATGCTGAAAGTTTTGGACAGATTGAGTTGGGACGAAATGATCCCCAGTATAGCTCCCGAGGTAAACATCCCAAGCACACAAAAACAACAACAGTCAGGGCCATCAGACCACCTCATTAGGAGCCTGCAGAGAAAACCCCTATGATCTGCTAGATCTGGAATTTGTGGCCTATTTAGTTGAGATAAAGCCTAGTCTTCATAGATGACTTCATAGCTCCTCTTCTTGTTCTTTTGTAATCAGGAAAGACTGTTCTTGGCCCTTGCTGCGGCAGTGACGCACAACCGTGGAGTGTGTGACCGAGTTATGCATATAAGAGTAGACAGGTGAACTTGTGCTCTGCTCTGCACTGCTCTCTCAGCTCTCCTTTTATTTCAGATGCAGACTTTGAGAAGATAACCGCTTTGCTGCTTAAGTCACGCACAGGCGAATTTGATCTGGAGTCGATTTTGTTTCTCAAATGTAGAGGTCTTGGTAAGCTGAAATCAATATTTTAAAATAACATTGTTCTTTAAAAAGGGTGTTGTTTTTCAGATATTTAATGAGTGTCTTTTCACAGGAATATATGATCTCGGATGTATTGGGGAGTGCATAAATTTGGAAAGATTGGACCTTTCTGGAAATAACATCACCAGTTTAGCTCCTCTTGCATCTCTGCGACTGCTAGCTGTACTCAATTTGTCTGCCAATAGAATTTCTACTTTGGGTAAGAATTCATGTTACTTTTTTATTTTGTCTGAATTTAGAGCTTACAAAAGAGGTCTTGCTTTGTTGACTAAAAATTTATATTTTGAATTGCTTTGCCAATTTCAGAACCCCTCTCCGGTTGTGACAGTTTACAAAGTTTAAATGTGGCTGGTAATAACATATCCAGGTATCACTTTATAATCCATTTCCAAGTACATACTTAGATTGTTACTATGCAATGTGAATTTATTAATGCAAAGAATCATCCCCCAATTTACCATACAAGCTACTACATCAGTTGACATAGTCAAATATAATAATGGTCTACAACTGTACCTGTGATTGTTTCTTCATGTGAAATATTTCAACTGTTATTTTTCAAGTCAAGTTTATGTTATTGCCCAAAATCACAAATTTGTCCCAGAGGGCCTTAGAATCACAACTATAATCAGTACAATGTACGACACCCCCTATCCTTAGACTCAACTCGGATGAGGAAAAACTCCGTCAGAAAAACCTTATTAGAAAAAAAAAAACGGGAGAAATCTCAAGAAGAGCAAAACTATTAAACATTCTCAAAATGAATTAATATGTCTCTCTACAGTATTGAAAACATCCACTGTCTTCAATCTTTGAGAAAGCTTGAGAATATACGACTTAAAGACAACACATATAATTATACCAACCCAGGTAAATGATTGTTGCATTTTTTTAAATAAAAATGCCGACAGGAAATCTGGTTACGTGAGATTATGACAACCTGTCTTGTTTCAGTTTGCAGGAGTGCATCCTATAGAAATATACTTTTAGAGATGTTCCCTCATATCAAGGTGCTGGACGGTAAGATATTTTTGCATGCATTTATTTCCAGACGCACGAGTAATGCTTCTGTCACCTCGACTACGTATTGAATTTTAGGCATACTTTTTTGTTTCTTTTCAATTGTAGGTGAAAGAGTGGTTGGACGCGGGAGTGACTTGTACCAACTTTGCAAAGACATTGATGATACCATCAAAGGTGCAGTATTCCAGTGTACTGTGACTGATGTTACATGCTACATTTCAGTATATTTCAGTAGATTAAGTTATGATGTAACTTATTCTTGCTCCATACACAAATTTGTAATGTCTTCTCTGGCATATCTGTGATGTGGTTGTTTTGTTTGCCTGAATTTGAATAAAATTTCCCTTGGTCAAATACTAGATATTATGGAACGGTAATGTGACAGAGCAAAAGATTAAACATTTTCTACCGATGTTTAGCTGGTTTATACAAGAACGGGCAACTTCCTGAACATCCTGATTGCAAGCCATGGGTGGATGATAGCTATTGGGAGATTAAGAGGACAAACAACGCAATTATTGAAGAAGCTTACAAGCAGTTCAGTGGTAAGAAGTCTTATTACGCCCAGGGCTAATTTATAAAGAAATGTTTTACCTTAAAGTAACCAGTTTTTAAATGTGAAGACTTTGCATATCACATCAAATCCTGTAATACTTGTTGTACTTCCTGCTCATCACAGATGTTCTTCATGAATGCAGACTCCTCAACAACAGAGCAACACATATGATTTCACAAACTGAAAGATCTCTAAGTCTGAAGAAGCAACCAAAGCAGTATGCTGTCTGAAATGGGCTATTTGGAAACATTTGTGTGTGGCATTTCTTTTTGTGATATCCAGACAATACGATATGCTCGATGTACTGTAGAATTTCTTAAAACTGCTATGCTATATCCAAATGCTTGACTGAGCATCATTGCTAGACACTCACATGCTCAGTGTTGCATAGTGAGACATCTATAGAAGTTACCTTTCTGTCCTACTATGCATTAGGCTTTGGGAAAGATACAACTGTGGTTTCCAGCCTTTATCCATAGTGACATCCCTCAGGCTGCTTTAAAGATGTGTTTACTTGAACAGTGTACATCCTGCACTGCGCTGTAGCCTGCATATATATGCTGACAGCTATGCTGCTTTAAATTTTTTATAAGTTTTCAGTAATTTTTAAATTTTCCATTTTGCATTGCTGGATTATTTTGGGAATTTATCTACTGTAAACTTTGCTTTGGAAGCTGAACTTTTTTGCAAAGAGCGATTGAAGATTTGTCTTAGTTGTTTTTACTTGTTTTCTATCATAAAGCTTATTGCTGGTATTGCCATCAGCACGTGGAAAATACAGTGCTCATGAGATGTACTATATTTAAGTTCGTATATATTAAATCTTACACCATTTGTGCAGTATATTTTGGGAGAACTGGATACAACCTCCACTCCAGTGGTATTGAGATCAGCCAAGCCAGCTGGTGTATTAAAGACTCGATCACTGTGCAAATAAGTGATGGAACAAAATCTGTAATTTTCAGGACCGACTCTTGTATACCCTTATTTTCCTTTGTATGTTACCTATCTGCCGTATGTGGCGCATTGTGAGACGTTCAGATGGGACGGGGAATGTGCAGAGCAAACCCTACACGCTATTTGGTTGCTTCCCCCTAGTGGTGAAAAAGAAAATAGCAGTTTGGTGGAACCGACGGCTGTTGGCAAGCGCCACCTGCAGCGGAAGAGCGGCTCTCTAATGCGCGACGTCAGAAACGGCGGAACCATCCGGAGATTTGACTTTGAAGAGAACTACAACAATGTTCCTCTTATGATGCCGGATGCCAAAACAAGCGACCGTCTTGCGCTGTTTAACCCCCTTGCGGCGAAACAGTAGAAGCGCAACGGTGTAAAGCGAAGGGCTCCTCCCGTCCTCGAAGCGCCGCGGTGCTCGTCCCTCTTGCGGCTTTGATTCCGTGCCCGACGTTGCGTGCTAGGATGGCCGGCAACGCATGGAGGTCAACGGTGAGCTACAGACGTGTTTCGCAGCGGGTCGGTGAGCTCGGCGGTCCGTCTCGGCGACCGACGCCAGCGTAGATTCGAGTTACAGACGGTTAGGTCGTGACGGGGAGGCTGTGACGAGTCCTTTCGGCCGTTGGCTTTCAACGTCCTCCAGCCGGGCGCCGCAAACGGAAGGCTAGCTAGCTAAACGCGTGTGCCTGCTGTAGCTATGGCAACGTACCCCTGCGTGGTAACGGTTAGCATGTTAATATGTTAGCTACGCAGCAGTTTACAGCCGTTAAGCGTTAATCCAAATCGGACGTCATCCTAAATCGGAGCGTGTAGAGCTTGGTATGGTGATAAACGTCGAGCCTCCCTTTTAATTCTACGGGTAACCTTGGCTCGCGCCAAGTCCTCTGATCCCAGCCGGTTTTGCTAGCGTTAGCTTGGTTGAACGTAGTTGTAAACTACTGATAGGACACGTTAGCCCCTAGCTAGCCCCTGACCCTTTAGCCGAGCGGGTAGCGACGTTGCCTTGTGGTGCAGTGCACCCCGTATCGAATCCCGCACCAGGCAAGAACATTACCGGTTACATTGGTGGCAGCGGTGGGATCCGGAAGCGTGCAGATCTTATTAGTAGTTTACATAGTTAATAACCTAGGGGCCAGCAGAGGTGGCAAAACCCGGTCCAGAAAGTGAAAACCCTAACCGTGTCTTTACTCTATCCATGTGTTAAACCAGCTGATTTGGGGAAACTAGTCAGTGCAATCTGATGGTTTAGTACATGGGTGGAGCAAAGACACGGTTAGGGTTTTTACTTTCTGGACCGGGTTCTTCCACTTCTGGGGGCCAGCCCTGTGTTCCCTCAGCCCCCGCGGCTGTCGGTTAAGGTTAGTGTCGGGTAGACATGGAGGTTAAGTCAGGTTAGGTTACGTTTAGGTAAGTTCATTGAAATGGGGGTTTGGGGGGTACTTGGGGCTGAGGGGACCATAAGACGCGCTCCCCCAGCCTTTGTTAGGCTAAAATCGCTTAACGCACCTTTGCCAGCTAATGTCATATAACTAATGTCAGACTTTCTTGTATATGCCCTGATTTAAAATCCACAGATTCTCAATCTACTGAGAAAATTGGGTGTATCGATCAATGACAAGAATAAAATCAACTCACACGAAGTAAGCAACGTCATTGGTTTGCTATTTAGGGAAACATAAATAAATAAATAGGCTAGCTGTACAAACACCCCCTCCTTAGTTTTTAGAGGGCAAATCTGCAACGGACATTTCGATTGGCTCTTCTGCTCTTTCAGTTCAGTGGAGCTGGATAGTTTTACAAGGGGACGAATCAGCATCAACCAGGGGCGGATCTACAGGGTGGCAACAGGGGTGGCAGCTGCCACCTCTGGGACACAGTCTTGCCACCCCATTTATAAATCAGATAATATGTTTTTAAAGTTTATTTTATGTACATGCATGGTGAAGGTCAATGAGACCCGCACCAAACTCATCTCTAACAGAAGTCGCCGATTTAGAATCCCCCTCCCCCTCACAGGCGCGGATCTACAGGGTGGCAAGGGGTGGCAGCTGCCACCTCTGGGACACAGTCTTGCCACCCCTTTGCTACCCCAGGAAAAAAATCTCTAGATCCACTACTGGCATCAACAAAACTTTGTTCCAGCCCTGAGCCTCATCTTTGCCACTGCTTGGAGCCAGCTTGTTATCTGACCATCTCTGCATACCCCCCCCCCCGTGGGCATATAAAATTACCTTTATCCATACGGGATACAAAGATACCCCCTGCCATCAGTCAGCATTGGCTATCTAACCTGCTAGCATGCTTAACACTGAGCGTTAATAAGCCAGATGAGACGCTATCCCCAGACAATGGATAGCAGGGTTCTTATTAACATGGGAAATAAAAACCTTCCCCCTTTCTCAATGTCCTTTACAGATCGGCCTTCACCCCCAATAACTCGGCTTTAGACACCGATCTATCATGCTCGATAGATCGGTGTTTCCTCCAGTTAAACACACTTCCATGTGCAAGAAGTCTACCTGGGCTGTCAGTCTCATTTTGCACGATCAGCTTCATTCTGTATGTTACTCTGTGTTACCCGAGCAACCCTTTGAGCAAGTGTTACTATTTCATCTCTATTTTGGATAACATGCATTTCAAGCTTCATAGCCATACTCTTAGGGTACATTATGATATTCTGCATTAAATGTAAAATTTTAAGATTCATCGTCCTTGGTTCATTCTATTTTTCAGCGTATACACTGCTTTAGTGAGCCGAGCACCAACACGGCAACTGTGAAACCAAAAAGCTTTTTTTTTTTTTTGACAACCTGTTTTAAAGCATGACTTTCTTTTTTTTAAATACATTTTAAAACACCTGTATTTGGAAATAGTGTAGCCATTATCCATCTTCAGCAATTAAATTGCTTTGGGCTTTGCATGAGCAAGCCACCTATTACTGAGCAAAAACAGCAAAGCGTGGTTTCATGTTCCCCGTTTGGCTTTTATACGTAGCTTTGATGATTTCATTGTTGAAGCACCTCACTGCTTGGTGCTTGGATGAATGACTTTATGTCTTTAGCTCACATAGATTAATATTAATTAGAAACCTGGTAATTGCAAAAAGTTGCATTTTTATACCCTAACATTCTATATGTGGACACTTTCTACAGAATCTAGCCTGTGTGGTGATAAATGGGGAATCGATACAGCCGGTGCACATGTGATATCCTATGCACCAGTATGGTCTAAATATAGTCCATGTGATTATTTACCTTCTATTATCTTGCTTCTTTTCACACAGCTCCATTCTTTTTGTGCGTGTATGTGTAGGATACTGGGCCAAGTTAGAACATTTGCTAGGCTAACTTTTAAAAAAATTGTAAGTATTCCTACTCGGCACCAACCAACCCTTTTCTCCAAATATCTGTGACCTGTTCTCTTTTTCAGGTGTCTCGGGTTGTTGGAGCTGTAAAGTCTGAGACTCCACGATCCAGGACATTCATCCGTGAGGTAAGTACCTGTTAAATGAGAAAATGTAAATGTAGGCATCCCCCTGTAAGGCTGACATTAATTGAAGACTGTTATTGTAAGAGTTCACCTCTACATGATCAAGAAAATGTATTTAATTTAGGCACCCCTCCCACGCCTCTCTCCAACTGGCAGGTGTCAGTTCAAACCTTTAATCAATGGATTATCTGTTTCTTTATTTTGCCGAACAGATGCAGACTGTTACTTTAATCCCTGGTGATGGAATTGGTCCGGAGATTTCTTCTGCTGTTATGAAGATATTTGAAGCTGCCAAAGTCAGTACTGACTTAGAAAGAAACTTACTTTTGTTTTCCTGCTACATTTAACTATATCGCTAGCCATTTTTAATATATTTTTGGATTTAAAAAAGGGTCTCTAACTGATGGCTAGTGACCTACATAAGTGGCATTAAGGTTACTAGCCACTGGCAGGGGGGTGGTTTTAATTTTCTATCTGTCAGACTACACTGTAGGACCTATTTTTATTGCATTGGTATTTGTGTTGAATTTAATTGGAGGAGGTGTAATATATACATATTATGGCGTGTTATCTAACCCGTATGTAATACTCTTGACATAGGCACCTATTCTGTGGGAAGAGAGAAATGTTACAGCAATCCAGGGGCCAGGCGGCAAGTGGATGATTCCACCTGATGCTAGAGACTCAATGGACAGAAGCAAGATTGGTCTCAAAGGTACGCCATGTTTTAGATTTAGTTTGTAATCATGAACTTGCCTCGACAGTTATTGTTAATAATGGCAGTGATACATACAGCAATCCATTTCCAGTGACAAGCTGCAATCCTCAGTATAACTGGGATATATATTATATGCTATAGTTCCATCCATTTTACCTGTAGAAATTTGGGAAACTACTTGGAATGATGAAAAAAACAACTATATACTATGTAAGACTGACACCCATGAATGCGCAAATGATCTGAATAACTGGCAAAAGCAGTACACAATGCAGGGCAGAAACAAATACTTGACCTGAGTCAAACTGCTATTAGTAAAGATTACAGGATCCTCAGGTGACTCATCTGCAAGCCAGTCATGTGAAATAAAACAAGGATCTTTAAATCTTCAGGTCCATTGAAGACACCAATCGCTGCTGGCCATCCTTCTATGAACCTACTGCTGAGAAAAACATTTGATCTCTACGCCAATGTGCGCCCCTGTGTGTCCATTGAGGGCTACAAGACCCCCTATACCGACGTGAACCTGGTCACCATACGGGAGAACACTGAGGGAGAATACAGTGGAATAGAACATGTGGTCAGAAATACTACCGCACATGTCTAGTTGTTACCTTTTATTGTACATCACAGTTCTTCTTCCACCTACCTTTTTTTTAATGTCTGCATGAAGGTAAAGATCTAGTATCTCCTCATCCTCATATCCGATGTTATAGGTTCCAGGAATTGTCTGAGTCCCTGGACCTTGTAAGATCTATGTGCCCCTGTCAGTCTTGTCTAATGAGCTCTAACTAGTGGTCCCTTAAGGTCATCTATTGCCATACCCATGCGGCATGCTATTCTCAGCCATTCTCTCGGCATCAGTGCTTGTTGGTAGTTCTTGGTTGTCTTGTTTCTCAAACAATGCAAGCAAAAGTTGAGTACCTGGGTTTTTTTGGGGATTTTTTTTTTCTCGAGACATGCAATGAATTCAAAGCAGCTCTTTTATCATCTCACCTACAATATTAGATGCATGCCCGTTACATTTTCTAAGAAATTGCTCTGCGTTAAGTTACTGTATATCTTCTCTCCATCTCAGCGCCAGCAGTTGTTTTACACGTTCTGCTTACTTGTTGTTTGGTGACTAGTGTGGCATTGTAATTTCTTCACATAATTCAAACTGGTTAGGAATGACTGCGATGCTTTTGGGGTTTTTTTTTTAATGTGTTTCAGATTGTTGATGGAGTTGTGCAGAGTATTAAGCTCATCACAGAGGACGCAAGCAGACGCATAGCGGAGTATGCCTTTGAGTATGCCAGAAATAACCAGAGGGCCAGTGTTACAGCTGTTCATAAGGCAAACATTATGTAAGCAGTATTCAAGATCACCTTTTGTCATTCTAAAGCTTTTTATTCTAGTTTTAACTATTTCTCTCAATTGATATTTTATAGGCGCATGTCAGATGGTCTTTTTCTACGGAAATGCAGAGAGGCAGCTGAAAAGTACAAAGATGTGAAATTCAGTGAGATGTACCTTGATACTGTGTGCCTTAATGTAAGTACCAAGTGCTAGTCTTGGATATAACTGATATATATATATATATATATGTGTGTGTGTGTGTGTGTGTCCAGCTATACGACAAGAAATGTTTTTGTCAAATATTTACCTATTTTTCGTTTTGATTAATGTTGGCACTGGTCATTTCCTTTTCATTTTCTGCACAGATGGTACAGGATCCCTCGGAGTTTGATGTACTAGTAATGCCCAATTTGTATGGCGACATCCTGAGGTAAATCCCTTTTTTTCCAAGTAACTACCAAAAGCCTTTTACATAGCTGACTTTGAATGATGTGCAAAGTAAAGGTGGAAATATGTCCAAATGAATAGCAATTATAACCGAACAGCTAGAACTAAAAATAAAATAAAGCAGAAGCTTGTCAGGTTAATGTTAATGATTATGAAACATAATTGACAAGAACTGGGATTCATTGGCACTCACTTCCACCATTACCAACTGCTTGTAGAAGCTCTCATTGAAACCGTCCATAAGTTGGGTAACATCATGGTATATTGGGAGGTGAGATTTACATGTCTACGTGTACACTGGCAGTGATCTTTGTGCTGGATTGATTGGAGGTCTTGGAGTGACTCCGAGTGGAAACATAGGTACAAATGGTGTTGCCATTTTTGAGTCGGTGAGTAAGGGATTTGTCTCTTCCCCTTTTCTCCTGCCCCACCATTCCATTCATCTCACATGATCCAAGTTAGCTTACCCAATAAAAATGTACCTTAGTCCACATTCAGCTCATTTAAATCCATCCCTGTTGTACCGATACGCCATCTTTCTAAAAATCGTAATGTTTTGACTTTAAACTGTGATGATGAACCACATTGCCCTTTTGTTTCCTGTCAGGTTCATGGAACTGCCCCAGATATAGCGGGAAAAGACATGGCCAATCCCACCGCTCTCCTGCTCAGTGCAGTTATGATGCTGCGGCACATGGGCCTGCATGATTATGGCAAGAAGATCGAATCCGCCTGCTATGACACCATTAGAGACAAAAGGGTAGATACCATTGCTTTCTCATCTGTAGTGACTAAGTCCTGTACTTTAGCTGCTGCTGGCCGCTAACTGGGCCGAATTATTTAGACGTTTACTCAGAAAAATTATATCTTGTTTTATTTTTTTGGGGTTTTTTTGGGACCCCCCCCCTTTTTTTTTTTTGTTCTCCCCAATTGTACTTGGCCAATTACCCCGCTCTTCTGAGTAGTCCCGATCGCTGTCCTACCCCCTCTGCCGATCCAGGGAGGGCTGCAGACTACCACGTCTCCTACGATACATGTGGAGTCGCCAGCCGCTTCTTTTCACCTGACAGTGAGGAGTTTCACCAGGGGGATGTAGCACGTGGGAGGATCACACCATTCCCCCCAGTTCACCCCCCCCAAATAGATGCCCCGACCAACCAGAGGCGCTAATGCAGCAACCATGACGCATACCCACATCTGGCTTCCCACCCGCAGACACGGCCAATTGTGTCTGTAGAGACACCCGACCAAGCCGGAGGCAACACGGGGATTCGAACCAGAAATCCGTGTTGGTAGACAACGGAATAGACAGCCATACCACCCGGACGCCCTTATAACCAGTTGTTACCAATAATTTATATCACAATGTGTTTATTTTCTTACCAGTGTCCATACTCCGTAGTGTCCGTCACTTCCAATAAGTTTTCAACACAAAGTTAAAACAAATTCAGCCATACTGTTTGCCTCTTTCCAGTTAGCAACACCTGTGATTACTGGTATGAACTTAAATTCTCTGTGGCCCGCCCCGGCCTTTACCACACACCACCTAGTGCTCGGAGGAATATTACACTTCAGCACAAATCAAATACATGGCTCCTACATCCTCTTCCTCTTAAGATGCTGACGCCTTCAAATCATGTGCTTATTGTCTCTCTTCAAGGTTCTCACAAAAGACTTGGGCGGAAACTCCAAGTGTTCAGAATTCACCTCAGCGATATGTGAAAGAATACAAGACATGGACTAAAGGGAAACTAACAGTTATGAAGCTACTACAAAGGTTTGGGTCTCTCTCCCTCCCATCATTTCTCAATGTATCTGATCATGTCTTTGACCAAACTGCAATATATGTACCTCTGTAAAGAGTCTGAAGAGTTGAAGCTCTGGAATGTTTTATTTGCTTCCTTCTGTAAACAAGAAAGCACTATCTTAAAACTCTTGAACAGTAGTTGCTGTACTTGTGAAATACAGATTCATCAACGGCCTAGTGCAATACAAGATGTTATCTATTTAAAGTGTAGGCTTATTGTTGGCCTCCATTCTAATATATAGAACATTTTATGTTCCATTGATTGTCTTAACCTGATTATGTTTTAATCATAATAATAAAACTGAAAATATGTTACAGTGAGTTTTCTCTTTAATTATCACCGATTTTCTTTTTGCAAATGTAACCATTGCTTAACATTTTAATCTGAAGTCGTCAATGCCAGACTGTTGATCACCTGTGACACTTAAAGTTATACAAGTCAAATAAGAAAGATGCTCAAAGTGTTTACTGGAATTGGCACATGGCCCATGAAATACTGTATATACAGTGTTGGGAGGGTTACTTTTAAAATGTATTCCGCTACAGATTACAGAATACATGTCATAAAATATAATTTGTAACGTATTCCGTTAGATTACTCAATGAGAGTAACGTATTCTAAATACTTTGGATTACTTTAATATTTTCTTACATTTTGTGTAACTGTATACTATGTAGCATTCACACAATACTACTTACTTGAGTAGACTGTTCTGTTTCTTCTATTGTATCAGCTGGCTGAATGCATTTGAGTCACCTTAAATATATATTAACAAAGGCTAGAAGAGTATGTAAACACATAAGATCTATGATTTTTTTTTATCTGGTAAAAAAAAAAAAAAGAAAAAAGAGAACTTTTCAATGTCCTTTTCTTTATTTCCATAGCTGTTAGAATGAAAAACCTTGGACAAAGATGAAAATATAGCACGCTGCTTTACTGAATTTACTGTTGGACTAACATTTAGGTTTCACTTTCACTGCATTTTGTGTCGCAATCCTCTTAAAAATAATGGCACCAAAGAAAAAAAAATTAAGTAATCCATTCATTTCAAGAATGTAACTGTATTCTGAATACCATAAATTTAAATTGTAACTGTATTGGAATACAGTTACTCACATTTTGTATTCTATATACGTAACGCCATTACATGTATTCCATTACTCCCCAACACTGTGTATATAGGAGATGCTAATTTATTTAACAACTTCTTATAAAGGGTTAAAGATTCACACAGTAATGCATGCCATATGTTTGTGTATTCCTGTAAACTGATCTAAATATCTGGAAAGCTTCTGTGGTTACTCTATCCGACACCTTTCAAAACCACTGATAAATCGTACCATACATTAAAAGACATTGCTAAATCATTCATGTAATCTCAGGTTGCGACAGCTGTATTTGTTGTACGTATAAATTACTGTTACAGCCTCGCTATAAAACATTGTGAAGGGACTTGTTTCCTGATGGATCAACATATGTGTAATATTTAGAATATGTGTGTAACTAGGAGCATCATATCTCTTTGAATTAAGCTCTGGCTGAGACAGCTGGAGATCTGTATTAAAAAGAAATTACATAATGTTGAGACAACATTTACACTACCGTTCAAAAGTTTGGGATCACCCAAACAATTTTGTGTTTTCCATGAAAAGTCACACTTATTCACCACCATATGTTGTGAAATGAATAGAAAATAGAGTCAAGACATTGACAAGGTTAGAAATAATGATTTTTATTTGAAATAAGATTTTTTTTACATCAAACTTTGCTTTCGTCAAAGAATCCTCCATTTGCAGCAATTACAGCATTGCAGACCTTTGGCATTCTAGCTGTTAATTTGTTGAGGTAATCTGGAGAAATTGCACCCCACGCTTCCAGAAGCAGCTCCCACAAGTTGGATTGGTTGGATGGGCACTTCTTTGAGCAGATTGAGTTTCTGGAGCATCACATTTGTGGGGTCAATTAAACGCTCAAAATGGCCAGAAAAAGAGAACTTTCATCTGAAACTCGACAGTCTATTCTTGTTCTTAGAAATGAAGGCTATTCCATGCGAGAAATTGCTAAGAAATTGAAGATTTCCTACACCGGTGTGTACTACTCCCTTCAGAGGACAGCACAAACAGGCTCTAACAGGTACTATTTAATGAAGATGCCAGTTGGGGACCTGCGAGGCGTCTGTTTCTCAAACTAGAGACTCTAATGTACTTATCTTCTTGCTCAGTTGTGCAACGCGGCCTCCCACTTCTTTTTCTACTCTGGTTAGAGCCTGTTTGTGCTGTCCTCTGAAGGGAGTAGTACACACCGGTGTAGGAAATCTTCAATTTCTTAGCAATTTCTCGCATGGAATAGCCTTCATTTCTAAGAACAAGAATAGACTGTCGAGTTTCAGATGAAAGTTCTCTTTTTCTGGCCATTTTGAGCGTTTAATTGACCCCACAAATGTGATGCTCCAGAAACTCAATCTGCTCAAAGAAGTGCCCATCCAACCAATCCAACTTGTGGGAGCTGCTTCTGGAAGCGTGGGGTGCAATTTCTCCAGATTACCTCAACAAATTAACAGCTAGAATGCCAAAGGTCTGCAATGCTGTAATTGCTGCAAATGGAGGATTCTTTGACGAAAGCAAAGTTTGATGTAAAAAAAATCTTATTTCAAATACAAATAATTATTTCTAACCTTGTCAATGTCTTGACTCTATTTTCTATTCATTTCACAACATATGGTGGTGAATAAGTGTGACTTTTCATGGAAAACACAAAATTGTTTGGGTGATCCCAAACTTTTGAACGGTAGTGTATGAATAAGATACAGTTGATGTATGAGCCCTTGGAGTAGCAATGTAAAAATATACATTCATGGCGTCCGGGTGGTGTGGTGGTCTATTCCGTTGCCTACCGACACAGGGATCTTCGGTTCGAATCCCCGTGTTACCTCCAGCTTGGTCACCCGTCCCAACAGACACAATTGGCCGTGTCTGCGGGAGGGAAGCCGGATGTGGGTATGTGTCCTGGTCGCTGCACTAGCGCCTCCTCTGGTCGGTCGGGGCGCCTGTTCAGGGGGGAGGGGGATCTGGGGGGAATAGCGTGATCCTTCCACAGTGCTATGTCCCCCTGGTGAAACTCCTCACTGTCAGGTGAAAAGAAGCAGCTGGCGACTCCACGTGTATCGGAGGAGGCATGTGGTAGTCTGCAGCCCTCCCCGGATCGGCAGAGGGGGCGCAGCAGCGACCGGGACAGCTCGGAAGAGTGGGGTTATTGGCCAGGTACAGCTGGGGAGAAAAAGGGGGGGGGTATGTATATATATCCACTATATATGGGCCTACACAAACTACAAGCTACCAGAATATGTTGCATGCTGCGAAGATGACACCTTATTAAGTTGTTAGCTCGAGCCTTGCTCCATCAGGTGTGGTGCCTTTTTCTTTACTTTAAGAGTTAAAAATACTGACAAGAACTTCCTCTTGTCCCGTCAGCACGGCATTGCTGATAATGGGTAGCTCTTTCTTCACGGCATCCTCTGTGGGGATAGGTGGAATAGTCTCCCCCCCCCCCCCCCCGCTGTGATGACCAACTCTGGAAAAGGCAGCGAGGGCAACGTGACATTGTTTCTGCTTGTGAATCGGAGCACAATGGAGGACTCCATGCCCGTCCCCATTTGTGCAGAACACTATGCAGTCTGACATGTGAACGTACTGACGGGAAACTGGTGACCTGAGAAAAGATCATTTGTGTTTACTGGAACAGCCCTACCTTTTATTCTCCCCGTGATGTACAAGAAACCTTCTTCGCCTATCTTTCCCAAAATCTCCAGACCGCAGCCATCTGTCTCCACTGCTTCTCCCGTCTGTCTTGTCTTTTATATTAAGGAAACCCATGAAACGGTCGCGCCCCCCCAAAAGGCAAACTTTATCAGTCCCCTCAGAATCTATGTCGGCTAGCCTGTACTGACAGCCAGGGACAGACAACCACAGCTATGTTTGACAAAAAAGTCCTCCATTATTTCACTTTTTAAATTTTATTTATTTAGCCCCCCCCAATTGTACCCGTCCAATTACCCCACTCTTCCGAGCCGTCCCAGTCGCTGCTCCACCCCCTCTGCTGATCCGGGGAGGGCTGCAGACTACCACATGCCTCCTCTGATACACGTGGAGTCGCCAGCCGCTTCTTTTCACCTGACAGGAGTTTCGCCAGGGGGACGTAGCACGTGGGAGGATCACACCATTCCCCCCTGCCCCCCTGAATAGGTGCTCCAACCGAGCAGAGGAGGCGCTAGTGCAGCAATCAGGACACATACCCACATCCGGCTTCCCACCCACGGAGATTTGAACCGGCGATCCCCGTGTTGCCAGGCAACGGAATAGACCGCTACGCTACCCGGACGCCCTATTTCACCTTTTTTATGGACTTATACAAAATCACTAGGATCGCATTAACTAAATGATGAAGTTTTTGGTTGTCTTTTTTTTTCTTAAACGCTTACCTTGGTATTTTGTTCGCATCGGGGCCTGACACACAGCGAGGCCCTGTGCTCTCTCTCACGCCGTAGGCCTCATACCACCGAAGGTTCAGGCCCAGGAAGAGCTGCACAGTGTCACCACCAGTTGGTGCTGCTCCAGAGAAGAACCGACAACAGCGGGAGAGGCCCCCCCTTATTACCAAGCTTTCCCAGTACAAGGCTGTCTGCCAGGGCATCCTCATCAGGGCGTTATTCTCAGCATTCCTAACAGAAATGAAAACAAGATGGGATACCTGTTGGAGTTATCAGCAGGATATCGCACTTGAAACACGTGTGTCAGCGAACGACACGCCGACCCAGAGAGCACGCCAGCGAATTTTCCATCATCTGAGCCGCACATGACGACACGAGTTATTGTGAAAAAGGTCTGCAACTAATGATTACCGTCATTATTATTTTCACTGGCAATCAATCTATCGATTATTTCCCTATTAACCGAGTAAATAATGTCTAATACCCATCACAATTTCCCAACTGATTATCCTAAAGTAACGTGTTCACTTAGTCTGACCAGCAGCCAAAAAACCCCCTTAAGTGAGGGTGTCTGGGTAGCGTAGCGATCTATTCCGTTGCCTACCATCACGAGCATCGCCGGTTCGAATCCCCGTGTTACCTCCGGGGACACATTTGGCCACGTTTGCAGTTGGGAAGCCACATGCGGGTATGTGTCCTGGTCGCTGCACTAGCGCCTGCTCTGGTCGGTCGGGACTGGGGGGAATAGCGTGATCCTCCCACGTGCTACGTCCCCCTGGCGAAACTCCTCACTGTCAGGTGAAAAGAAGCGGCTGGCGACTCCACATGTATCGGAGGAGGCATGTGGTAGTCTGCAGCCCTCCCCGGATCGGCAGAGGGGGTGGAGCAGCAACCGGGACGGCTTGGAAGAGTGGGGTAATTGGCCGGGTTCAATCGGGAAGAAAAAAAACCCCCCTAAGTATCCATTTTATAAGCAAACGTTTGGGATACTTCATGAATAAATGACTTGATCCGTTAATTAATTACCTAAATTAAATCTGATTAATCAACCTGCCATTTCAGCTCTATTGTAAAAGAACGCTAGCAAATGTGTATGGCTAGTTTTATGCTTCATTTACTTTTGTGCACTTTTGATGGGCTTCCGCGCTGACAGACGTCGCCCATGTCAGCAGTTCTGGTCTTCTCCATCATCTCCTCCCATGCACGGGGGACACCCATGGGGGAGGAAGGGCGAACTTCTTTTAAAGTTGTTATCAAGCTTCCCTGAACAGAGAATACATGTCTGCTGAGGCTGAAAGTAATAAATTACAGCTCGGCTTTCTGGGGCACTTCTGACTTCTCTTTCGCAGTCATATTACCCCTGTGAAGGATTTCACAGGGGTAATATTAGGTTAGGAAACCCTCCGTGTGTTGTCCTTTGTTTGTAGTTTGATTCATAGATGAAGTGGCTCGACAAACACGACCATGAAATGGTCATTTTGTGTCTTGTACCCCTCACCTCACATTGTGCGTGATCCGATTTGCGCAACTTATTACAGTATCTCACAGCATCAGCCAAATATAGGTACCGGAATCCATTTTGGGTTCGGTAAAACAAAACTGGGCGGCACGGTGGCGCAGTGGTTAGCGCGGTCGCCTCACAGCAAGAAGGGTCCTGGATTCGAGCCCCGGGGTAGTCCAACCTTAGGGGTCGTCCCGGTTCGTCCTCCGTGTGGAGTTTGCATGTTCTCGCCGTGTCTGTGTGGGTTTCCTCCGGGGGCTCCGGTTTCCTCCCGCAGTCCAAAGACATGTAGGTCAGGTGAATCGGCCATATTAAATTGTCCCTAGCTGTGAATGTGTGTGTGTGTGTGTGTGTATGTGTGTGTCAGCCCTGTGATGGCCTGGCGGCCTGTCCAGGGTGTCTCCCCGCCTGCCACCCAGTGACTGCTGGGATAGGCTCCAGCATCCCCGCGACCCTGAGAGCAGGATAAGTGGTTCGGATAATGGATGGATGAATAATGGATGGATAAAACCAAACTTAAGATTTATAGTAGTTTTCTGCAGCATTACCACTTAGCAAGAAATTTGATGTGAATTAATATGGCAAATGCAATTTAAAGTTGTTTCCCCCCCCTCTTTGAACGTAGTTCAGATAAGGAGCCAGTACCAGCCTCCACTGGACTACTGGCTGCTGAGTCTCCACAACACTTTTCACTGAATGTCTCACTGCCATTTTTCTTTCATTATTTCTCACCATTTTGTGCAAAATATTTCACTAATTTCTCCCTTTGTTCGGTTGCCACACATCTGAGCCGTAATCAGTGCCGACTCCTTTTCATGTGATCCAAGTGTGCTTACCTTGAAAGCGTCTGGCTGTGCAAAATATAACAACACGTTTTGTTGTATAGCGCCTTTCAAGGGACCCAAGGACGTTTTACACTTGATAAGAACAAGAAGAAAAAATACACAAACAGAAAATAAAAGTAGCAAAGATTGCCGGCTGGGGATGATAGAAGTGACTAGAGGCTTGGTCTTGGTGAACAGGTGAGTTTTCAGGAGTTTTTTCTCTGCTGGAAGAGAGTTCCAGAAGGTGGGGGCTGCCACACTAAAGGCTCTATCCCCAGAAGTCTGCAGGCTGGTGTGGGGGATGGAAAACAAGCCCGCGTCGGCGGACCGCAGATTCCGGGACGCAATACAGGGGTTGAGGAGGTCCGATAGGTACTTGGGGGTAAGGGCATGGGAAGATTTACAGGTGAGGAGGAGGATTTTATAGGAAATGCGGGATTTGACCGGGGAGCCAGTGAAGGTGGACAAGGGTGGGAGTGATGTGTTGCCAGGGCTTGGTGTGGGTGAGGATCCTGGCAGCTGAATTCTGCACATACTGAAGCCTAAGTAGGGCTTTGCTAGGTAACCCAGACAGGACTCCATGGCAATAATCCAGACGGGAGGCGATGAAGGCATGGATGGGGGTCTCTGCCACGGAGTCTGAGAGTAATGGCCGGAGTCTGGAGATGTTTTTGAGGTGAAAGAAAGCAGATTTGGTGATGGATTTGATGTGTGACTGGAGGTTGCGGACTTCTGGGGATGGGCAGATGGAGCAGCCATCCATGTTGAGAAGGTCTCCAACCTTCCAGAGCAGCGCCTTGGGAGCCACAACTATGAGCTCAGTCTTACTGCTATTTAGCTTGAGTAGATTTGATGACATCCAGATTTTTATTTGGTGGAGGCAGTTGACAAAGGATTGTTGTCAAGCTCCCCCTACTGGATGCCTGCCCAGAGATCATAGATCTGAGCAGCAATGCAGCCGAGAGGCAGGTAGCTCACCAAAGACTCCTGTTTAGTGTCAGCGGGCTGCATGTCCCCAGCCCTGCTAGCATGATGGGCAGTCCAGGTGATCTAGATATGCATCACGAGTAAGACAGAAAATCTTACAAGCTGACAGTGAACCTACACTGTCATGGCTGAGCATGACTCCTTTTGGTCTGCCTGTGGTACCAGGGGTGTAAATCAGGACACAGCTCTCTTGACTGCTGATGACTTCATCCAGTTCATTTTCAGAAACATCCAGACCCAGCTCCACGAGCTCCTCCCACTATCCCGATACGGAAACAGGCAGCATGTGTCACAGTCTGAGATCAGCAACCGGTGTCACTATGATCGGTATGATTTTCTATTTTGTCGGAAGAATTTACAGGAGATTAGGTAGTTGCTGATGAGGTGGCCCGCTATACTGCACGACGGCTTTCAAATGACTCCGTTTGTCACGTATCTAGAATGTAGAGAGAGTGAGACTGTGAGAGCAATTCATACATGGTGCTTGCTTACCATGTATCTTTGACCATGTATGACCTATACCATGTTTAACTTCAAGTCAAGTCAAGTCCATTTTATTTGTATAGCCCAATATTACAAATTTCCCTCAAGGGGCTTTACAGCAACACAACTTCCTGTCCTTAGACTCTGGCATCGGATTAGGAACAACTCCCTAAAAAAAAAAAAAAAACCTTTAACAGGGAGAAAAAATAGGAAAAAACCTCAGGGAGGGCAACAGAGGAGGGATCTCTCTCCCAAGACGGACAACGTGCAATGGATGTTGTGTTTACACAATTTACAGAACACAACACTGAAAGAGGATAACAGAATTATCCATCCGTCCATTATCCGAACCAATTATCCTGCTCTCAGGGTCACGGAGATGCTGGAGCCTATCCCAGCAGTCACTGGGCGGCAGGCGGAGAGGCACTCTGGACAGGCCGCCAGGCCATCACACAGGGCCCACACACACACACACACACATTCCTAGGGACAATTTAGTACGGCCGGTTCACCTGACCTACATGTCTTTGGACTTTGGGAGGAAACCGGAGCCCCCGGAGGAAACCCACGCAGACACGGGGAGAACATGCAAACTCCACACAGAGGACAACCTGAGACGACCCCCAACGTTGGACTACCCCGGGGCTCGAACCCAGGACCTTCTTGCTGTGAGGCGGCTGCACTAACCACTGCGCCACCGTGCCGCCCAATAATGATATTATATATTATATTAATATATACATGTGTGTGTGTGTGTGTGATTTTAGTCAACATTGCTTAGATAGATGCTTAAAGTTCATGTGTAACAGAAAAAAGGTAGTCTTATCAAGTGTCGTCTCCATGTGAACAAACAGGGCCATTGTTAACTGTTAGCTGATAGCGGAGGAATGTATGGGAGACTCACTGAGTGTAGCAAGTCTTTACACATAATTGAAGAAATGGCCTTGGTGGGCTATGAGCTGGAAGACATGAGATAAGGAGGGAAAGAACAGACAACTGCCCTATCAGAGAGACTGTACTGACCAGGGCGCACTTAAGTATCTAGGCTTGTGCGTCTTTTCATGAGCATATCATAGCGTGACAATACTGTAAGAGATTTTTTTTCCCATTCAACGGCAGAGTGGACTTAAATAATCGCCACAACAGAGACATTCACCGCTGATTTGCTTACCTGTAGATCAAGAGTTGTATACTCTCCTGTAACAATACCTTTAATATCTTTTCCAACTGCTTTTTATAGTCCATAATAATATTAGCCTTGGAGTCACTAGCCACATAATGGCAAGCTTCTGGGGGGGTTGTGGCATAAATCCCTTTCATAACACATTAATGATAGCATGAATTTCATCAGAAAATGCATGCCCGCAAAATGAGCATGCATGTAAATTGTGGACAGATGCTACTTACTTCAACTCAGTGCTGTATGTGATGCTGGTCAGGCTGTTACTGTGTTATGTGATGTGGCTTTCTCACCCTGCAAAGATGGCACCAACTGCAGCGAGGAACCATTCTGCTGAATTGAATCCCAGTATCCCCACTCCACTCTAAACCAAGCTGTGCACATTAACAGAACAGTTGTTTTTTTTACTTCTGCTCATCGACACTACTTACATCTTGCCAGTGAGTATTTTGACATCTTTTTGCATCTCTTTCTGGACAGTGTACCTTTATAAAGCTCTTGGCTGCTTTCCTGCAGTATCGACAATACTCTAAGAAAGTCATCTTCTCCCATTTGCTGTTCTTCTTGCTGGCGAGAGCATCATGTTTCCATAATTTTTAATGGACGCTTTGAACATTTGACGAACCGTGATTGGTTCCTCTGGACAAACTTCATCTATCCTCAGGTTGACCGAGCCACTAGCATCAGCGGTCCACAGAGAATAAGCTGGAGCAAGAAGTGTGCTGGCAAGCACCTCTTCTATGTTTTTCTTCTCTAAAATAAGAGAAGGAGAGAGAGAGAGAGAAACTTTGAAAAACAAACCCAGTTCTATGCACAAAGTGGCGAAGAAACTTTTTTCTTCCATGTAGGCCTATCAATATTAGCTAGTAGGCCTGTTGATAACCCCCCCCCCCTCCCGGGTCGCTGGATGCAACATACCCTGGATGCTCTTCACTCTCCATCTGCCAGTCGGCCATAGACCTCTGAGTTGAGGGTACGAGGCTAAAACACACATAAGGAAAATGGGCTCCTGGGAGCACATGTGCACGCCACCTCTCATCCGGGCGGTGATCTGGGCTGCTGTGCTCACTGGATCACACGGCTCTGATTCTCAGCAGCATTGTTTACCCAGCACAATGACAGGCTCTGGGTACTCACAGCTAAAGCCCTCTCGCTTTGTCTGGCTAAGTAGTTGACTGAACGCGAACAGACTTCTCATCCCCACTAGTTTTAACATTTGTTTAATGACTTATTCCTCACTGGCAACCACAGAAAAAAAAAATCCAAATCTGCTCCATGATGAAATCAAAATAAAAAAATCAACTGCACCCAAACGTCTCACTCAGAAAGACTTCAAATCTGTAATTAAATAGAAAAGTGGAGGTGTCCGGGTGGCGTGGCGGTCTATTCCGTTGCCTACCAACATGGGGATCGCTGGTTCGAATCCCCGTGTTACCTCCGGCTTGGTCGGGCATCCCTACAGACACAATTGGCCGTGTCTGCAGGTGGGAAGCCATATGTGGGTATGTGTCCTGGTCGCTGCACTAGCGCCTCCTCTGGTCGATCTGGCTTCCCACCCACAGACATGGTCAATTGTGTCTGTAGGGACGTCCGATCAAGCCGGAGGTAACACAAGGATTCGAACAGGCAATCCCTGTGTTGGTAGGCAAAGGAATAGACCACTATGCTACCTGGATGCCCTGGTTTTTGATATTTTTATTGAAGTTACTGGCTATAGCCCCATATCATAAATGTTGCTATTAGTTAGTGAATCCAATTCATTCTGTAGATGTTCTGTGAGAATCATATCAGAATCGGAATCATGTTTACTGGCCATGTAGGGTTGCACAAACATGGAATTTGACTCCGGTTTTTTGGCTCTCTCAGTGTACTTAACATAGAATAACAACACAACAACACAACAATCTTCAGATATATACACAAGGATTGACTTACGCAGGCGAAATAAGGGGCGATAAGGTGCAATGGTGAAGAGAATATATCAGAGATGCTGAAATAGATGTTAGCAGGTTACTTACATACATGCCTGAGGTAGATGGACATGACAGGGCGTACCAGTATACCTACAATGTACAGTACAGCCATCCCATCCATTATCCAAACCGCCTATCCTAATTAGGGTCGCGGGATGCTGGAGCCTATCCCAGCAGTCATTGAGTGGCAGGCGGGGAAACACCCTGGACAGGCCGCCAGTCCATCACAGGGCAGAAAAAAAGAGTGTACGGTTGGATTTATTTAAGTTTTAAGCGTTCATTTGAATGACAGCCTATGGAAACTGTTTTTATATCTGGCTGTTTTGGGGTGCAGTGCTCTGTAGCACCTACCAGAGGGGAGGAGTTGGAACAGGTTGTGACGGGTCTGCAGTGATGTTGCCGGCCCGTTTCCTGACTCTGGAGGTGTATAAGTCCTGAATGGAGGGCAGATTGGCACCAGTGATTTCCTCTGCAGCCCTAACTGCCCGTTGTAGTCGGTCCCTGTCCTGTTTGGTGGCCGAACTAAACCAGACAGTGATGGATGTGCAGAGGACAGACTGGATATAAATATAAAATATGGCATAATCCATGGCATAATCAAAATCTCACAAATAACCATGATAGTAATAATACCCTGTGGAGATGATGAAAGAACAGTAATGATGGCCCTTGACTTAAATTGGCTAAATGAGGGCGCTTACCTGTTCCCAACCTTATCGTCATCCTCTTCAGACACATATTCCATGTTGTTCTTTGTAGATCCTTGGTAGGGTTTCCCTATGGTTAAAATGGTTTTAGTCTTTCAGTTTACCCCAAGTATACCTTTTGAAAAATGCTGCAAAAGATTTAATAGGCCTTTTTAGCTGTAACAGCTCAAAGCCCTTCAATGGCGTTGATTGCCACATTATCCCTAATAATGACAACAACAACAACAAAAAATGACGTCATCATGCCACATAAAATTAGTGTTATCTGAAAAATAAAATCAGAACGTCCTGGTATGCTTTGGGCTAGTCTTGCATGGACATGTGTAGACTATGAATGAGCTTGATCTCTTCATATGTAAAACAGCATTAACTTTAATTTTCTCTTCAATCCCAAAGTTAAGAGACCCTTATCAATGCTGCACTTAATTAAACCTAATAAAATGTGCCGCCGGGGTGCAACTGTGGAGCTCCCATGTGTCTCCCGAAATGTTTCTCTTTTACCAATCAAGGCGGCATCTTGTCTATAACAATATATTTGTTAATTATAAATAATTACCAAATGTACTCACATTTCGCGTATTAAAATAACTCCACGCGTACAAAGAGCCGACCGCTAAGCAGAAAGAGAAATAAAACGCCATCTGAAAATAACTCGCACGTATCGGGTCCCACAGGTGCGGAGAGCCGAAAAACGGCGACGTGCTCCCGGTTTACATTTGCATATCGTTATTTTATTCTTATTCGTTTGTTTTTCCTCTTCTGGGCTTTTTTTTTTTTTTACAACTTCCAAGGCGGAGAAGAAGAACTCCATCCATGCGTTGCGACAAGTCCCGCCCCCTCCGGAAAGAAGCCAATCAGCGGGGTTGTTTGATGGCAAAAAAAAAACGCTATACGGGGTGCTGGCAGCCCCGCCCCCCCAACCCGGCCCGCTGTTCGCTTCTGGACTGCCCCCCCCCCTCCTCCTCCCCCCCACCCCCCTCTGCGGCTCTCCAGAAACTTCTGCGTCGCGTGATATAATAACCAGCCATCTTCCCTCCCCGGTGCTAGAACCGTCCAGAGGAGAGGCCGGTACACCTGACGAGTAGGTAGCGACTCTCTTGGTTTATTTATTTTTTTTAGGGTGGTGTGTGGTGTTTGTTTATCGACTTAACCACAGATTCACGCTTTTTAGTTGCTTTTTGAGACGAGTGGGGTTTTTTTTTTCTTCTTCTCTTATTATTAACTACAACTGAGGACACGCGCTCCCTCGCCGTTTACGCTAGCTGTCATTCAACGTTCGGGGCAGCGCTGACGTTTTGGTCGCGTTCTCACCTTAGGGAAACGCGTGTCGGGGTTCTGACGTCACCTTTTAAGATCGCTCCTTTTTTTTAAATTTTTATTATCTTTTTTTTTTTTTTTTTTTTGGTGATCCCACGTGTGATGCCTTGTGTGCTGACTGCAAACTCCTTCTCCTCCCAGGTCGTCGCCATGGTTCATGAGACGGGCTATTACGACACGCTGGGTGTCAACCCCAAAGCGTCGCCGGAGGAGATTAAAAAGGCCTACAGGAAACTCGCGCTCAAGTATCATCCCGACAAGAACCCCAGCGAAGGCGAAAGGGTGCGTTAATATGGGGAGTAACCGGTGTATACGCTGCTGCGGTCGGCTCCTGCGGAGGGCTGAGCCGGGGGTTGGGTGGGTGGGGGGGAGAGGGGGGTGCTCCTGTCTATTTTAAACCGCATGCCTCGTTCAATTGACAGCAGCAGGATGCCCGGCGCTTTCTGGAATGATCGTTGCCATATCGAGCTCGTTACAGTGGCGTTGCCCCCCCCCACCCCCACCCCACAACCGAGTGGAGGTCGTGTGGCCCGAGACAGCTGAGCCGATATGCGCCTTACCCCCCCTCCATAGCGAGCGAGAAGCTGCACGATTGTGCTATAAATGATATTTCTCAGATGCCGGCCACCTTCTCTTGTAAGCCCTCATGAGACATTCACCTGCAGATATCACTAAAGCATGAAGACGAAAAAGAAATTTAAAGATCAGCCAATACCAGTTACTGTAGTCAGTTCAAGAGCAGTAAGCTGATTTGAATAGCTGTAGAGAAATCAGTATTGTTTTTCATGGTGTCATTTTTTTTTCTTCATTCCCTTCTCCAAAAAAAAACAAAAAACAAATCAGTTCAAGCATATATCCCAAGCGTATGAGGTGTTGTCAGATCCAAAAAAGAGGGACCTGTATGACCAGGGAGGGGAACAAGCCATCAAAGAGGGGGGCATGTCAGGAGGAGGCTCCCCAATGGATATTTTCAACATGTTCTTTGGAGGTGGGGGCAGAATGCAGAGGGAGAGAAGAGGTGAGGAGTTCATCGTTCTGCCACTGATCATAGAGCTTAATGGTGATCATTGGTAAATAAAATGGATCGCTAGACTTTCAGTAATCATGCTATAATGACTTCGTAATCAGACTATAATGACTTTGTAATCATACTATGACTTTGTTTAATATAGGGAAGAATGTTGTCCATCAACTAAGTGTTACCCTGGAGGAGATTTACAATGGGGGCACCAGGAAACTCGGGCTCCAGAAAAATGTCATTTGTGAAAAATGTGAAGGTACTTTTTTTTTTTTAAACGTAAGCTACTATTGGTAAAATTAACACAAACTCGTTTTCAAAATGACCAACAATGCATTCTCTTCTTGGAAGGTTACGGTGGTAAAAAAGGCACCCTGGAGAAGTGTTCGGGCTGTAAAGGAAGAGGAGTACAGGTCAAAGTGCAACAGATTGGGCCTGGTATGATTCAGCAGATCCAAACCATGTGTGCTGAGTGCCAGGGACAGGGCGAAAAATTCAGCGCAAAGGACCGCTGCAAGAACTGCAATGGGCACAAAGTGGAACGCAAGAAGAAGATTCTCGAAGTTCATATTGACAAAGGTTTCCGTCTTCTGCATCTATGATAAAACCGCAATGTCGCCTTTGGGGGGAAAAAATACATATTGTAAATTTTACAGTTGATCTTTAATACCTCAGTGAACATTTTGGGATAGGTTGAAATGCAGTGGACACTAATAATGCATAAAGAAAACAAGCTAAACCAAGGATGCTTGTGTGTGCAGGTATGAAAGATGGCCAGAAAATTACATTCCATGGAGAGGGTGACCAAGAACCAGGACTGGAACCTGGCGATGTCATAATTGTGCTGGATCAGAAGGAGCATGACGTTTTCCAAAGGCAAGATGACAATCTGATCATGAAAATGGATATCAAACTAGTTGATGCCCTCTGTGGTTTTAAGATGACCATTCACACATTGGACAACCGAACACTTGTCATCAGCTCACTGCCAGGTAAGTACCTAATAGGTCTATAGTGCTAGTAGTACTTGTACTGTGCTTGCAGGAACTGTAATTCATGTCATGAATATTTTTCCCCTGTCAACAGGTGAAGTTGTGAAACACAGTGATATCAAGTGTGTGTCAAATGAGGGCATGCCAATATACAAGAACCCTTGTGAAAAAGGACAGCTTTTTGTTCAGTTTCAGGTGAGACTCATTACTTTAACATGACCGTCAGCATACAATAAGGATAAGCAGTTTGGATAAGGAATGAATAAAACTCCAAAATATTAAAGGATTAAGAAATGGCCTTAGTTTTGACTCTTCAGGCTTGCGATTTTCAGCATCAAATCGTTCATTATTGCCCCATCTATGAAGGTTTTGATGCCGAGTGCCACCATCTTTATTTCATTCATTGTTTTGGATTATAGCAGAGCGCCCAACTGAAGAGCACCTGTCCTACATCTCTCCCAATTAAGTATACGTTTCAACATTGTTTTCCTCAGGTGGAATTTCCTGAAAAACACTGGCTTCCAGAGCATCTGATGTACCAGTTGGAAAGGCTGCTTCCTCCCAGGGAGGATGTGATGATATCTGATGACATGGAGGAAGTAGATCTCTGTGAAGTGGACACTCAGTCACAACAGAGAAACTATAGTGCAGAGGCTTATGAGGAAGATGAAGAAGGTCCCAGAGGTGGGGTGCAATGTCAGACGCAGTGAATGTAACTTAGAAGGCAAAGAACATTCAAGCATGAGCTCATGAAGGACAGGGTTCGACCCGTGCCTTAAAAGTCCTATTTATCCCCTAAGTCATAATGGGCAAGTGAGTAAAATTACTTAATTGAAATGTAATTTCTAAGGTGGCATTACCGTCTTTAGTTTTCCCCTTTTAAGCAAAGTTCAAACCAAATATACTATATTGTAGTTGGTGTTCTTAGTTTATCACGAAAGCTGTATTTTAGTGTTGTAGTCTTTGATCAATGTTTGTCTTTTATATGTTCTCGGAAGGGTCATTGACAGATATGATCTCATTTATTCAGAAAGTGAGAGGTACGGGTATGCTTTCTATGAAGGTAATTTTCCTTGTGTAAAAGCTATTTCATTCAGTCTTTCACACAGTTTCTCAATAAAAAAAATCCAAAGGTGTTCACTTGTTGAAAAGCTTCATTTTTTTTTATTCTGTTCGTGGGATGTCTTACACGTTGCATATTTCAAATTTCATGTTTTAACAAGTCGTGATGTTACCATAAAGATTCAAATCTGGAACATCGCATCTTGATTGCCGACAGAAAAAACCTGTCACTTATTGGTGAACGCATACCCACACAAACGTGTTCATTGTAATCAATGAAGAAAAAAAATCAAGGCATCGATCAGTGGCATGTCTCGTTAACATGACTTCCATTTGCTACTCCCTTCAATGCTGTTTCCTCCTGAAAGAGCAACCTAAAAGGGCAACACAAATCAATTACCCGTTTATGCAGCATATGGATGTTATTTGATTAATGTAAGTGTAGTTGACTGAATTTACCCTCCGTCAGTCTGGCCTTGCCTCCTGTCGGCTGGCACAGCACAGTCGAACATCCCACACACAGTACCACTGTCTGTGCATGGCTAAACACAGTGGTGATCTTGTAGCATCCTGAAAGCAAGTATTACCACGATCCCATCAGTAAACAGACATAATTGCAAACCAATGTGAGTTTATCATGAGCCATTAAGCTGCCCAATACGAGCACAAGACTTGCCAAACCAGGCTGTGGCTCATCCCATGTACTTTCCCTTCATGCAAGTTGGAAACAATGGAGATCAACATCATCTAATCCGTCAGTATACCTGGGCACTTCACATCCATAAAGTATGAGTTTGGGCTCTGAACAAGCCTTTTCTTTTTGTGTTGTCTTCTTTCTTGGTCAAGAGAAGGGTGGAGAAGGTCTTTGGCCAACTAGAATAAAGAAAAAGAAGAAGAAAATCAGCATAATTCCTCCGGCCTCCCTCAGCAGCTTGATAAGTGATCATGTATGATCAACTTATTCATCAGGTTAAACCATTACTCGCAAACGCAGCATATATGGTATATTCTGGTCAAATTGCTGGGGCACATGTTTTGATTATCACTGCACTCTTGACAAGGTGGCAGGCTGACACAGCACATGCTCCATAACGACGGAGGCTATCGAGCCTTAACTTGGATCAGTTAAGCTAATTAAGTCCAATCACTGGATGCAAACGGGTCACATTTAAAACAGTGCAAGGGCTCCTAAGAGCCTTCATATTTGGGCTTAAAATGTGGGTAAAGTACACTATATATATATATATGAGCTCAGTTTCGCTGAGTAAGCCGTTTTATTATCATATCTCGCTACAAAATATGATATTTGATGACGACGATAATAATAACGCCTCACAGACAACACAACACTGTATTCTGCGACATCTCGAAGGCCCCTTTCTTCACATTCTCGCGTCTCTGGTGTTTCACACGCTCGGCCAACTCGTTTACAGCTACCGGGGCCTTCTGAACGAGGAGGTATCGGTGCGGTTCCCTCGTAAAGAAGCAGCCTGGGAGAAAAAGGGCTTTACGTTGACGTATCCCATCCTGTTGCACCCCGGCGAGCGTAGCCCAGACAGACCCAGCTACAGCTACGTAGCATGCTAGCCCTAGCACGCCATGTGCTGCGACAACACAGCTACTAATCAAACCTTCGGGCGGCCAACGCGTCTCCCAAAGGCGCGTTTCGCTTATTTGCGGGAGAATCAACGGGCAGTTACGGCACATCAACTTAACGGCGAAGAGAGGAGAGAGAGGAAAAACAACTTCGGTACTTACAGGCATTTTCAGCGAGCTGGCGTCGCGTTTCTCTACATGCAGGGCGCTGATTGGCTGTCTGGGGATGTGACGTCCTATAACAGGAAGTGTGGTTGCCAGATCGAAGGCCTCATCGTATGTTTATTGTGCACGGTGGGTTATTGATCGCTGGTGTCGTGTTCCTCTACATGCAGGGCGCTGATTGGCTGTCTGGGGATGTGACGTCCTATAACAGGAAGTGTGGTTGCCAGATCGGGGCCACATCGTATGTTTATTGTGCACGGTAGGTTATTGATCGCTGCACGACTTTTTCTTTTTTTGGGGGCAGGGAAACCTTGTTATCGCAGCACGTTATGGGGGCGGGGCATCAAGAAACCATTTAAGATTCCAATTTGTATCCAAACCAAATGAGGCTTTTAATTGGCGTGCCCTATCAAAGCGTGCACACAGCACGTTGAACATTAAAACGTCCGTATCCAGAAGATCTGCCGACCAGTGATTAAAAAACAAAAAAACAAACATTTGCACGCCCGAGATGGAGGAGAGGCGTCCACCTCCGCGAACTACACGGACCATTATGCAAAGGAGAAGCTGACGTCACTGGCCGGCGCACGTCCGCCGGACAGAGACGGCTGGCGAGGGGTTTTACAGACCAGGGTGATCCCCGCTCGTTTTTGGGTTTTTTTTTATTAACGCAGGAACTTTGTCATCTATTAATGGCGAAAACGTACGATTACCTGTTCAAACTGTTGCTCATCGGGGACAGCGGGGTCGGGAAGACATGTCTGTTGTTCAGGTTCAGCGAGGACGCGTTCAACACCACCTTCATATCAACAATAGGTGAGTCCGGCATGCGGCGGCGGCGGCGGCTGCTAGATGTTGTCACGCGCCCTGTGACACGCGCCTGAATGAACGTTATAACGACTCGACATTGGGAGCTTTTTTTTTTTCCTCCTTTTTTTTAGGGGGGGGGTATCTCGGCGTCTCAGCAGCGTTTTTGTTTGTGTTGTTTCCCAGGCATCGACTTCAAAATCAGAACGATAGAGCTGAACGGCAAGAGGGTCAAACTCCAAATTTGGTGAGTGTGAGCGACATATCGGACTCATAGGCGTTTCTAGCCCGATTTTGGGGGTGCTGCTGCACCCCTAAATTGAACCCCAGCGCCCCTAAAATTGAAGAGATTTTTTATTTTTTTTTACTGTATGTCCATGTTTAATACGCTGAAGAAATGTCAAAACCATATCCGGTATATGGTTTAAACGTAATTTTTTAACAACAAAAATACAGCACCCCCCCCGTGCTTCGAAAATGGTTTGATCCCCCCCCCCAAATTTATCTTGCCTGGCGGGCCAACACTCTGGGTGCTCAGCACCCCAAAAGCTCTGATCCTAGAATCGCCCCTGATTGGACTTCTGTCCCCGATTCTGAATCACAATTTTGGACAGTACAGCCCGATATGAGCTTTCCCCCTAGCTCAATAAATACATAAATACAATAATGGAGTTTTATGTTAAGGACTGGTGCATTTTGATTTGGTGTTCGCAGGGACACGGCGGGGCAGGAGAGGTTCCGGACGATAACCACAGCTTACTACAGAGGGGCCATGGTGAGACCCCCTGCGACACATGCACACACACACACACACACACACACTTTTCCAAACTGTCTCCCTTTAAATAAAGACTGATCCCGCATATATCACCGAGGTTTGGGACAGTTTCCGGTGAGCATCACTATTCTTTTCCGCCATCTCGTCCCAGGGTATCATGTTGGTCTATGACATCTGCAACGACAAGTCCTTTGAAAACATACAAAACTGGATCAGAAACATTGAGGAGGTGAGCATTGACTTCGGAGGTGATACTGCATGTCGAAGCTGACCGACTGTGTTGTTTTACTTGCCCTCCATTTTATGGACACTTTTGCTGTCTTACGTGCACACCAGTAGTGGAGCTAACAAGGCGCGCTGGTTGTGCCTTAGCCCAGTTAGTGTCTTGGTTTGAGAGACCATGTGTTTCTCCTCTTTTAATGTTGCCCAGCATGCGTCGTCTGATGTTGAGAAGATGATCTTGGGTAACAAATGTGACATGGCTGACAGAAGACAGGTGTCCAAAGACAGAGGTGAAAAAGTGAGTCTGTGTGCCCTATCATTTTCTAGAAATCTGAATCGAGGAAAGTTCAAATTCAGTATGAGTTTGGACTACACCAACACTTATAAGTAACACCAAATGTTTTATTTTACACAGTTGGCTATTGAGTATGGAGTTAAATTCATGGAAACCAGTGCGAAGACCAGTTTGAATGTAGAGGAGGTAAGCTGAAAGTACTCAATTACCATGTTACGTACTGACTCAGTGGTGGAAGAAGTATTCAGATCCTTCACTTAAGTAAAAGTACTAATACCACACTATAGAAATACTCCACTACAAGTAAAAGTCCTGTATTGAAAGCCTTGCTGAAGGAAGAGTATGAAAGTATTAACAGCTAAATGTACTTAAAGTATGAAAAGTAAAAGTACTCATTCTGCAGAAATATTGTCCCTGTCCCTGCCTGTACTGTTATATAGGGTGGGTTTAGATTACTATTACTAATGCATTAATGTGTATATTGCATTTTTCTGCTGTAGATGTTTAAGGTTGAGCTAATTTTAACTACTTTATATACTGCAGGGTACTTTAATTTACAGCAATGCATCATACACTATAAGGTCATCATATGTTTGTAGCGTTGCTGTCCTGTGAGAACCACGTATCTCTAAAAAGTCAACGTTTCATAAGTTCAGAAAAACAACCCTGTTTGCAGCTTTGTGACAATGCATTTTCCAGTTAATCCAAGAGTATTTTTAAATAGTTTATTTAGCTGAAGAAACAGGAGAATTTGCCCAACCCACAAAGAAACACTTAATCCTCCAGCGTATCAGAAAAAAAAAATCAAATTCAAAATCACAAAATTTGGGGATACATGATTTTCACCAGACAGGAAGGGTATGAATTGTAATCTGAAAAGTAACAACTAACTTAAGCTGTCAGACAAATGTAGTGGAGTAGAAAGTACAATATTTACCTCTGAAATGTAATGGAGTAGAAATATAAAGTTGTATAAAATGGAAACACTCAAGTAAAGTACAAGTACCTTGAATTTGTACTTAAGTACAATGTTTGAGTAAATGTACTTAGTTATATTCCACCACTGTAACTACTCAATAGCCCCAGTCGAAGAAGGTTGAATCAATTCATCTGGATATATTTACTGACTGATCTGTTTCATCCCTCAACAAAGTGACATCTTCAGTCTAAACTGACTGCGGGTATCCCCACCCTTAAACAAGACAGTTGCATAATGACCGAAACCAACAACCACTTTCTTGTGCAAATATGGCTGTGGCCATTAATTACAGTTTCAACGGCCATTACTCTAATGGTCACACCCGTATTTGCATATGAAACTGGTCATTGGTTTCTGTCGTTATGCAGCTGTTTTGTTTATAAGGGTGGGGATACCCGTAGTCAGTTTAGACTGAAGAGGTCACTTAGATGTGTCTTTGAATGTTCTCATTCATCCAGGTTAATGGTTATCCAAAGGAATTGTATCGAGTGCAACTGGACTTGGTATATATCCGTGAAGACGTTTCGCCTCTCATCCAAGAGGCTTTATCAGTTCGTGCCTTTCTGATGGCCGTGCCTTTCTGATTAGTCTAGTCAGAAAGGCACGAACTGATGAAGCCTGTTGGATGAGAGGCGAAACGTCTTCACGGCTCTATACCAAGTCCAGTTGCACTCGATTCAGTTCCTTTGGGTCACTTGGTTGAGTGATGAAACGTATCTGTCAATAAACATTGTATCCAGATGAACTGATTCACCCTTCTTTGACCTTCTTACCTGGATTACTGAGCATGCATCAAGATACTTAATAGCATCTTCTTGCTTTGTGTCACTCTAGGCCTTTTATACCATGGGTAGAGATATACTGCATAACCTGAGCAAAAAGACAGTAAGTGCAGTTGACTAGAATGACGTTCCTATAACCAACGGTAACATTTCTGCCTAATTGTACCTGTTTACCTCTTTCCAAAAAATGACCCCTTTTAAATATTTTCCCTACCAGACTGACAGCAATCAACCAGGAATAGGGGGCCATGTCACAATCACAGAGAAGAAATCGAAGAGATTGAAATTCTTCAAGTGTTCACTTCTCTAGGCCGACTATCTGCAAGTGTTGCCGCTGCCTGTTTGGGTGGGGGGTGGGGGGGTCCTGCTACGTGGGTGTGGCTGTAGCACGGCAGCAGAGGTCCCGTTCAGACTCTACTGCCACCTGGGCGCTCCCACGTTTGCGGTTGGACGAGATGTCATCACGATAGACAGAGCAAGGGACGATCAAGAAAGAATGAGGCTGGATGTATGTATGTATATATATATATATATATATATATATATATATATATATATATATATACCCAGTTCAAAGTCATGTGTGTGTGTGTGTGATGGTCAACAACACGCCGGCCCTGCACAGTGCTTTGCTCAGAAAACACGGGGATGTGCTGGAATGGCCCCCTCTCGTTCCCTCTTGGCGAAGGAGTCTCACAAACCAACCACAGCCGTCTTACCGCTCATAAAACAAATAGACCTACAATATTGAGATTTTTTCTCGTCATGTGCTTGTTTGTCCGCGCATACTATCTTGTGCTGTGTACGCTTATCGAGATGCTCTCGGGTAGGCATTTCATCGAGATATTGAGAGCAAATAAATTGTCTTTATTAGGTTATGAATGTCAGTGTCCAGGCTGCATTTGCACTGGTCTCTTTGTTATCGTGTATCTGTGCCATATAGGAGGAGTAACTTCAGAGAAGACAGACGTTTCTGACGAATAAGTGTACTGTATTCACCATTTTCATGTGTGATTATTTATTTGCATTATTAGTAATGATGATATACTACTTAACGACTTATTAGTATTGTTCATAATTACTAACCTGTATGTTATTTTTACGGGTTAGAGTGTCAGTTTAAGAGTGAAAAAGACTTGCTTGTTTCCTGAAAAGAGCTTGAATTAATATATATAGATATATAGATATATATGATACAGCATTGTCATTGTTTATGCATGGAGTAACATTGGAGCTCGGGTAGGTGGTTTGTGATTAAGCACATTTTACCACAGGAAAAACATGATATCTATATAATTCAAACAGTACATATATGCTCAGTCATGTGTCCATACATAATTGACTGTGTAACCTTTATTTATCCCTTATATTGTTTACATAAAACAACTTCTCTTTACAATTTCCCTCCAAGATGAACACACTAGTACTTGGCAAAGCTGTAATGAGAAGGGATCGCTGTGTATACTATGTTAAACAAAACTGTGACAGTAAAGACAAAAGAAAGTGGATCTTTGAAAGGGAAGGTGTTTGTGTTTGTAACTTCTCTACACTGACGGCTAATATGAATACTTCATTGCGTGGTTGACTGTTGTTGATTTGGTGAGGGAAGACCGTCAATCTGTTTTCTACATTATCAGGAAAACCATCCCCCCGCCTTTTTTCTCCCCGATCGTACTTGGCCAATTACCCCTCTCTTCCGAGCTGCCCCGGTCTCTGCTCCACCCCCTCTGTTGATCCGGGGAGGGCTACCGACTACCACATGCCTCCTCCGATACATGTGGAGTCACCAGCCGCTTCTTTTCACCTGACAGTGAGGAGTTTCACCAGGGGGACGTAGCGCATGGGAGGATCACGCTATCCCCCCCCCCCCAGTTCCCCCTCCTCCCTGAACAAGCACCCCGATCGACCAGAGGAAGCGCTAGTGCAGCATCCAGGACACATACCCACATCCGGCTTCTCACCTGCAGACATGGCCAATTGTGTCTGTAGGGACGCCCGACCAAGCCGGAGGTAACACGGGATTCGAACTGGCGATCCCCATATTGGTAGGCAACTGAATAGGCCACCGCGCTACCCAGACGCCCCAGGAAAACCATTTTAAAACACTAGGTCAGTAGTCTTGTCTCAGAGCTGACTCCAGTTTCCGAGTTCTTGCTTTTGCCGTCACCATTCGATCCTGCTCTCCTCCGGTTCTCACGCCGCACCTGTCGTTATTGTTCTTTTTCTTCCGGTTCACCACCCAGTCTGTACCTTTATTCTGTTCTTTCTTTTCATGCAGTCCCTCCTCCCTCAGTCTCACACTTCTTCCAGGCCTTTCTTATCCTGTGCTTCGTCATCTCTCGTCTCCGGCTCTCTGGTCACTTGTTTCTCGTCCTCACATTTATCCGCTGAGACCTTACAAGTGTGAACGATGTCTCTCTCACTGCTAGAGGCTCTGGGCGCTGAGCTGACACACAAGCCCTTCGCTTTCCTCTCGCTGGCGTTCCAGCTCTGTGACCTGTGAGATGGCAAATAATTTCCATCAGCCACAGTTAGGTAATCTGTACTGTCTTTTGGCCTTCTGTTCTCCTGCATGTTTGCCTGGCCTTCCTTGGGCTCCCCTGCCGGCTGAGTTACCTCATTTTGTACGGGTGTCTGATCAGTCTGATGATCGGGTTGTTTAGGCCCTGTAAGCGTGGTGGCAAGGTCAAGCTGCTGGGCAAGAGTCTTGACCATAGACACTTTGGGCGTCTGTCCAAGGAGGCTGGAGTGGACCTTATATTCCAAGTCGGCCGGCCACTGATTTGGTGTTTGCAGTGTTTCATCGTCCTTGTCAGCTGGGTTGAAGACGATAGTGCTCATAGTCCTCTTCTTAGTTGTAGGGGAGGTGCTTTGGCTTTCAGAAGGAAAGTATCTTAAAGACTTGGTCCTCTTTGGAGAGGAGGAGGGGGCTAGCTGTAGTTTGGCCTTCTCTGAGGTTGGCGCTGTGTTCTCCGGCTCTTCATTCTGTGGATCAGGTGGGCCGATAATTGAGGTACTCATAGTCCTCCTTTTTGTGATAGGGGATGTGTTTAGGCCCTCTACGGGGTATCTCAGAGATTTAGCCCTCTTTGGAGAGGAGAGGGTCGGCCTTAGCTTATTTCTGTCCATCTCTGTTGGTCGAGCTGATTTCCGTAGTGCCTTTTTCAGTGGATCTCCACCGTCTGGGGACAATTCTGAGTCTTTATTTGTGATCGACTCACTACTTTCTGTCTCAGATAAAGGCTTCGGCTCACATGGTGATATTAGTATGTCCACGCACGAGCTGGGCCGCATTCTCTCCGCACCGCCAACACTCAAAGTCTGACCGTACTCTTTAGTGCCAAGAGCAGAAACGCTGGAAACTTGGTGCATGCTCCTCTGTCTTTCCAGGCCAGTGGTGGCCAGTTCATCAGCCTCCTTCTGCTTGGCCGCATGTTCCTCCATGTCCATGTGGAAGCGGTAAAGGCTATAACCATCGGCGCTATTGATGCTGCCTTGGCGAAGAAGGGAGTTGTCGCACACAGCCGAGTTCCTCGAGTAGGTGCGGGTTAGCTCGTACCTGTCCACCCCGGCGAGCTTTTCCAGCGCAACTGCCATTCGACCGTGAATCTCCTCCAGCTGGGCCAGACGCAGGTCCACCGTCTGCAGAGAAGCTTTCATGGTGTTCTCCCTCTCGTTAACCTCCTCCAGACGCATGGACATATTCTCAACCCTGCAAAGTGCAACCAGAGAAAGAGCTGGAGACAATTTGACTTGTACATATTTGAAAAACGCAGTCGCCGCCCTTAGTAACGCTTTAACTAGGCCGATGTTATAAAGATATTCTGCATCACCTTTCGGAGGTAACCTTGATGCGCTCATCACTGGAGGATTGCTGCTCATCCTCCCTTTCGCGAAAATATTCCTCCACGCACTGTTCCTCAAACTCATACAGATTTTTCAGCTCCTCTGGGTTTAGTCTCAGCTCTGTTGGAAACAAAATCAGTGCTTAATATAAACCAGGATTTCTAAAGTTATGGGCCTGCAGTAAAAAGGTTTGTCAAATGGGTCTGCATTTTCTCCTACAGGGCCTTCTAGCCGAAAGGTGCAAAAATATTATGTCTTGCACGCTCCAGAAGGCCCATAACATCATTTGGTACAAAGCGGCTGTTTGGAAACTGTGTTACTATATGATCAAGAGGTAACTGGTAAGGCTTATGGCAATGAGTCTTGGTAACCAGTAAGACTTATGGCAATGAGTCTTGGTAACCAGTAAGACTTATGGCGATAGATCTATTGAGTCATAACCTCTTCACCTCTGGTTTTCACTCTGAATCCATCTTTATTATTCTTTTTCTTGTGGGTCACAACCCCGTCCGTGCCTTTATTCTGTTCCTTCTTTTCACGGACTCTCTCCACCCCCAGTGTCACACTGCTTTGTCTTCTTCTCTGGTTCTCTGGTCACTTTTTCCTCATCCTCACATTTATCCACTAGCCATTTTCTATACCCGCTTGCTGAAGCTCATCCCAGCATGCATTGGGCACAATACAGGATAAACCCCTGGCCAAGGCACCAGAACACAGACATACACCCACTTACGGTCATGTCTAAGGCCAATTCAGTGTCTCTTCAATCCACCTAACTCGCATGTCTTTGTACTGTGGGAGGAAACCCATGCAAACACTGGGAGAACATGCAAACTCCATGCAGAAAGGACCAGGATCAAGAGTCAAACCCAGGACCTTCTTGTTGTGAGGCAATGGCGCTAACCGCTGAGCTGCCATGCCACTGAGTCAAAGCTGAAGGAAGTTACTTCCACTCAAATAATCCTCTCTGTTTATGGCAAAGATTAAATTAAATTTACACTGTACTTTGTGCTTCTGCATCTCCAACACTTCAGGGACAAACTACAAAGGGTTACCTATCTGGATAGACCCCGATTCACAAGAATTCAAGAGCTACTTTAGTTTGCGTAAGTAATTTTTTTGCCTTGGACTCACGAAATGGGCATCTTCACAGGGTAATATTGCCACTCTAATTGGGTAAGAGTGAAAGTAAATCTAATCAGTTGGGATCCTAAACAGCCATGGAGTGGTCCATGTCTATAAAGCATTATATCATTCAGTATATAGGAGACCTACTGAGGCCGCGGTCCTTCTCGTCTAATTCCCCCTCCTGTTTCTTCTTGGAACAGCGTCGGAAGAGCCTGCTGAAGAGGATGTAGAGGTGGCTGAAGATGATGAGAGGCGGAGGCAGGATGGGACGGTCGTGGAAGGTCATGATCAGCTGATATCTCTGGAACTTCCACACTTGGTTGGAAATGGACTTGACTTCGAAGAAGGTATTGCTGCGGGGAAGGAAACAAGGGCCAGTTGGTATAAAGAGCCTTGCACTTTGAAAGTAAACTTTACTCACAGATATTTTTTTGGCAGAGTATTCAAAGTCCTGAAACTGTGGAATATTTGGCTTACTTGAACACGGCAATGAGCAGGTTGACCAGCAGGATGTTGGCCACAAGCAGGTAACAGGCCATGATGGCAGGTGTGAGCCAAGCCCCAGGGATGCACGGAGGCAGTTTCTTCCCATCCTCATCATATAAGTGCTCACCACAAGGAGCTGTGAGGACCCGTTGGGGTAGTTAGTCTACGTGTATGTGCTGAGATCTTAGTTTGGTCGCTGTTTTAAATGCCATGCTGCATTGCAAGAATACTCACGGTTGATTTCCATTGCATATACTTTAAGGAATCCCAGAAAGGCGTTGCAATAGAGATACATAGAGATCGTGTTAAAGCACAAGAACAAAGGTTTCCATCACATTTCTGTTAAGGTCAAGCTGAGTTTCGCAAAAAGGAAACGTGTTTTCCCAACTAAAGTACGACTTTCTTTGACCAGAATTTAAAAAAAATTATACTTTCCATCAATAGATAGATTTCCATTTTGATGTTTTTTTTTTTTTTTTTAATTTTGGCAAATCTGATTTTGAGGTGAGTCGTGTGATTTGAAGACTTTATGCAACAGTTTCAAAATGGGACAATTGATCAGAAAATCCGCCATATCAAACATGCAATTTCACGCATCAATATATGTTAACATCCATCCATCCATCCGAACCGCTTATCCTGCTCTCAGGGTCGCGGGGATGCTGGAGCCTATCCCAGCAGTCACTGGGCGGCAGGCGGAGAGACACCCTGGACAGGCCGCCAGGCCATCACAGGCCCCCCCACCCCCACCCCACACACACACACACACACATTTACACCTAGGGACAATTTAGTATGGCAGATTCACCTGACCTACATGTCTTTGGACATATGTTAACAATATAATGTTACATGTTAACAATGCAAATTTATTCACAATTGTCAAGAGAGACAAACCGATTAACTTTACAGTAAACTGCACATGTTATTCAGTGAGTTATTTTTACCTCCACCTTGACAGAAGGAACACAGTGCATGTGAATTAAACGTGATGGCAGATGATCATTATTCAGTGAGATTAAACCTATTCTGATTTTCAAAACATGTTCATTGTGAACGACAGTGAGAGCCTGTTGCAAAACTGCCAACAGAGGGCGCCAAACCCTCAAAAGGACTACAGTACAATGCACCAGGTCACTCAAATTTCAAGTCACTCAAATTTCAAGAAGCAGTGTGAGGCACAGAATTTAATACACAGTGAGACTGATCATCTGCCCAGGATCAGGAAACAGAATCTTACTATGAATTCTAGTCTTACGGTCTATCGAGTCCGCAAAAACCTCTCCATAGATCATCCAGTAGGGCATGTAGAAGATGTTTCGGGCCAGGCGCCATGTGGGCTCCTCGTCAGGGTGCAGGATGGCCTGGCGTGCCACCCCAAAACTCATAAGCACCACCAGCATGATCACCACAAAGTACATCATGTCAATCATCTGGAAGAAACCACAAGAAATAAAACGCAATGTGGGCCTCGGGGTGGATTTTATTAGACCTACGAATGTGCGTCATGTCTTCTTCCTCCATTTTCTCTGATCCTTAATGGGAAATGTGATTTCCTTACCATTTTCCCTATCATCATAACGTAGGGTCCCAGGTATTTGTTGACTCCGAAAATGTCCAGTACTCGAATGTACCAGAAGATGATGTCTATGCAATAGATGACTCTGCCGTAGCCCATATAGGGCTCGTGCTGCAGCCGTAGCATGAGGCCGAGAAGGAAGGTGGCGATAGCCGCCAGGTCAGTGATGTTCCAGTACTCCTCCAGCCATACATTTATCTTCTGCTTCAGCTTCCCCGGCTCTGACATCAGAATCTGGGAAGGGGGGGGGGTCATGGAAAGAGGATTCTCACGATAATTTTCCATAAAAGCCAGGAACTGCATCCGACCTTTCTGATAGAATGACTAACTTAAGCAGGTTTGTATTTATACCTGTCGGACTTTCTCCGTTCCAAGCGTCAGGATGTACGCAATCACAATCCACTCCTGCATGGATGGCCATCGCTCCATCTTTACCAAGATGATGTAGTTGTATAACATCAGATAGCCCAGATAGGAAATCTACCCCGTGGAAAAATAAAATAAAATAAAATCATAGAGTCAGGGGAACAAGTCCATTTCATCATCAACAATACCGGTTTGGTTGAGACACTTGTTCTATAAATACTATACTCACAGTGTTGAACCAGAACTTGGTGAAAGGCGCATTGTAAAATTCAAAGACCCTCTTGCCGATGGGGATCTTGTGGACGTTAGCGCTACCTTCCTCCTCATCCCCCTTTCGGGAAATTGTATCGGCGTTGGCCTCCTAGAAAATGTTGCACAGTCACAGTTACAGACTCTGTAACTGTATCGTGGGTCTCTCGTCGCTCGTTGTAAGAAAACACAAAAGCATGAGTGAAATGCTTGAATGTCACAAGGGTCATCAAGTAAAGCAGGACCTTGCTGGACTTGTTGTCCTCTTCTTTTTCCTTCGCATCATCCTTGCTCACAGCTCCTTGATAGGACGCGTCGTCTCCAATGCGGAAGTCCAACAGTAGAATCAATGGAGGGAAGATAATTCCCAGAATAACCTAAGTGCGCATGAATGGAGTTATTATATTCATAAAATTGGAATAATGTCTGCTACTGCTACTACCATACTATTGTTAAGGGTGGGGAGAAAAAAATGGGTTCAGTGCAAAATCGCCACACTGATCTGTGAGGATTTTAATATCCAAGCTTTTCCCTTCAATTGCAATGTTGGAGCACAATTAAGAGATGCTATAAAGCGGGTTGATGCCATGATTTCTACATCTCTGAATGTCTGAATTTGAATTGTTTGAATGTTTACTCAGGGAAGCGTAATCGTGTTTTCGGCTTTCTTAACATATAGGGCTTAAATTAAATGCAATTTGCTGTACATTTTCTTTGGATTACTGGAGTTTTCACATTTTACTGCAGATAAGAGAGGATGGTCATATTGAATCACAATATTTATAATATCATTATGTCGGAAAAAATGCAATACGTTTGGCACAAAATTATTGTTGCGATATCAAATCAGGAGGTATCGTCCAATTCCCAGCCCTAACTACTACCACTGCTTTCTGTATCTGTGACTACTACTTTCACTGCTTCTGCTGTTAGCCGTCATGTCACCTTGAGGCCTGGGTTTTTGCCGATCCTGAGGCAGCCCATCCACATGTCAGTCAGCAGCATCTGGCTGCAGGTATGGGCAATGAAGTCCCTTTGCTTTGCAGCCACAGCCAGTTTAAGACAGGTGGAGTTGCTCCAGTTCATCAGCTCATATGTCAGAAGTTTCATGGCCACCTGCTCGTCGTGCTTGTAGGACTGGTCCAAGAGCTCATAGGCCAGTTGGCCAAATTCCCTACGAGAGACAGAACGCTAAGTAACTCTTCAATGGAGGGATTTGGTAGCGATTTATTTGTTTGTCATTCAACCACAAGACACCAGAGTGAGGAAAAATACAGGGAGGGCACTGACTTGGAGTTGTTCTCCAGGTCCTGGGAGATGTCGTCCACCAGTTCGCTCTCGGAAGACTCATGGGCCATGGCTTTGTAAAGTTTACAGGCCACCAAGGCCTTAGCCATTGCTTCCTCCCCTCGTTGCCATAGAAACAGCGCCATCTTCTGCCGCTTCATGAGCACCGCCCACACCATCAGCTCGTGGAAGGGGTATTTGAATCGACAGACCTCGGGGTCATCCACATCTACTTCAATTTCCTCCTCTTTCTTCTTCTTCTGCTTTTTCTTGCCCTTCTGGCGCGGCTCGTCATCCTGATCATATCAAAGAAAACGATGATAGCCGTAAGTCTCACCGGAGGCCGCGTTCGATTGCGCGAATGAGCTTGGTTGTATTGGGGCCATTGCATCGTGTTTTACTTGTATGTTTTGCGAGTGTGAGATGTCTTACCTCCATTCCCAGAAGTTTCAGCGCTTTTGGCTGCAAAAGAAAACAAAAGTGTATATCATACATTCATTTATGGGATAACCCCCCCCCCACCCCACCCCACCCCGAATCACACAAGTCTTTCACCCGTGCGTACCCTTTTTAGTCCATATAGGTTATTGTAGAGGTTACGGAAGGCCTTCCTGGTGTAATTGCTCCTGTAAGCACCACCCATGAGCAGCTCCAACACCAGACCAATATCGATCAATGTGATCTGATAATCCGGAGGAAGATTTCCCTGCAAACATCATGAAAGGATGATTTATACAGCAGGTAGCGCAAAGTAATCCCACAACCACCTGAAATGTTAGAAATGATGCTGCAAACAGCCATCTTACCTTTTTGACATCCCTCACCACAACATGCAGCGTGTTAGGGGGGCCAAGTTTCTGTAGGATAGCATGCAGGAGTTAGAAATCGGTTGTTTTCTCCTCTGCACACAAAGAGTCTCTCGTTTTCATTTGCTGAGACGTGTCTGACCCACCGTGTTGTACAGCTCCTCTAGTCTGGGAATGGTGAGGAAGTGGTGAATGTTGACCCCGTTCTCCAGGAGGAGTTTGACAAAGTCCACTCTGTCCAACACCAGCGCGTCCATCATAGCCTGCTCCAGAGAGTTCACCTGCACAGCGGGGCGAAAGCAGTGGCCTTTACGCCGACAGTCTGCTGCAGCAGCAGAGTCCACATTTTGGGGCCCACTTCTATTTCGTCTTTACATGTTACCACCAGGGTCCATTATATGTGCACTTTAGCTTAATGTAAAGTGCATTTTATTGTACAAAATGTGTTGTAAAAGTTCAAACAATTGCTTAAAAATGCACGAGATCATACATAGGTCCTATTTTCGGATTCTGGGGGCCAAGATTTACGTCGATGGATATTGAATGTTCAGCCGGTGGATACTGAGCTATGCACCGTGAACCCCTGTCTTGTCTTACCCAGCGGATTAACTCCAGCTTCCTGGGGTCCGTCTCCTCTGGAGGTTCAGCCTTGGCCTTGCCCTTCCCCTTGCCCTTCTTCGCCCGGGTTTTGTTACGCGGGGCGCTGGCGGGGCTCTTCTGCCGCTCCTGGTTGGAAGCTGCGGAGGGGCCCGTTGTGTTGGCCAGGGCGTTTGCAGGCTGACCCGAGAAGGAGTTAGAGTGAGAGAGAGCGACGTCATCCTTTCGGCTATCAATGCATTCATCTCACTCACTGCTGTGGTTATGGGTTGTGTCAGGCGTTCTGGGCTCTGAGCGAGTCAGATTATTTGGGGGGGGGGGCTTTTGCTCGATTTGATCTTTCTGCACTTGTCACTGTAGCTTGATGGGTGGGCGGGGGTGCGCTCGGCTAGCCTCTCTTCTCATTTTATCCTCTCTGTCAGGCTTTATAAAAGTTGGACCGCTAGTGCCCCTGTGTTTGGAACAACTTGTTTTGAAATGAAAACCACTCACTGGCAAGTTGTGTCCATAAACAAAGATTTGATTACGAGCAATATCCACCCTGTTCCAGGCCAGGGCCAAACTCAGCTGGTCCGGGGCCGAGGCATTTGTGCCTGACAACACAGAAAACACAAAGAGAGAGAGAGAGATACAGAGAGAGAGAGAGAGAGAGAGAGAGAGAGAGAGAGAGAGAGAGAGAGAGAGAGAGAGAGAGAGAGAGAGAGAGAGAGATACAGAGAGAGCGACAGAGAGAGCGAGAGAGACAGAGAGAGAGAGAGAGAGAGCGACGGAGAGAGCGAGGGAGAGAGAGAGAGAGAGATACAGAGAGAGAGAGAGAGAGAGAGAGAGAGAGAGAGAGAGAGAGAGAGAGAGAGAGAGAGAGAGAGAGAGAGAGAGAGAGAGCGAGGGAGAGAGAGAGAGAGAGAGAGAGAGAGAGAGAGAGAGAGAGAGAGAGAGAGAGAGAGAGAGAGCAACAGAGAGAGCGAGGGAGAGAGAGAGATACAGAGAGAGAAAGAGAGAGAGAGATACAGAGAGAGAAAGAGAGAGAGAGAGATACAGAGAGAGAGAGATACAGAGAGAGAGAGAGAGAGAGAGAGAGAGAGAGAGCGAGGGAGAGAGAGAGAGAGAGAGAGCAACAGAGAGAGCGAGGGAGAGAGAGAGATACAGAGAGAGAAAGAGAGAGAGAGAGAGAGAGCGAGGGAGAGAGAGAGAGAGAGCAACAGAGAGAGCGAGGGAGAGAGAGAGATACAGAGAGAGAAAGAGAGAGAGCAATAGAGAGAGAAAGAGTGAGAGCACGCAAGTGAGAGAGATACAGAGACACAGAGAGAGAGAGAGATACAGACAGAGCGAGGGAGAGAGACACACAGAGAGAGATACAGAAACGGAGAGAGATACGAGAGAGAGAGATACAGACAGAGCAAGGGAGAGAGACACAGAGAGAGAGAGAGAGAGAGAGAGATACAGACAGAGCGAGGGAGAGAGACACAGAGAGAGAGAGTGAGAGTGTGCAAGAGAGAGTGAGAGAGAGACACAGACACAGAGAGAGAGATACAGAGAGAGAGATACAGAGAGAGAGACACAGAGAGAGAGAGAGACACAGAGACAGAGAGAGAGATACAGAGAGAGAGATACAGAGAGAGAGAGATACAGAGAGAGAGATACAGACAGAGCGAGGGAGAGAGACACAGAGAGAGAGAGAGAGAGAGATACAGAGAGAGAGAGAGAGAGAGAGACAGAGAAAGAGAGAGAGCAATAGAGAGAGAAAGAGTGAGAGCACGCAAGCGAGAGAGAGTGAGAGAGAGATACAGAGATACAGAGAGAGAGCGTGCAAGAGAGAAGAGAGTGAGAGAGCGAGATAGAAAAAGAGTGGGGGAGAGCGAGAGAGAAAGAAAGATACAGAGGGAGACAGACAGACAGAAAGAGAGAGAGGGAGGGAGGGAGGGAGGGAGGGAGGGAGAGAGAGCGAGTATAAAGTGTGAGGCGGTGTGTATTTGTCGGGAGATTTGTCAGCTAAGCTCGCTCATATTCAGACACCACGCTGTGACCAATAACACGAGAGAGTACCTTTCAGCAGCGCCGTGAGAATGGCCATCTCGATATCCTGCTGCCCTTCAGAGCCCATCCTGAAAACTGTTATCTGCACATGAGGGAGACATGTGGATAAAAATAACATGGTGAGCGAGCGGGGCAAGCAGGTCGAGGGTGTGATGAATATGAACTGAATGGATGGATGGATGGATGGATGGATGGAGCGGTACAAGGAACTCTCTCTCTCTCTCTCTCAGCCCTGCAGTGTGTACCCAATGATGCGACAAGCCCACGTGAAAGTCCCCTCGGCAGTCACCGTGAACAAGAAACTCAGGCCGCTGGTCTCCGACATGCGGCCTCCTGCGCCGGGGCCCTTAGCGCAGAGGCAGCTAAAGTCCCCGTCCGGCGGAGAAACGGCGCTTGGGCTGTCGAAAAACCGGGCCGCGTCCGACATAATTACTCCGTCTGGCTCGTCACATGTGCAGCAACAGTAAATAGGATTAGCTTGGCATGACTATGTGGCGTGGTGCCACGGACTTCTGAGCCGGTCTTGGGACGCATTAACAAGGAGCACCCCTGTGCAGCAGCACAGGGCTGTTGGCCACAAAGCTCGTGGTGTTCTTTCAGAGAGCAACAGACTGACTCTCGATCTCCTCCTCCCCCCCCTCCCCCCCCCCCCCCCTTTTCCTTTCTGCAGGCCGCGAGGCTTGCGTAAGGTCAAGCTCATAATACAGCTGCAAATTGCGGCTCTTTGAAATCGGCGCTGCTTTTATTGTACTTATCCCAGCTGTTCACGTCGACCGGACCCTGCGTGAGAGGATTACGCGGGGGCGAGACGGCGACACACCGAATTACCTGTAGGTTAGTCGTGGCTCTTTAGACCGCGCACGGGCGATAAGAGGCCCTCTTAGGCGAATATAAAGCGCTCGAGAAAAAAATTGGGGCTGACCGCTGGCATTGTCTGGGTCAGGGTATGAGTGGAAAAACAAAAAAAAAAAGGAGATGGTGCAGAAAAAAAAAGAGATCACAGCTGGATTTTTTTTTTTTTTTTTTTTTGTAAAAGCAGTTTTAAGTTGCTTATCCGTGTGTGCCGGGGCATTAGGCGGTGGCCCTGGTGAAATGACACCACTCTGGAGACTGAAAAAAAAAAAGGCCCTGGGTAGAATTAGCATGAGGGGGGGGGGGAGGGCGGCGAAAGAGAGAGACCCGTCTGAGGATTAGGGAAGATGGATCCTCTCCTCCATCTGTGTGACACGGGCTACCGCGGATGGGCCGAGCGAGAGACCCCTGCAAAGCAGCCGGCTCGCGGGCCGTGATCTCCCCCGCTTAGATGTATGGAGGCCGCGGATTATACGTGCCGGGGTATTACAAACTACTAATCACGACACTTACGCCTCAGCAAATCTGCTATAGATGCACAAACCATGCTGTTTATGTATCAGAGGCTCTCCATCGAACACTTTGAGGAGACCCTTTGAGCTCCGGATCTGGGGGTGGGGGGGGTGGGGGGGGGGTAATCTGCTAGCTGGGAAGACACTTACCAGCACAGGATTTCAATCAGGAGCATTGAATCAGACCAAGCACATGGAGGTAAACAGCTCTAAACTGCAGTCACATGTGCACTTTGCCGTCCGCCGCTTCACTGCTTTGCACATTATGGGCGGCGGCGCCTGGTGCGGCGTTATGAAGTTGTGAGCGCCCCGCGTGACATGATGGGAAAATGCAAAAGACCAACACACACATGGAATGAATGGCCAGCAGGTTGTTTGGAGTGATGTTTATTCAGCGGGACAAGTGGTGTGAGGAGGTGAGGAAGGAATGACGATGGAGATCAGGCTTGATACCGTTCCACAGGTTTTTTATTCGTTGAAACACACAAATACTGCACAAGACAGAGAAACAGCAGCGGCTTTAGCGGCTCGACGGGTTTTCTGACACATGTGGTGAAGATCTGATTACTTTCTTAGTGGTGTGAATGCTTGATGATTGCGTGCTCATTTTTTGGTTTATCAGTCTACTCACCAGCTCTCGTTTCTTCATGCATTCCATGACCATGAGAAGGATCTGCTGCGACTGGCTCTTACTGTAATTGAAGGTCTTCTGAATGGTCACCAAGAGCTGGTCTCTGACATCGTCGTTGACAAAGCTGGAAGGAGAGACCCGTGTCAGGCTCGCCATCCCACCTCATGTACCCGAGCCCACGTGACCTATGTGACCCGACCGACCCGCGCACACCCCGGTAGCTTATCATTGCGGCCCGTGTGAGGATACATGTGACTTTTGGAGAAGAAGAAGAAGAAGAAGAAGAATCCAGCAGCTCACCCTCCGTCCTCGGAGAACTTATGCGCGAAGGAAATGATGTCGGAGGCTCGACCGCTGCCGTCACACACCACCACGGGAATCGGGGGCTCGTCCCGCAGGCTCTCAAGGGCGATAGAGATCACGTTGGGACCGCCCTCCACGATCAGACAGACCAGAGGGACACCCTGGCCCAAACCTGAAAGACATTGAGGAAAATTGCCGTTTATGACCTACCTGTTTGTTTATCTGCGTGTCTGTCTGTCTAGCCGCATGTCTGTCTGTCTGTCTGTCTGTCTGCCTGTCTGTCTCTCTACATGTCTGCCTGTCTGTCTGCATGTCTGTCTGTCTGCCTGCATGTCTGTCTTTCCGTCTGTCTGTCTGCCTGTCTGTCTCTCTACATGTCTGTCTGTCTGTCTGTCTGTCTGCCTGTCTGTCTGCATGTCTGTCTGTCTGTCTGCCTGCATGTCTATCTGTCTGTCTACATGTCTGCCTGCCTGCCTGCCTGTCTGTCTGTCTATCCACATGTCTGTCTGCCTGCCTGCCTGCCTGCCCGTCTGACTACATGTCTGTCTGCCTGCCCGTCTGACTACATGTCTGCCTGCCTGCCTGTCTGTCTGTCTGTCTGTCTGTCTGTCTAATTGCATGTCTGTCAGTCTAACCATCCATCCATCAATTCCGTGACTGAGTTTTAAACAGTACACTGGAATGTGGACGGGGACATGTTGTGGTGCATCGGCTTGAATATTGATATGACACTGACCATGTAAATGGGAGTTGGTGGGGGGGTGGTGGTTGGGGGTTGGGGGGGTGGGGGTGAAGTCAGTGGTGACAGCTGAGCATCCCTTTGCTGTCCCTGCCTTATCACAAGCCCCAGGCATAGGATGACAAAGGGAAACCCACAGGTCACAGAGGCACTCTCCGTCCACATGTTCGCACGGGGGGAGGGGGGGGGGAGGAGGGGGGAGGGGGGAGGGGGAGACAAGGGTGGTAGGAGGCAGTACTGACGCGCAGTCCGTCGCCCGCCACGCTCTGCCCGACTTACGCGTGTTGATCTTCTGCAGGCAGATGTGTTTCTCCAGCTGCCGCCGGAGCTTGACTTCCGAGCCGTACTTCCCGCAGGTGCCGTTGTCGGTCAGGATGAAGTGGGAGTGGCTGTTGTTCAGCACAGCCAGCTTGCTCAGCGGGTTGGACATGGTCTGGTAGGGCCTCGTCACCTGGGATCGAGAAGAGCGTCACGGCTCAAGCATTTGGAGATCGACTACGAGGGGCCTTGTCTTGCGGGAGACTAAGGGGGGGGGGGGGGGCGGCGGCAATGCTTCATAGTCTTACTTCTTTTCCAATAAGGTCCTCTTTGTTTTCCAGGATCCCCCACGGGGCAATTCCGATAGCACACACCTTCCCTCGGGACTTGGAGGAGTGGTCCTTTAAGGCGTCCCCCACGTGCCGGATCACACCTGAGTTGTAAAGGGGCGAACATGGCAACATATACGTGTAAGCGAGTACGTAAGGCCGCATCGTGGGCCCGACTCCCTGTGACTAACCGTGCAGAATCCGCGCTACTTGCATCTGCAATGGTGCAATTTGTGATTTTCTTTCCCCAGGAGGCGTAATTACAGGGCTCAAACCTGTGACACGGGGCGGTTCGGATCCCCAGGAGATTGCGGAACGGGCGTTACGTAATGGGGGGGGAAAAAAACAAGTAATCGTCTAACGTAAAAAACGAGGCCACACTCAAAAAGCAAGGAGGCTTTGATAATATTTAATGAGATTAATGAGAGACGGGGGCGCTTTCAGCCCTCTGCCGTCATCACGCGGTGTCCGCGGGGGGGAGGAACCGCCTCTGTCCTTCGCAGGACGTGTCGCTTTGGGACGATTCAGCCCGAGTAATGAAAAAAAAAAGGAAGAAGAAATCATACCGCAGCATCGCCGAACCGGCACACGAGCGGCAAAGACGGACATGTCCGAGACCACGGTTGGAAAACTGTGATACCCGCCAGGTCCGTCTCTGCCGAACCCGTTGTCCCGTAAGCTGCTAAGCGACCGTGAGACAGACCCCACAAACGGTACCTGTAAGACGAGGGACGTACCGGTGTTGACTCCGCCGGTGAAGATCCAGGCTCCGGTGGTGACGGCGGCTTTGATCAGGCCTTTACCGAACACCTGCTTGAGCTTGGGCTGGAGGTCAAAGTTCTGCAGGCCTCCGTGCACCGAGATGAGCAAGGTGGGCAGCTCCAACTGCCAGTCCTTCACCATCAGGTGCAGCAGGTTGTCGGGCTTGGTGTCGTGGGACACCCGTATGTACTGTGGAGAAAGAGGCGGGTCAGGGTGCGGCTCTGCCAAGTCACGGAGCCAGCTCGGTGCAGATCCTAAACTCCACTCACCATGGCCTTGTTGATAAATCCTCCACCCTGGAACTCGATGATGCCGTAGGCGTCCGTCGGGAAGGTCCTGGTGTGCTTGATCACGGACCACTTCTCCTGCGGGGTCTCGATGTGCACCAGCTGGTTCTCCTCGGAGGGCCTGCCGCCCGCCCCGGGGGGGACGGCCACGTGCTGCGCCGTCAGCTGACCGCAGGCGCACCTAGAGACAAGGCAGCGTGTCATGCGGCGGGTCACCAGTTGGGTTCTGGGTGGTACGCCATGTGACACAAAACGCCTTCCCCGGTGTCTAGGCGCCGGACTGGGAACATGTATGTAACCCCCCCCCACCCCCCCCCCCACCCCTTTGAGAAAACGCCGCCACGGTGCTACGGTAACGACGAATGACAGACGAAGATCAACGGCCGGCGGTGTCCAGCCCGGGGGGGGGGGGGGGGAGACGCCTCCGTTTGTTAAGCGGATTGCCCCGGGGCTCTTTCAAGCCCGCGGCTGTCTCTGGGAAATACGTCCCCCCCCCCCGGCACCTCCCAGCCTATTCTGGGATGGGGTGACAGTCATGTGCCACAGTGCACTGTAAAAAAAAAACCCATCTTTCTTTTTCATAATATTGCAGGCTGCAATTTACAAGCAGACGTGTTCGCAATTAAATGGACCAATGAGTCCATAATGATAAGTCATAGTAAGTCATAATAATAAAAATAATAATAACAATAAGTCGTAACAACAACAGTGATAATGATAACAACAGTGATGATGATAATAAGCAATAGTAATAATAACTGATAATAATGATAATAATAATAATAATAATGATAATAATGATAATAATAATAATAATAATGATAATAATGATAATAATAATGATAATAATAATAATAATGATAATAATAATAATAATAATAATAATGATAATAATGATAATAATAATGATAATAATAAGTCCCTTTGGATAAAAGCGTCTGTTAATGAAACTGTAAATTGTACTTGTGAGCTGTAACGACCGGCTGGCTTCCAGTTATCTCCCTTGATTTGTGTCCACTGTCACCCTTGCTCTCTGCCCCCGTCTTGAGGATTTTACAGTCTTTACACAGTAGAGCAAGTGTGTGTGTGTGTGTGTGTGGGGGGGGGGGTTGGGTTGGGGGGGGGTTCCTATTTCACCCCATTGCAAAACTGCCCCTGACCGAGCAATGCCCCTTAAGCTCTTTCGCAAGTCCGCTCTTAGCCGTCCGGACCCGGCGACTCGCTCAGGCCCGGCGAGCGGAGGGGTGGGGACGGTTAAACGGACGCCGGTGCCGTCATACGGTCGGTTTCCAGAATGTTCCGTCACCCCCCCCCCCCCCGTGTTTCAAACCCACAAAGGTCAGAACTGAGTAACCACACGTGGACCGGGTGCCATCTGAAATCAAGTGGGACATGTGAAAGTGTGCAAGTTGTTTTTTTAGATGGTTTTCTTCTGTGGTGTACCAGCCTGCAGTATTACACCCTGTACCCCCCCCCTCCTATACCCCTGGATGTATTTGAACCCAACCCCCCCCCCCTAACTCGTGTGCTCCCCACATCAGGGGGCCAGGGAATTACCGCCGGGGGAAGTTTTGGGATTACCTGGTGGGGTCCCTGCTGGGGAATATGTGGCTGCATTCCCTCTTCTGAAAGGTCCTCTCGATCCACGCCCTCTGGCCCTGGAAGCGAGGAGAGGATTTAGACGTATTAGTTTACATCGCCGCGAACGTCCCTCAAAGGGTCGCCCGGCGGATCGCCCCCGCAGGCGTCCGCCACAGCTGGAGCAGATGTGCGGGGTAGAGTCCCCTGCAAGTTGCTCCGTATTTAACATGTTCACCATTCCCCAATCCTCTTACCGGTAATCCCTGCTAAAAGGTGAGGACTATTTTGCGTCTTTGAGAGAGAGAGAGAGGGGGGGGGAAAAACAAACAAATAAATAAATAAATCAGCGATGGCATGAAGAGAGAGAGAGGGGGGGGGGGGGGGGAGGGGGAGAGGAGGGGAAGCGGTCGACGCTATAAATGTACGTTACTTACGAGGCGAAAGAGCAAATTGTGGTTCGTCATCAACAGATGTGAGTCACGCGGGCCAGCCGGCGAGGGCGCCCCGGCCGGCCCGGCGCCGGTCAGCGCCGGGCCGGAGAGCCGCCGGACGGACCCGTTTTGAGAGACTCGTCTTTTATAGCGGGGCCCCGGATCAGAGGCCTCGCACACGGAGGAAGCACCGCCCGCACACTTCGCCGTATCGTGCTCCCCCCCCCCTCCCCCCTCGCTCTCTGATCTCCCCCCCAGGGACGGGCAGAAAATAGCCGGACTTCAGACCGAGTCTGTCTGAGGGCCTTTGTTGATAGTAGGGACCAATTAAAACCCCGGGCGCCGGCAGCAGGCCCCTCTCTCTCTCTCGAGAGAGAGAGAGAGCACAAAACAAGCTTCACCGAGTCCCACTTTCTCTCCAAAACCGGTTCGGTACGCATGCAGCCGCCCCCCCCCCCCGTCCTCGTGCGATAAGGACAAATGCGTGTAAAAGAAGTGCAGAAAACAGGCCCCAGTTAAGTCTTGTGACCCGGGATTCGTGTTTAGCGGAGACGGCCCGGCACGGTTACTGCTCTCCCCGTTGGGCGACATGGTTTATAAGTCAAAACGGGCCACCGGTCAGTTTACTGGGGCCGTCCGGCACCCTAAATTAACAAGAGTCAGGGTCCATATACACACTGTGTGTGATACGAGAGGCACCGGGCACAGCACAGACATAAAGAACCGGCGGCCTCTGTATTCGGCGGCTAATCTGAACACCCAGGCTGGAAATCAACAAAACCCGCGACGATCCATTTACATACCCGCGTTCTGGTGGTCTGTGCGCGGCTTTCCAGTCAGCGGAGCCTGGGATCGGACGTGCGCCGCCGCCCGACTAGAATTCGCTTCGAGTTTGGACCCGTGTTCTGGTATCGAACCGCCGCGTCCCATCACACAACCGTAGCGCTGCGCCGGGCCGTACGTCCTATCCGACACCACCGAAAGACCTGTTAAAAGAGCATCATCCGCGGAGCCCCCCCGGGGAGGGGGGGGCACTTACATGTAGCCCTTCATCCCACGCGTCCTTCCAGATTAGATCCTCCGAGGGGGGGAACAGAGGAGGGTCGGCGTCCCGCAGGAGCAAGCGGGCCGCCGCTGCTCTCCCGGCGCCGCACTTGCCGGGTCCGGCGGGTCTCACCGACTCCCGCAAGACATGAAGTTTCTCCACTTTATGAGGGCCGGTTAATATGATGAGCATGTGAGCGGGCTCTTTGTTCGCCCGAGTCTCATGACTCCAGTTCAAGGTAATCCTTTCGGGAGTCCCATGACCCCCTTCTCCTTGCCCACAGGGTATTTTCATCCTTTGCTTTAACAAGGCACAATAAATCTACTTTGATAGCTTGCCTCTAATCTCCAATATCTAAAAACTATTTTTTTCCAACCCCCACCCCCCCCTCCCCCACCCCCTCACGCTCGGTTCGCAGTGTGGAGGACTTGTGTGAGAGGGCCACGGCTGTGTGAAAAGGGTGGCCGGAGGGGGGGGGGAGGGGGGGAGAGAGAGAACACCCCCCCCCCCAAAAAAACCCAATAGATTCCGCTTCAGTAAGAGGCAGAAAGAGGTAGAGGAGCTCCCCCGGTTTTCCGTCTGAAAATGTCCACCCCCTCCAACTACTTTGATTTCAACCCAATTTGCATAATTGGGAGAATTGGACGCGGGCATTCTTTTGGAAGGCGCCTTGGTAAGAGATGACTGGTCTCCAGTCGGGGGCAAGGTCAGTCGATGCTAATTGCAGTTAATCTCTATTTCCACCGGCCCTGTTTTTGTCGGCGGAACAAAAAAGCAGCAAAGCGGCAGTGAAAGGGGCCTTTCAGCGTCCTTTAAATGTGGCTTTACAGCTTCGGTCGCGTCACACGGATGCGCGTCCTCGCACGAAGACAGTAAGCGATCTTGTGTTAGCCGGGGAGAAGGCCTCCGACGCGGGGGCCCGATCTGGATCGGTCGCGGCCGTGCGACCTAAACCCGGGTCCGACCGGGGCTCTCGGCAAAGGTCGGGACGGTTTGGGTATCGGCAGGCTTCTCTAAGGCCGTGCCTGTTGAAAAGAAGGCCGCGTTCAGGCCAGATCAGTTCAAAACCGGGGTCTACGTCACATCATTCGAGACTTCACAAGGCCGTGCACCGACAGAGCCTCCTCCTTCACCAAGACCTCTGCAACACGAGTCCGAGCCCCTGCAGGAGAGGCTCGGGCTTTGGGCTGCCGAGGTGGCAACGGAAAGCGCCACATCTTGGCCATCCACTCAGAACCGGCTCTGTGTGAAACGGTGTTCATAAGTGCTCCTTATATGGTCGAAGCGAGCAGCCGAGGTCCGACTGTAACTCGGAGGGGGGCGAGGGAGGCGGGGGTGGACTGGAGGTCGAGCGAAAGGGAGCGAGGGCTCGGGTCCCCTTCACCCGTTTCGGGCCAGCTCCGGTAGGGAATCGCACGTGGGCCGCCGTCAATTATGGCCGGGGGAGACAAAGAGCGTTTCCAAAAGGGTTCGGCCGGTATGACGCAGTTATTTCAGCTTACTTAAACTCATTATCCGCAGCAATTAAAACCCAAACCCAGTCAGCGGCCAGCTGCCTCGTTCCAAAGGCCACACAAAAGCACTTACAGTAAAACCTTTAAAAACGTAGACTTAGATGCTACTGCGGGACCGGCTCGCGGTGCGCCGGGCAAATTAAAAGGACTTATGGCGTTACCCGGCGACAATAAGCAGCATTCATGGCGGGATGGGGAGCTCTCTGAGGAAAATAATCACCGCTAAAGACAAAAAAGGCAATTGTGAGCCAAGAACCAAAGTCCTAATTGCTGAATTAGCAGTTGGATTTCCAACGCCAAAGGGAGGCCAGAGGAAAACACAACGAGCGTTCGGCTGTTTCGCGAAACTCTGCGTATTACGCACAATATGAGGTGATCGCAACAACAAAATAATAAGAAAATGCATTGCACACAGAGGCTGTTTGACACCGCCGCAAACTTAAAACCAACCAAGATGTCTTCAAAGGCCAAACCCCCCCCCACCCCCAAAACCTCCAACAGCTTCTTTCCCTTTTCAGTTTCCTGACGCCGTGGTTATTAAATCATGGTTATTTTCAACCTATACACCGAATCGCACAAGCGGCGTTTGTCTCCTAACATACCATGAAGTGGACTCACATGGCCCCGGTCTCCTGACCCGCCGCTCGGCGAGGCCGCGGCCTCGCAGCCAATTCGATTTGGCGCAGCTATACCGGCTGCGTATGGCTCCCAGTCCCCGGCCACCGTAAGGGCAGACGCGATGGACCAGGGGTCCCCAATTACTTTTCACGGCGGGCCACTTTTAGGGCCACTTTTAAAACCACGGGCCACTCAACCTCCATTTGGTGTCGATACGCAAGTGAGGTTGGCTGGACGAGCCCACCAGGGGGAAATGCGGGGTGGAACTGATAGTTACAAGGTAGCATTTCTTGTTGGATTGATTGCTGAAATTATGTTTGGAATAGTGTCCCCAAACAAAATGTGTAGAAATACCAGAAGGAAGAAACACTTTTTTATTTCCCAAAATTTTTTTTTAAAAGGTTTATTTATTTATTTATTTGGTAGGGAAATAAAAAAAAATTCTCCCTTATGCCATTTCTCCAAAAATTCTCGCGGACCATAAATCAACCCGTCACGGGCCGGACGTGGCCCGCGGGCCGCCTATTGGGGACCCCTGCTCTGGACGTATATGGAAGTGCAAGCTAGTGCTTTTTTAATCAGAGTATCTCGCAGCCTTGACAGGGCATCGGCGCACGCCGGCCACCACGTCCGGTCCGATTTAGCGCCCTTTTCAGCGCAGCGCCGCAGGAGATCAGCAGCCCCCCGTTCAGCGCGCGGCCCGCTACATTGTAGCGGATTCGGGGGGGGGGGGACGACGCAACCACTGGAACTGCCGCGGCCGGGAAGCGAACCCGTATCGCCCGCACCGCAGGGGACATCGCTAACTGCTCGACTAAAGGGTCAGACCCGCGAGCCCGCCGGCGGCCCGCGTGACCTCTTATCCGTGCGCGTTACACTACGTCATACGGGCCGCCACGGGTTGTTCCGGATGTCGCAGTGAAGACGCTTTGCAGATAGCAGAAGCCCAAACCGGCACAAGCGAAATGGATCAGAAAGGATTTGGGGGACCTGCGAGGAATGCGCTGTTGCTGGGGGGGGGGGGGGGGTGAAGATAAAAGCAACTAATTGCTCGGCTTTGGCGTTGAATGGCGTCGCGGCGGTTCGGGTTTGATGCGATGTGACAGGAAGGGAACCCGCGTGGACCACGTTGCCGTTTAAGAAAAAGAAAAAAAAAACATTTCCCAACTCAGAGCCGGTTGCATGTGGACCGAATTCAAAAAACAATAAATTCAAAAATGTTATTTATTTATTTCTACCTGAAGGGGGGGGGGGACATCTGCTCTTATTCGTAGTAGGCGAGGCCATACACAAGCCAGCTGGTATTCAGAGACCTGATCGCCATTGGCCCCTGAAACTAGCTGCTTTCAGTCGGGGGGCCTGTTTGTGAAAGAACTCATTGTCCCGCCGGGTCTTAAAATCCAGTTAGCGATCACATGAGCGCAACATGTCGCTGATTATCCCCAGCCTCGACGCAGTCATAAGACACGCTTTAAAGCCGTTGGGGCTTTTTTAAAAAACTCTTGTCAGTGCAAAGGCAATAAAAGAAATCTACCATAATATTGTAAACTCCTAATAAGACCCACTGGCCGGTCGGCTAGAGCAGTGGTTCTCCACCTTTTGGGGGTCCTGGACCCCCTGCGTATTTTTGATCTACCCTGAGGACCCCTCCACCTGATCTTGGGGGAGGGGGGTTGCAATTTGATAGAAACAGTAGAAACTGCGTTTTAAATTGCATTATAGCATTTAGTCACTCTTTGGGGCAAAAATAAGAGCTTTCAGTTGTAACTTAGATATAGTTAACAAAACAGAATTCTTATGCAGTAACTTTCAGATATATGTAACAACAGAATTTTTATGCAGTAACTTTTAACAATGCAAACGGGAGCGAGATCTCTTATTAAAACACAATAAATTACACTTGTGAAACAGATGTAATTAGAGAAAAAAGTCCTGTTACCCTTTATAGTTTAGGTAGATAAAGGTCTCAGTCACATTTGAGTGAAATAATCCTATTTCTATAAATGTCATAGGATCTTTTTTTTTTAAAGATATTTTATTTTCACGGACCCCTTGCAATTACACCACGGACCACTAGGGGTCAGCGGACCCCCGTTTGAGAAACACCGGGCTAGAGGGTCTGACCCTTTAGCCGAGCGGTCAGTGACGTCGCCTTGTGATGCAGAACACGTCGTATCGAATCCCGCACCGGGCGAGAAAATAAGTGGTTACACTATAATAGATGAATAAAGTATAAACCAGCCACCTACACTGGCAGCAGTGCTACGTACCCGTTGGCGTGCTTATCCTGGCACGGGATCAACGCAGCCGGCCACGGAGGTTTCTAATCGCCTCTAACCAAATAAGTTGAATTTGCCCGGCTTCTGTCCCATGATGCCTCTCTTCCTTACTTCTACCTCCGCGGCACGAGCGGCCAGCTGCACTTTGCAGGGTTTGACGCGGATGGAAGCCGTTGTATGCAAATACCGTCAGGCCCTCGTACGCCTCCGTCGTTCCCCCTGAGCCACGACCCCCCCTATCCTGCAGATTTTCATTGTAACCCTGCATAGGTAGCCCCGCTTGCGCTTACTCGACCAATCATCTCGCAGCACTTAATTATGCAAGGTGTGCAAACTCTGACATTCATTGCTGATTGGTTGAATAACTATAAACAGGTACCTATTCAGGGTTGCGAAGGAAAGCTGCAGGATAGGGGGGTCGTTGAGGACTGGGTTGAGAAACACTGACTTAGACTATTACAACATGTCAGCCGGTGGATTTGACAATACCCCACGTAATGTGAGCCCTGCTGGGGAGAATAGGGCTGCCCTGAGGAGTATTACTGACTATTGTCAGATGCATCCGCCATGTCATAATGCTGACATGATGGCTGTACTATAATGGCATCAATTCCTCCTAGCATGCAGTGATGCTGCTGTACATTTCAATTATGAGTGTTTCTCTGGATAATTAGATAAGTATGCGTCATCGGTTGATTGTTTCGTGCCTTGCTATGTTCATCGTGGGTTTATTGTCTCTTGTCACGCCTCTATTTTGTCTTTTTTTTAAGGACAAGCGAAACCAGCGGCGCGCATAACGGCGATTCAAAACGACACTCCTATATTTCAACCCACTTAAACACGAAGCTGTGCGCCGATGACGTGACCGGCTCGCGCTTTGGCCGCCGCTGCCGCTCACTCTCGCGTGCTCCTTGCAAGATGGAGGCGCTAGGAGCGGTCCGCTGTAGTTCCCGCGTGCTGCTCTGTGTGTGTTGGAAGTAGACACGTGCGTGCAACACCGCACATAACATGCATCTTTCCTGCTTTAAAGGACGTATAAGCAGACATTCCGCAATCTGGCGCGGTTGCTGGCCTCCGGACCGGGTCCATTATGGAGGATTATAAACTGCAGGGCCGCGGTGAGTGCCTCTTGAAGCCTGCTCAGCTTCAAACGTCCCCCTTTCCACGCCGGCCCGGGAGTGCAAGGCCCACACGCTTACAAGTCTCCCTTCTGACCATGTGCTCCTCTCTCACACTCCTCCCGCCCTCGCGCACCAGCAGCTGCCTCACGAGGCAGCCCCCTGACTCCGCCGTGGTGTGAGCCACGTAGCGCGGGTCTCAAGATGGTGGCTTCCTATGCACTATGGGTAGACCAGTGTCACGGCTCCGGCTTTGGGTGGCGACCGTGCAAACTGATGTGCAAGCACGCATGAATCTCGTGACTGTAATGAGTCACGTGTACTGTATGCAAGAAAAATAATAATATTTTTTTAAAAAAAAGTTATTAAGTGCACTTGCAAGTGCAGTCACCAGTCCTCCTGCTCAAAGGAGAAAAAATGCGTACCTGCAAAACCTCTCAACAGAATAATTCCGGTCAGGCTCGACTGAAGAAAAGACCCTGCAAAAGGGGCACATTCAGTCTCACCTGTTGAACGAGACAACCGTCGATAAGAGTTCAAAGCGCCGGGCTTACCTTTTGTGAGCCGGACGGGGTGCGCTTGAGGGAGGATCTCCTGAAGGTGCCACCGGGACCTTTCGTTTCCATGCTGGAGACTCGGGCGCGACAGAGAACCGGATCATCCGGGTCGAGGTTTGTGCTACGGCGGCGAGAGCGACGACGCTAAAGAGACATCAAAAGCTGTGGGGTGCCATCTGCAAGAAGCGAACCATCACCGCCAGCCCTGTAGTCCCAAACCCGAGGGTGGGGTGGGGGGTGGGGGGGTTGGAGAAGGGGGAGGGGGGGGAGAAACCTAGCAAAGTTGCACCACTGCCGAGCATCACAGTGCTCCTCTTCCCTCTCTGCGGCTCACTTGCTGACTGACCAAGATAGAGATCCCCCCCCCCCCACCACCACCACCACCACCACCACCGGGGGGGGGGGTATAAATCACTCGATGATAACTTGACACATATACCCCCTTTCCTCTGCCCGGACATCCCATAATCGGGCTTAATGCCGCCAGCTCTTGGAAGCCTCGCAGTCTAATGGATGCAGATTTAATAAATGGTTATTGAAGGTAAATCCACTTTGGCACACTATACGGCGGCCAAAAAGGGGCCCTTTGGAGAGCCCGTGAAAGCTGCGGGAGTGGAGTCAGCCGTCTCAGGTCCCGGGGCTAGCCCCACCTCGGCACGGCCGAGTGTGCAGACTGGTGGGACAGACCGAGCGTCGTCCCCCCCCCCTTTCTGAGACGGAAAGAGGGGCGAGAGGTGTAACGCTGGTGCGGCCAACGGCTGTAAATTCCCGAAGAGGGATTGCGCTTGGCTCAGAATACACCTGTAACATGCCCCCCCTCCTCCCCACCCAACCTACCCACCCCCACCTACCTCCCTACCTGTCATAGTTTCAACTCAAACCCCATCCTCGTTCGTTAACCTGTATGGCTGCCATGCTCTCTGGCATCGTGCGCGGCAGAAGGCCTGCACATAATAATCCCTTATTTCCACTTTTGTAATGGCAAAAATGTGGACGTACAATCACATTTTATGCAGCGCCGCCGTCATAACGAGCCGCGCAGCCCCGATTTAGCGCGACTTGCCGTTAAGTGTGGTTAAGTGTTGGGAGTGTTGCGTAACGCCGCGTGGAAATTAATGGAAAGGGGGGGGGGATGAAATTCTGAAATCTTAATACCACATTACTGCTGGCCTGGCCTGGCCTGACACCTGATGGCAAATGCGCTCTAATTCATTAACAAAGGGAGGGGGGGGGGGCTCGGCATGTGGTGGGGAGGAGGGGGGGGGCGAAATAACCCCTGAACGCAATCAGTGCACGACGAACTGCATTACGGTAATGCACAACTCATCACCCTCCGCGACCCCTTCCCCCCTTCCTCCCCTGCCTGTCATGTAATAGCTGTTGCAATGCTCAAGCTGGTCGCAGGACGGGACGTTTGCGCGCCCTTCCAGCTCAGGGGGGGGGGGGGGGGATCAGAGGCAGCTGGGCAGAGCTCGCCTCGGGTCGGGAGTCGCTGTTTCGGTCGTCCTCTGTTTCCAGAATGTTCAGATAGCGTGCCCTCAGAGCAACCGGTGCAGGGTTAGAAAGGGATTATAATTAGTGCAAAAAAAATTAATAGCAAAAAAAAAACAAAAAAAAAACAGTTTCCTGGTTGCAGCCACAGCACACAACCCCCCCAGCATAGCACAATGGAGAGACAAGGTCAAAAATGTCTTCATCATGGAGAAAACCACAGCGGGGGTGGGGTGTGTGTGTGGGGGGGGGGGTTACGGTTGAAAAGAGACAGGCTTGCTTAAAAAAAAGATGGTCACCGTCAGCACAGGCAATGCCAGAACTTGAGTCACCTCTAATTTTTTCCCCCCATCCTATTTATGTTTATTTGTATTTTTTTAGTCCTATTGCACTCGTTTCTTGCTTTTTCTTTTCTTTCCCCCCTCAGGTGTGTGCTATATGTGTGCTATATATGTGTATGTGCTATGTAAATTACTGTTAAAACAAGTGTAATTGTATACATATCCCCTTCAAGCTGCCAGTTCTTTGTGATGTGTTGAATTAAAAAAAAATCAATTCAAAAAAAGAAGAAAGAGAGGGATTCAATTCAATCCCAATTCAGATGGGAAATGTAAGAGATGCAGCGTCTCCCTCTAGTGGACATTGCGTGTAACGAGGCTACAGGGACGAAAACTGCCGCCTGAAGGCCTTCTCCACATTTGCACGGAACAACAAAAAGAAGAGCACTCCGTCACACAGAACAAACACACTCCTGCAGAATAACACACTGAAGACACAAAACCCAACACCGGCTGAGCGAGTTGTTCCGACCGGGGCGACAACAGAGGGACGAACCTGGGACGGAGACGGCGGCACACCAGCTGGATCCACCGGAACCCACCGACCAAGCTGAGGCCCAGAGGTCACCTGCTACGGACCACGAAGACAAGATGGAGGAGTCCCTTTGAACACCGTTTCAAACCACTGTTAAACGTCTCCGAGACAACAACAGCAACAACGCAGGATGGAAGAGTCCCACTGCCTTGTTTCACTCCAGCCGCGTGTCTGGGCCCTGTCCCCCCCCCTCCCCCCCTCCCTCCCTCCCTCCCCTAAGAATGGATAATGCCTAATTTCCCCTCGTAAGCAGACACAAATGGGCTTTATCATCTGTGCGCGTCAGTTGAGGAGATTACCTGCCCCTGGATGGAGGCGGTGGGCTCGGAGGCCCAGACGCGATGGGTGGGGGTGGGGGGGGTGGGGGGGGGGTGCCAGCGGCAGGTAGGCTCAGGAGCCCCTCAGAGCACACAAGGAAAAAACAAGTGCACGAACCCACACTGCACACCGTGGGGGTTTTATGAGACCTGGAGACAGAGCCGAAGCGTCAAATATCTTTAGCAAACAAGATTATCTAAATTAAACACACACACACACACACACACACACACACACACACACACACACACAGGCACACTGTTAATACCCATGTGTTATTATTTGAAATACTTCAGCCACATGAAATTAGCTGAAATCAGATTTTTGGAAATGTCCGTAATCCCTTTCGGTTTTAATCTACACCGAAAATAACTGGATTTGGTCCCGAATGGGGTCAGCTCAATTAGGCCTGTGTGGACGTGTACTGGAGGACATCACCAGAACATGTACCGCCGACCCAATCCTCACTGACCCACCCATTTACGGCACATACAGGAAGCTAACCTGTAAACAAAACAAGTGTCCTATTAGTGGTCACCACAGCAAGAAGGTGCCGGGTTCGAACCCCAGGCCGTCCCGGGTCCTTTCTGTGTGGAGTTTGCATGTCCCCCCCCCGTGTCTGGGTGGGTTTCCTCCGGGTGCTCCGGTTTCCTCCCACCATCAGAAAGACATGCACGTTAGGGTTAATACTCCTGCCCGTGCCCCCGAGCAAGGCAGTGGAAAGAAGAGCTGGAGTTGGTCCCCGGGCGCTGCAGCCGCCCACTGCTCCTCTATACAATAGGATGGCTTAAATGCAGGGAACACATTCATTGTGAGAATAAAATGTCTAATAAAGTGTCTTTCTGTGCATAGATACTAACAGATGTAGAGTCTGTGATAGAAAACCCAGTTTGTTTATTTACAATTTGAAGTGGGAAAAGATGTTAAATCAAAACCGAGAAGATAAAAACGAGTGAGAAGTGCAGAGTTATGCTAGCGCTGCTGTCCTGATGGACGGCTCTCACTGTCGAGGCCTATGGAGGTTACGTCTCACTGCAAATCTTCCCCAAGTAGGACAGAAAGGGTCCCACCACTCACCTTATGAAGTATTTCAAGAGACACTTTGCTGTCTTCAGCTTATGTACCTGTTTATTTTGAGACGCCGTGTAACCCACCTGCCTAAACTTGGGATTATATATTAAATACTCCCTGCTAGCTCAAATCCCCATCCTGGACCAGACGGGTCGATGCTGGGGAGGAATCCCCCCACAGGTCTTTTCCACTGTGGCCCTCAGAGCATCACTGTGCATAGATTTACTGAACATCACTGGCAGCCTGTACCGCTTTTATTAGTCAACATCCAACGGGGGGGGGGGGAGATCCCGGGGTAGACCCCAGGGTAGACCCGGAGGAGACCCCAGGGTAGACCCAGAGCTCACTGGAGTGACTACGTGTCCAATCTGGCCTGGGAACGCCTTGGGATCCCCCAGGAGGAGCTGGAGAGCGTTGCTGGGGGGGGGGGGGGCCCTGGAGTGCCCTACTTAGCTTGCTGCCACCGCGACCCGACCCCGGAGAAGAGGCTGATGATGAAATGACATGACATGACATGACATGACATGACATGACATGACATGAGACGTTACACTGTTTTGATATTTTTTCTCTCGATCAACAACTTGCAGTAATCAGTATAGCTCACAAGAGGGCGCTAACACACGTTGTATTTCTAACCACAGGCGACGCGACAGGCATTTAGGGGTCGCGCTTGTGTTTTTGACGGTTATTATCTGGAATGTCACTGCCAGAGCCACGTAATTACGACAAGTAATGTAATTAAACAAGTCCTCGTGTTCTGCAAGACTCCCCCCCCCCTTTAGCCCCTCTGTGTCTTTCCCACTCCGCCTGGCCACTTGTGGCAAGCCCGTCTTAATTGTCTCACTGCAGACGATTGGGAGTTTTGTTTTTGTTTTTTTTGGTAATCAAAAAATACAACAACAAAAAAAGCGTGTGTTGAGTTTCTTGAATGAGCGCGTTGTGTTCTGTTTGTGACCTCTGCTTCGCGCCGAGCCCAGCGTGCTCTCTGCGTGTTGACGGGTGACCGTTCATTTCAGATGTCTTCCGTGACTCATCTCGTCCCTGGAGCCAGATGGGATGTAGACAACAGCTGGAAAGCAAGTTAGGGTGGAATGGCTTTCACATGTGATACCGAGCACGGCATGGGGGACGGCGTCCGGGACCAGAGACCTTATCTCACCCACTGCACTTCGCTGTGCAAATCCTTCTTTATTCCAGGGAAGTGGCCACAGCCACTGCCCCAGATAAACCCAGTAAGTACCAGAACCTGCAAGCCCCCCCCCCCCCTGCAGAACCTGTGCCTGACCACAGTGCGGCTGAATACAGACCCCCTGTGGAGCCGAGCTGATAGTCTCAATCCCTCCTGCTTCCTGTGGGTTGCGTTAGCATTAGCAACTGTTTCCTGCAGCAGCAGCGATGGCGACGGTGGGCAAAGTTGGGGTGAGTCCACTGAATTGTGTCGTCATAGCTACCCGGTCTGCCACGAAGATCAGCCGGATAAGGCCTTGGTGTCTCGGGTGGGTTTAGCACCCCCTCGTTTTGCAGCAGCAGCAGCAGCAGCAGACGGGTGGATGAGAGCGGGTCTTCCTCAGACGGAGATGTTCTGCGATGCTGAAGGCCAGCCAGGGCTGCACAGTAACTCGCTGCAGGACTCTCGGCGTGAACGCCGCCTCGCCATGTGGTCACCAGCTCACATTTTCTCACAAGTGTAAATCCGACAGAGTCCTCTTCCATGTATATAGGCGGTGTTCTTTATAATGTATGAGCCGTCCAATGCTTTGCGGAAAATGCAGCTGTGCAATAGGTACACACGGAGAACCGACCTTATATGCACTTAAATCCTTTTATTTCTTATATTTCTTTTATCCTCCTTTACTCTGCATTTCCCCTTCCTTGTTATTGTGTCACCATGCTCGGTGCACACAGCGAGGTTCTTGGAAACTCACTTGTCGTAGCAAACTGATTCTGGTTTTGGGGGGGGTCTTTGCATCTATGTTGGTGTGTTTTTCCGGAGGTGTGCGATGTAACGCCTCGAACGACACTTGGGCAACCGACGTTTCATCCGCAGGCGAACACGCACGGGCTGAAATAACAGCTCAGAAGGCTCTCCGGCGGCTCGCTGCGAGAGGATCGTGTCGGGGCGAGTTAGTTCCCGGCCCCGGCACGTCCGTCATCTCTTCATCTCTGCAGAACACCACAGTCTGGTGTCCACGGGAAGAAGACGCAAACTCCGGCAATGGCGAGGCGGTGCCCAGACGCAGATAGGGGAAGATCCCTGTGAAATTCAAACCCCCATCAACCGAGTTCTCCAGCTACCGGTGGAGGCCGGTGGACGGACGGTGGACGGACGGTGGACGGACGGTGGACGGACGGCGACTGAACCGTATGAACCTCTCACACTGTGGGATCGCCCTACTGACGGCGAGAATTAAGAATGAACACCACACCCTAGCTGGAGCAGAGAGACATCTATGATTTGTGTCTGAATACAAGCAGCTGCCGAGAACAAACGGAAAAGTCATCTGTGTGTGCGTGTGTGTGTGTGTGTGTGTGTGTGTGTGTGTGTGTGTGTGTGTGTGTTTCTGACTTGCTGAGCCGTTCCAGCGTTGTTGTGGCTCCCTTGACGATCACAGCAACCCAACCAGTTTCCACACAGGGTGATGGATTTCTTGCAGACTTGTTGTTGTCTGATGGGTATTTGGGTGCAGCCCAAGTGGTAAAGACGTGGACACTTGTTTTCCCTCCACTATCTACACATCCTCCTCCCACTGACAACAACACAGTCAACGCCCATGTCTGCACTCTGGGGCCTTCAAAGAAGGGGATCTATGTGCTGATACACACAGAGACCTTTTTGCCTTTGGTTGGGCGGCGCGGTGGTTAGCGCAGTCGCCTCACAGCAAGAAGGTCCTGGGTTCGAGCCCCGGGGTAGTCTAACCTTGGGGGTCGTCCCGGGTCGTCCTCTGTGTGGAGTTTGCATGTTCTCCCCGTGTCTGTGTGGGTTTCCTGCGGGGGCGCCGGTTTCCTCCCACAGCCCAAAGACATGTAGGTCAGGTGAATCAGCCGTACTAAATTGTCCCTCGGTATGAGTGTGTGTGTGTGTGTGTGTGTGTGTGTGTGTGTGTGTGTGTGTGTGTGTGTGTGTGTGTGTGTGTGTGTGTGTGTGTGTGTGTGTGTGTGTATATCTTGGCCCTGTGTGATGGCCTGGCGGCCTGTCCAGGGTGTCGCCCACCTGCCACCCAATAACTGCTGGGATAGGCTCCAGCATCCCCACGACCCTGAGAGCAGGATAAGCGGTTCAGATGGAAGGATGGATGGATGGATGGAAGGATGGATGGATGGAAGGATGGAAGGATGGATGGATGGATGGAAGGATGGATGGATGGAAGGATGGATGGATGGATGGATGGAAGGATGGATGGAAGGATGGATGGAAGGATGGATGGATGGATGGATGGAAGGATGGATGGATGGATGGATGGATGGATGGAAGGATGGATGGAAGGATGGATGGATGAATGGATGGAAGGATGGATGGATGGATGGAAGGATGGATGGATGGATGGATGGATGGATGGAAGGATGGATGGATGGATGGATGGATGGATGGATGGATGGAAGGATGGATGGATGGATGGATGGATGGATGGATGGAAGGATGGATGGAAGGATGGATGGATGGATGGAAGGATGGATGGATGGATGGAAGGATGGATGGAAGGATGGAAGGATGGATGGATGGATGGATGGAAGGATGGATGGATGGATGGATGGATGGATGGATGGAAGGATGGATGGAAGGATGGATGGATGGATGGAAGGATGGATGGATGAATGGATGGAAGGATGGATGGATGGATGGATGTACATAATAACTCGGACATATCTTTCCATGTGCGCGTCTGAAAATCTCAAAGTCGACAAAAAAAAGAAGCCATTTTTATCGTCTGCATGAAAACAAAACCTGTGCATAGAAGTTTGGGCTCACGTCCTCGACAGAGCTGCTACGAGGTCAAACGAGTTATGGGACACGAACACACCCACCCACCCTCCCCCCCGGGTGCACAGACGCCGGTGGGGCTAGCCCACCTACACGGACCCCCGGAGGAGGCATGGCGGCGACACCAACCGCCGTTGCTCACGGTGAGGTCAGATGTGTCGACCCCTGAGCGGCTCCCGGCAAGGCGCCCTTCATATTTCACCCAGTCACCTTAGCAAACACGGCCTGCAGGCGGGGGTGGGGGGGTGGGGGGAGGCACCATGGACAGGCCGCCAGGCCGCCATATTTAGTTTGAAATTGAAAGGTTCGTATCTTCGCAGTAATAATAATAATAATATCTGGTTTGTCACGGTGTCGTGCGATATTGCGGCTCTAATTGCGATGAAATATTTGAAACCGGGAGGCGGCGAGACAAAGTCCCTTGTGGTCTCCTGAGACACCACCCTCCTTCCGCCCAATTCACAGACGGGCCCCCCTCTCTAGAGGAGGCAAGGTGCAGGGTAGGTGACGTGGTCATCACGGGCTCACCTGGACTGATGAGTGTCAACTGGACACAACGGTGTCACGCCGACCGGACCAGAATATTACCCCCTTTCCTTCTTTCAACCCCCCCTAATCACCGCTGCGGGGGGGGGGTTAATTCTCTCCAAGTAGAGCTGTTAAGTTTAAAGGCCGGTGAAATTACACAACTCTTGATTTTCTTTAATATTGCAATACATGTCCCAAAAAATTATAATAATAATAATAATAATAATAATCCAAAAAAAATGAAATAATTTTTTCCTAATTTTTCTTCCCGGTTGTATCCGGCCAATCACCCCACTCTTCCGAGCCGTCCTGGTCGCTGCTCCGCCTCCTCTGCCGATCCGGGGGGGCCTGCAGACTACCACATGCCTCCTCCGGTAGGCTATATGTGGAGTCGCCAGCCACCTCTTTTCACCTGACAGTGAGGAGTTTCACCAGGGGGAGGTAGCACGTGGGAGGATCCTTGCTATTCCCCCCCAGCCCCCCCTCCCCCCCTGAACAGGCGCCCCGACCGACCAGTACACACACCCGCATCTGGCTTCCCACCCGCAGACACGGCCAATTATGTCTGTGGGGACGCCTGACCCAAGCCAGAGGTAACGCGGGGATTCGAACCGGCGGTCCCCGTGTTGGTAGGCAACGGAATAGACCGCTACACCCCGTGAAATAATCAAAATGTAAAACGTTTTCCCGACACCGTCCAGCCATAAAAGCAAGCGATGTGAAACGACAAGGGGTTTCTTCACCTCCGCCAAGGCCCCGGCGACCAGCCCCACGCTCCGTCTCGCTCCCCGGGCTGCAGGGCGGCGCCTGGGCCGGCGCCGGATGAGGTGAAGGAAGCGTTCTCTGACTGGGAAGGCCAACGAGGCAGAAATACGACGCACGATACAAACGCCGAGGCGCTGACGCGGAGTCCTATTCTCTCCAAATGGCTACGGGGTGGGGGTGGGGGTGGGTGGTGGGGGGGTGGTGGTGGTGTTTCACGTCTCTACACCGGAGTAGCGCCGCTCCGCTGGCAAAATGAAGATGCACTGGAGGGATGGAGCTAAAAGGCCTGACAGGCTGCAGCGGGGCCTGGGGCTGACAGGCTCGGGGCAGCCGTGTGCATGCACATCTGTGTGCACCGTAAGCTATTCCTGAAAACCCCCCCTTCTGCGGGGGGGGGGGGAGGGGGGTCGGGGGACAGACGCGCATTCCACGAATGTCCCAGTTGACACAGCTAAACGGCTACCGAGGCCTCGTCTACGTACCTCCGTTCTCCCCCTCGGCGAACACATGCCGATTCCACAGCGACCCCCCCCCCCCCCGGGGGGGGCCCGTGCGAAGGTTAACAGCGGATCCATGCGCCGCCCCCGAGGTTGTAAAACGGCAGGGCACGTGACCCGCCGCCCGCAGGTCAACTCCCGTTTCCCGGCGTGCCTCGCTTGACGAGCGGCGGCGTCTCGCCTTGTTGGGCCGAGCGTCATAAAACCCCCTTGTTTGCAAAGGCGGCGTCTTCGCCATCAGGAGGAGGCCCTTGAGCTAATCCCTTTCCCCAGGGGCAGTAAAGGAGCTCGGGCTCGCTAAAGGAGGGGGGGGGGTGCTTTGAGGACACACACGCACACCCGCTCAGCTGTGTAAACTCGCAGCGTCGACTCTGCATCCAGCGGACGGAGCGGCCAGATGTTGGATACAGACCCGCGAGCTCTGTTTTTCCACAACCCCGTCATTACCTTTCAAGGGGACTGACACGGAGGAGGGAGAAGAAAACTGACCTGATGTGCCCTCGAGAAAACGCGTCTACGAGGTGCAACCCTACACCCCCGGTTAAAAACAGCTGGCTGCACAAAACACCGCGGGGCCGCCGACCGACAGCTCGCCGGCAGGAATCACGGCCCCGGATAGCAAAGCTGCTGTGGCCCGGGGCCCGTCCCGCGCCGACACTTTCATCCGGCCCACATACCAGCGTGGAATGACGGCGCTGGGGCGGTCCGCTCCCGTTTGCCAGATCTGGGCCAGAAACCGAGCCATAGCAATGCCGCATGTGCCACATATTTGCCAAAGGTGGGCCATATTTGTTTTGTGATATTTGGGCCGTATTCGCCGTTCGCCACACGGGGGCCACTTCAGGGCCACATCCGGATCACATGTTGCCCAGAGCAATGCAACCTTGCCAGAAAAGGCCCACATCTGATTTGGCATATTTGGGCCGTATTTGCTATTATACATGTGGGCCACTTCAGGCTCACATCCGTTTTGCCAGGGCCAGAAGAAGGCCGTCAGTGCCGCATCACTGCCTGAAGTGGCCCGCATCCGGGTGCTGTCTGGGTGGCCAATCACAACGGCCGTCGGGCCAAGAGGTGCGATGCGTCTCTTAGAAGGGCCGCCTCGGGCCCCTACCGCATTTTAATAAGTGTAAACGAATATCAGCATAGGATGTAATCTCGCCAAATCAATAGCCACCGCCGCCTGTTTGATTACCTCAGCAGCCCAAGTGCCGCCGTGTGAACGGGATTATTGAGCATCACGAGCCGGTCACTCGATACCCGAAATGCCTCCTCTTGGCCAGAGACTGACCCACGGTGACTCTGTAATTATCCGTCGGAGGCCTTTTCTGTACATAAAATACCATCACCCGGAGCCGCCGCAGACATCGCCTATTCTGTCTGTGTCTCCGATGACCAAGAACAACAACAGGGTCTGAGGTAAATCACACACACGTAGGCTATACGTGCACCGTAAGGAGGCCTGCCCCGGGTCAGCAGCAGCGAATGAGTTACCGCGGACGATAAAACGCGTTCTCCCTCCCCAGATTGTTTTTAATGATTGTATTCCCGTGAGCGATCGATGGAACAAGACTTATCGTGCGTACTCACCGATAACAGTATGCCGGCCTTAACGTCGTGCGGGCATGTGGAGACCAAAAAGTGGGGCTGATTGTTGGTCACCTGGCCGGCGGTCGTGACCCATTTGGTTTTAGGGCCACATCGGAGAGGCGCCGTGTGGGGACGGATAGAAAAAGGCTGTGGCCTCTCCCGAGGACATCACATCGCCTGTCCCAGATGCTATTGTTGAATGTGGAATTGTGGGTTAGGCCCGGCTATATTTTTATACTTCATCCCGCTAAAAGTTGACATGAAGCAAAAACAACAACAAAAAAATCCCTCTAAACAAATAAAGCCAAAAATGGTAACCGCCGTGGTATTTTGCAGATGTGGGCCTTCCCCGGCTAATGGAGACGTGTAAAATACATTATAGATTGTTTTATTAGCCACACGACCAAGGCCGGTGGGGTTTGTTTTTGGTACACAATTAAACTCTGCAGCACAATACATGCATGGACAACAACAGACACACAACATATTATCATGAACAATACAGTTCAGCAGAAATACACATATCAGGCCTGACAGTTAGGTGAGTGGTGGTGTTTATGCCAGTGGTGTGTGAGGAGGAGGGGACTATAGGGACTATTCAGAGTCCTGATGGCTGGGGGGGGGGACTATCTGTGAAGCGTTTAGTCTTAGTGGACAGTGACCTGTAGCTCCTCCCTGAGGGAAGGAGCTGGAAGAGGTGATGAGCAGGATGTGAGGGGTCGGAGGTCATCTTTGTAGAGATTCGACTGAGGGGAGTGGGTTGTTTATGATTTTGGGTGCCTTGTTGACAACCCGCTGCAGTTTTTTTTCCGTGTTTGACTGTCCCTGCCGCCGTACCATACTGTAATAGAAGATGTTATGATGGCCTCGATAATGGCTGAGTAAAGCAGAACCAGCAGTTGATGTTTGATCCGGTACTTTTTAAGCTGCCTAAAAAAGGAAAGTTCAGTGTTAGTTTTCCACTTCGGGTTGTTGCTGATGTGTGTTCCAAGGAATTCAGAAGAGTGGGTGGCGGCGACGGGGGTCTCCGTTCATTTGTATGGGTGTTTTGGGATTCGGCGTGCATCGGGAGTCAATAATGAGTTCTTGGGTTCTTGGCCCACTGCAGAGCGGTACCGGGCTTCACCGCTGTTGGAGACGAGGCCCACAATGGCTGCGTCGTCTGCGTATTCTATTATTTTCACAGAGCTGTCCGTGGGTGGTGTAAAGTGAGAAGAGCCAGGGGGGAGAGAACACAGCCCTGAGGAACACCTGCACTGGGGGTAAGGAGGGTGTGAGGTTAGGTTATTAACCCTCACCCTCCACATTCCACACTGAACAGTTCAAACCGCCCTCGTCGCCACGGCTGGGACGTACCCTGCAACACCCCTGACGGGAGATTGTTGGACTACGCACCCAAATATGCACGGCGATGTAATAGGCTGCCACTTATTCCGTTGCAGGACCAGAATAATTCCCTACCTCCCCTGCGCGATAACAACCCGCCTGTTTCTGCTACGACCGTGACAAGTAAAGAAAGCACTAAAGTCTGCACAAAAGACACAAAGGAGACGGCGAGATATCCATCTCGACATTGATTGGCCGTGGTGCGTCACGGGCCATAAAAGCTCGAGTCAAAGCAAGTCGACAATCACCTGTCTAATCCTGCTGACGACAGCGCCGTTGTCCTTATCTATGGGCTCCTCGTCTGCGGCCGTGTTAATTAGAACCGCCTTAGATGATCTGAAACACAGATGGCGGCGGGAGGCCTAGCAAACGGTGATGAGGTAATGGGCAGGGACAAATCCTTTGACGGAGGTCAAAGACTCCCATCACCAAAACCAGCTAAGACGCCAGGTGGGCTTTAAGAGGAAGGATAGTCCTCCTCCATTAGGACTCGCGGTGCCTGTTGCTGAGTAAGGCTATCCCGGCAGGATGCGGCAACGCTGGGGAGTTTATTTGGAGGCCTCTTAACGGATTTTGGTCTGTTTTTTGGAAGCCTGCGGATATTTTTTAGCTGTGGGAAGCTCTCACTCACCCATTCGCACACTCGCTCCCGGCAAACTAGTTCAACTTGCAACTCCGGAACGAGGCTGGGGCGCTCACGGTGCCGAGCTCGGAGGTCCCCCCCTCCCCGCCCGCGCACGGGGCCGGGAGCACTCGCAGCACGGGGCCTTCCAGAAGCACCAGGACCCTGCAGCCCCGGAGAGAGGAGAGGGCGCTGACAGACGACAGCGAGCGCGCCTAAAGAAATGATTAACCGCTGCCCTCGGTGTTGACCTGGAAAATGTTTTCTCTGGCTCTTCTGAAGCAGAGAATTTGAAAAGAGAGCGAAAGAAATAATCTGTAAATTTACTGCTTGCACACACATACATACCCACCCACACACACACACGTGTAGTCTGCCCCCCCCCGGTCTCCATGGTGACCGGGGTCGCCACCGGGACACCGCTTGGCATCCTCCTCGTTATATATTTTTTTTCTTCATGCATCTTATAAATCCACATCCTGTTTCAGCGTTGCAGCCTTCTCTCGCTCTCTCTCACTTCCCTCTGCTCCCGTGTGTGTGTGTGTGTGAATGGCGTGACGAGAGTCTCCTGTGTGCATGTGTAGTCTGTCCTCTTGCCAGGTCTCCATGGTGATGGCGGCCGCGTGGCTCAGGTCCCGGCCTGTTCCGGTGGCATCTGGACACTGCTTGGCATCCTCCTCGTCACATTCTTCGTATACCTTATCGTGCCATTGTGATTCTGTTGTCCTCTTTCAGTGTTGCATTGTGTACATTGTGCAAACACAACACCCGCTGCATGTCTCTCCATCTTGGGAGAGAGAGAGAGAGAGAGAGAGAGAGATCCCTCCTCTGTTGCTCCCCCTGAGGATTCTTCCTGGTTTTTTTCTCCCTGTTAAAAGGTTTTTTTTTTTTTTTTAGGGAGTTGTTCCTCATCCGATGTGAGGGTCTAGGGACAGGATGTTGTGTTGCTGCAAAACCCGTTGAGCCAAATTTGTAATTTGTGATAATGGGCTGTACAAATAAAACGGACTCGACTTCACACACACACACACACACACACACACACACACACACACACACACACACACACACGCCTCCCATTTCCCACTCGAGCACACAGAGGAAGAAAGTACACGCTGAGCTGCTTCTCGGCAGTCCAGCATCCTCTTCTCCTCCGGGATGACGTCATTCAAATCATGGCGGGACACCAGAGCGTCAGGACTTCTTCCAAATTTGCATTTCCCTTCTGTGTTGCAGCGAAGAGTCAGATCGATCCTCACTTGACACAGGCCTCCGCTGGACACACATCCTCCGTCCGCTCAACTCCGAGTCCCCCCGCTCCCGCTTCGCTCGGAGTCGATAACAGCAGCGCTTCACCTTTTTTTTTTTCCCACCCAGCGTGCGTCCTTGGCTCCACCAGATGGATTCGGCGGCAGCTGAATCGCATGCAGCCATCTTCTCACGGCGTCCGTTGCACGAAATTCCTCCACCTGCTGCAACTTTAAGCCGACGAGCTAATGAGCTAACGAGTCTCAGCCTGTAGGTTTCCCTCGGCGTATCGCCCCACGTGTGACGTACGCTGCTGCCATTTCACAAGCTATCTTGGGATGCCAACCAAAATACCCCCGTGGAACCGTGTAAGCTGTGCAGACGGGTGCAGCTGAATGAGATCCACGACTAAAATGTATTTTCAAAACGCTATAAGAAAGTTGTGCATTATGCTGTGGAGCTTACAGTACTGTAAACTACTAATAAGACACGTTAGCCCCTAGCTAACGGGTCTGACCCTTTAGCCGAGCGGTTAGCGATGTCGCCTTGTGGTGCAGTACACCCCGGATCGAATCCCGCACCGGGCAAGAAAATAACCGGTTACATCGGTGGCAGCGGTGGGATCCGGAAGTGTGCAGATCCTCAGAAGTCTCTTCGGAGCGCGGGAAGAACAAAGCGCGAGGGCGCGCTTCCGGGGAGGATGACGACTGTAAACTACTAATAGGACACGTTAGCCCCTAGCTAACGGGTCTGACCCTTTAGCCGAGCGGTCAGTGATGTCGCCTTGTGGTGCAGCACACCCCATATCGAATCCCGCACCGGGCAACAAAATAACCGGTTACAGTACGTTAGCATCAGCCGCTCGAATGCCAATTGCGGCTGACAGTCACAAGATATTGAGGGGCAGTTTGCGCACAAAGGCGTGTGTCTGAAGGGGTGTTTGTGAAGGGGCACTACTGCCAAAAGTACGTGGACACCTCAACATCACACCCATATGCGCTTGTTGAAGATCTCGTTCCAAAACCAGGGGCATTAACACGGAGTTGCCCCCCCCCCCATCCTGCTGAGCCGCCACTCTCCCGAGAAGGCTCTCCGCTGGATGTTGGAACATGGCCGCAGGGATTCACGCCCATTCAGCCACAAGAGCATTAGTGAGGTCAGGCGCTAATGTTAGGTGAGAAGGCCTGGCTTGCAGTCAGCTTTCCAATTCCTCTCAAAGGTGTCGGACGGGGCTTGAGGTCAGGGCTTTGTGCAGGCCAGTCAAGTCGTTCCACACCAAACTTGGCAAGGCGCGTCTTCGTGGACCTCGCTTTGTCAAGCTGAGACCGGGGCCAGGCCTTCCTCAAACCGCTGCCACCAAGTTGGAAGCGCACAATTCTCTAGAAGGTCATTGTCCGCCGCCGCAGCAGCGCTGAAATGAACCTTCACTCGGGCTGAGGGGCCGAGCCCAAACCACGAACAACAGCCCCAGACCATTAGTCCTTCTCCACCAAACATCACAGCTGGCACCACGCCTCCGGGCAGGCGAGGTTCTCCTGACAGCCGCCGAACCCAGATCGGTCCGCCAGGGTGCAATAGCGGCCTGGCATCGAACATGGTGATTTTAGGCTCGTGTGTGGCTACTTGGCCGTGGGATCCCATTTCATCAAGCTCCTGACCAGCACTTCTTGCGCCGGCGTTGCTTCCAGAGGCAGCGTGGAACTCGATAGCGAGTGTCGCGACTGAGGACAGATGATTTTTACAGGCTATGCGCTTCGGCAACCGCCCCCCCCTCTCCCCCAATCCCACCCCTCCCATGTACCGTCTCGCTTCTCTTACTGCTAGGTAATCTCTCACTCTCCGTGTCAGGTGGGAGGGATGTAATCGTAAAATGCCGATTCATCAGCCAGAACCCCATGTGACGAGGTCCGGCATGTGGTGCTGCTGAGTTGCAATATCTGGCCAATTCTGTTTTGTTCCTCTGTTTTGTTCCCACTTTCAGGGTGAGGTTGGGGGTGACGCGTCGTCAGCACGTCAAGAAAACGTTTGTCCGATCGTTTTCACTTCTGCAAAGAGTGACAGTAGGACACAGACACGGAAGGAAAACACTCTCTTTCTCTCAGGATCCCCCAGACGGGTGGAGGTCAGCGGGGTTGACCTACATACGTCTGAACCATGTCAGCGTCGAGGTCAGCCCCTGAACTCACCCGGGGTGGAGACCCCTCGCTCAGGCGGGAGACTCCCAGTGAGCAGGGTGAAAGGTAGCCCCCCCCCCCCCTCTGGGAGTAAGCAGGCTGCAACCCTGGATCCATTTGGAGCCAGACTCATAACTGGGGGGGGGGGTGGCTGAGATAAGCATATGGCCAACTGTGCCTCACACGGCTTCCATGCACCGCGTAACAACTGAGTTGGCTTTAAGGCGTCTCACCTTACCTCGGTTCCCCGCTGCGCTGCGGGGGGGGGGGGAGGAGGGGGTGGTGGGGGGGGTGTAGGTTGTGTAATCGGTCGTCGTGTTTGCCAAACATTTACTTTTGCACAACGACGGGTCACCGCGTGCGCTCTTGATTGACGTAAGCGCCTGCTATCGAGAATCAATTCACACCTTTAACGGCACACTTGCAAGCGTTCCGCCACGCTGCAAGTCTTCTTCTGACGAACGGCGACTACCCGCCTGCCACCCTGCAAGTCTTCTTCTGGCACACTACCTGTTCCATAACCGGTTTCGAGCGCGTTCCACTGACACCGATGTGAGGCGGCATCGCGTGTCTAGCGAGGCGCTCCGCCACAGTTGGGTGACGCAAGGGGAGCTATTAATACCCCAGGAACGGGATGTTCTCTCGTCGGCGCTCGGGTCATTCGAGGATAAACAATACGCAGCCTACTTCGACGGGCTCGTCGCGGCGAGTGGAAGTGACGCAGGCTGCAGCGGAGGTGCAGCGCAAACCTCAGCCTCCCCGCGCCTCTCCGCGCGCCTCGCCTCGCCTCGCCTCAGGAAGGCTCCCCTGCGCCGCGCGCGCGCTCTCTCTCTCTCTCTCGCGCTCGCAGCCTTGCCTCGCCCACGCGTGTGAACCCGTTGACATGGCGGCGGGCGCACTCCGGCCAAAACACAGAACTCTTGCTCCGGGATGTTGAGGGGGACCCGCTCAAGAACATGTCGAGTGTTTTGACATTCAAGCTCGTTTTCTTGTTTCCTTTAACCTCTCTCTGCTCCTCCTCCTCCTCCTTCTTCTTCTTCTTTTGCGTCATAGAAAAAGTTGAGCATGGACCGGATCTGCACACTAGAATGCAGGGTAAAACGTCGAACATAAGGTCTTATGAAAGCCATAGCCTAAAATATCTATCTATCTATCTATCTATCTATCTATCTATCTATCTATCTATCTATCTATCTATCTATCTATCTATCTATCTATCTATCTATCTATCTATCTATCTATCTATCTATCTATCTATCTATCTATCTATCTATCTATCTATCTATCTATCTATCTATCTATCCATCCATCCATCCATCCATCCATCCATCCATCCATCCATCCATCCATCCATCCATCTATCTATCTATCTATCTATCTATCTATCTATCTATCTATCTATCTATCTATCTATCTATCTATCTATCTATCTATCTATCTATCTATCTATCTATCTATCTATCTATCTATCTATCTATCTATCTATCTATCTATCTATCTATCTATGTATCTATCTATCTATCTGCCCTTGAATAATGAGAGCTGTTTTACACTCTTCTGGGTGCTTGATATGTAAAGGACCCAAACCTCCGCAGGTGCTCTCAAAATACTCCACGTAGTCTAACGGACAAAACGGACCCAGGCTTTTACGGCACAATCGTGTGCCTGTGCCCACTCAAAAGGATGCCATTCCATATCAAGCTAACGTATACACTGCTCAGTTGAACTCGACATGTGGCCGTTAGATAATGGAAGCCCTTGTGTCTTGTGTTCAGCGTCAGCATCAATATACTATTGTGAGGGGCATAGGTTTAGCTCCAGTCGCCATGGGTTAATAGCCTCACATGTGGGCTGGCCGGAGAAAAGAGAGCCTCGTTCCATAACATCGGCCTGCTGGGTTAACGCAGTGCCTTTGGGCACACCAGCCAGCTGAATGGAGTATTGAGAGTCGGTTCTCACACCAGTGCCTGCAAGGCACGTCCCACTCAAGCCGCTGCACTGATCAATGCACCCTGAATAGGCCCACTGGTGACAGGCGAATGGGTGCAACAGCAAAACTGTGTTTGCTTCACGTTGCTCTTTTTAGTGGTATTGTGTGGCGCGCACAAAGCCACCATATTGTGATGTAAATGATTGCTGTATATAGTCATGGCTCAGCATCGGACCAGGGTCAAGTAAAGGCTGTTGTTCCTAAGCGGAATCCTGATCTAATATTAGATTCCGATTAGGCACGATCACTGCTGTAGCAATTATTCAACTCTACACACGTGCACAAAGTCATAATCGTGTTTCCGACGGCGCATCGTTTCTGTGTATTTTCAGGTATTACGCAACATGAATCGATAAGCAAGTTGAGTCTGTATCATGCTTCCGGTCAACAGGGCCTGCAGCTAACGTGGACATGCCGCCACCAGGCCGGGAAGTATGTTAACGTGCCGGTGGACAACATGTGGGATTTTAACTGAGAATCATAGTAATAAAAAAAATATGCAAGAAAATGCACGACTGAGGTTACATTCAGGAGGGCCGTGCTGCAGATCGGCAGTGCCTCGAGCCTCCCTGGGCTCCTACGTGTTGCACATATACCCGTCCATTATTTAGGTCCGAATAACCGGCCCGTTCAGGCATCTCGGGGGTTGTCGCTTCGAGTCTCGTGTTTGTGCTTTGTGTCTCAAAGCAATGTTGTGACAGCGGAGCCGTCATAAGGAACTGAACAACGCCGCTGTTCATGTAAACAGTGTTGCGCTGCTGGAGAGCGTCCAAGCCACACTCTCCTGCACCAGCATACAGCTTGTACTTGTTTACTCGCTTCGGTTACACCTTTCTACCTTTGTGTGACCTCGCTTGGTGGTTGCGTAATGAAACTTCGGCGACGAATATCAAATTTTCCATGCGATCGAAAGAAGAAGAAAAAAAAGGGGGGGGTGGGGTGGGGTGGGGAGGCGGCGTCTCGCTCGTGACCTTGTGGATGGCATCATACCTAAGTGTTTGTTGCAGAGAGGCTCAGATGGGCTGTGATACGTCTACGGAAGTCGAGCGTTAACTGTCGCACATCCAAACACCTTGTGTGACTAATTCGCTTGTTGTCTTTTGTGTACAGACAGAATTCCGTGCAGCCTTCCAGCTTTTTTTCCCCTCATTATTCACAGCGGCTGGCTGCCGGTGGGCCGCTTGGGCTGTGACCTGCTGAGTAAAAACAAGGCAAATATGTGACACGGCAGCGCCTTTACTTCTGTCTCCTCCGCTTGCGAATCGCCGGACACCATTTCCGGTTGTTAATTATCTCGATGATATACTCGACGGCGGAGAGTAAATACTACCATGCATTATTCATCACTCTCCGCCGTCCTACCAGTACTGCTGCCGCTGCTGATATCCGCACTGCCGGTTCCACCTCTATACAAAGCGTATGTATGAAACCCCATTTTCACCCGATCCAGATCGGGCCAGCACCCAAAAGCTCACGGCCTCAGCCAAGCACGACCACTTGGTGCACCCTAATCTGTAATCTGAACCTTCCTGCTCTATCACTTTCTCTTTTTTTTTAAAAAAACAACAAAACTTAAGGTCTGATTTCTGAACACCGGCCTTAAGAGTCTGTCCTTGGTGAGCTCGGCCCAGCCATCTGGTCTCGGTGGTCAGGGTGTCCTGTGCTGTAACGGGACGTCTCCCTTTACAAACACAAAGTGAGGGGGGCCTATCAAAGCGCCCTTCCAACGTGAGAACCTGATGTCAGGCCCAGACAACACTCTCTGGACACTGCGAGCTGCGGGGTGGAGCCACCGGGATTTGGGAATGTACAAAAGGTCTCTCGAGTCATCACATTGCTGCTGCTGCGAACGCTGAGAGAGAAAACGCTCCTTTATTATGTCTTTCCTCGGCAGGCTGATAGCAAGAGACGTCCCGATGGTTAATTAAAGGCGATGCGTTCTGACGAGATCTGTGGAAAGACTTGCCGCTTACTACAAATATGAGAGAGTCACTTCTTCTATAAGTCGCAGCTGAGCTGCACGGTGACTCATTTGGTCTCGTTTCGCTCAAGACGCCCACTCAGACTGGATAAGCACACGCAGTATCAGTGCAGCTCCGTGGGAGTGACCCGCTCAAAGAGGAACTACCCCCCCCCCCCCGCCCGCCGCCATCTCCGGCCATCATAGAGCAGCAGCGTACGAAACACAAGAACACAGAGTTTTTGGTGGCGAAAGAATATGTAAAGTAATCCAGCCAGATGGCCTCCTGAACGCCACATTGCCTTGCTCCCGCCCGACCACTGGGAACTTTCTAGTGTGGGCTTTTGCGCACGACGCTGAAAGTGTGCAATTCATCCTCACAGGGGAGCATCGGCTGCAGCAGAGCAAGCAAGTCTAATCCTGCAGGCCCGCTGTAGGTGTGTTCCTTACCAAATGAGCTGTGACCTGCATAAATGCAAAACCAAATAAAGCTGAAAATGCAAAACGCCGAAGAAACTGAACTCGATCCTTTCAACCGCGAGGGAGATGCTGGTTTTGGGTGGTGGTGGACACTCTTTGCTGTGTGCAAAATGAGAATAGAGCGAGAGTCCCATTGTGATACAGCCGGATCCTGAAATTTCCTTATACCTGATTCTTGGGTTGCCAATGAATGGGTTTCAAAGAAAGGAATAAGTTCAAGCGTGTCTTTGACGTCCGGCGTCCGCAGCTGAACCGGGTGCTTTGTTTTCAGCCAGGTCTTCTTAGCGGCTGGTGCAGCCGGCTCATTTCTGCGTGTGAATTTTGGAAGTTGACTACAGAGAGAAAAGCGATCGCAAAGATAGAAATCAGATAGGGTTTCGTTGCATGCACTTCCTCGACGATGTGCATGCGAAGAAAACCTATCTGATTTCTTTTCTTCAATCACCGGTGTACTTAAGGCAAAAGCTAATCAACTATCCAAATTATGGGCGCTCATTTCAATGGCCACTGTTTGGTGAGACCTTCCTGAAGAAGAGGAAGAGGAGCTGTTGCGGCAAACCTGCAGATATGTGTCAGACCAGGCTTGACAAGACCCTCCGGCGGCAGATTGCAACATGAAAAACTCAAAAACCCAGGCCGAGCCGTGTTTGGCGGCAGGGAAGGCCCCGATGCGATAGCACCGGTGACCCCGTTTCATTTCAGAGGGATGTTTCCGCTTGATGGGAAGCTAGGTATGCTAGGACTTACAGCAGGTATGTGGTTAAGTGTGCTGACAGCACGTTGAAATCAGCGACGTTATTACGGCTGTCTCCGTCGTCTCACATAGCCCTGGAACAATGTCCACTTCTCATCCAACACTACCACAGCATCCCTTGTCTCTTGCCAGGGCTGGGGGCGGTGGTTGGCTGAAAGCCATTTGGCAAAAACAATGGAGGTTGGATTTAAAAAAAAAAAGGGTTTCAAGTATTTAGCCAATAACTTTTATAGCAAGCTGCCCCCACCGAAACGCATTAAAGTGTTGAAGTGACACTGATCTATTTCACCGAGTCAGTTCCAAAGAGACCATGTTAACGAACCCCGCTGCATTTATTTATCATCACCGCGAGAGCAAAAGATATATACTGGAGCTTAACCTTTTTTCGTGTGCATTTATGAAATGTAATCTGATCTTTATGTTTATTTCTCTCACAGAGTGGAAATCTGGTGACTCAGAAATGCTCTGAGAGATGTAAGAACTCAGTAGAAGTGAATTAGAAGAATATATATACTATATATATATATCCATCCATCCTTATCCTGCTCTCAGGGTTGCGGGAATGCTGGAGCCTATCCCAGCAGTCACTGGGCAGCAGGTGGGGAGACACCCTGGACAGGCCGCCAGGCCATCACAGGGCCCACACAGGGCCAATATATATATATATATATATATATACATACACTAACAATTGCACCCCTTTGGCTAATATGTAGCAGTACCAAAAGGCCCATGAGGAGTAAGAAGGAATAGTTGTTTGACTTGTGTGGAGTCATGACACAGTCGGCCACCTGTATTGACAGCCGCGTCGCCACCGCTGTAGACATTTGACGTCTTCTCCAGGCTAGCAGTCCCACACAGTCCTGCACGCTGACACAGGGAGGTAGGTACAGGACACCTGACAGTGTTTTGCACTACGTTGTCGCACAACGGTTATCAGATGGTGACATTTTTAGTCTGTTTCAAGGTTGCATTTAAGAACTGAGGTTGCAAGTTGTTGTTGTTGTTTTAAACCTTTTTAAACAAAGCATCGTTTAGGTGTTTGGCTACGGTGTATGCTGCACGGTTTTCCAATGACAACACCGATTGTGCATCTCTGTTATGTTTACTGAAAATGATAAAGGATTGTATTATATATGAATAAGGAATGCATTAAGTACCAATCTATCGATCGATCTATCTATCTATCTATCTATCTATCTATCTATCTATCTATCTATCTATCTATCTATCTATCTATCTATCTATCTATCTATCTATCTATCTATCTATCTATCTATCTATCTATCTATCTATCTATCTATCTATCTATCTATCTATCTATCTATCTATCTATCTATCTATCTATGATGTGTACGTGTACTTGCAGTGTATATACATTGTGGACTAACTTCAGACCTATCTGTGTTTTATCCTTACTGTAACAGATGGGGTGATGAGATGTGTGTCTACTAGCTGCAGGGCTGTGGTCAGCCCACTTAAAAGTGTAGGTCCCCCCCCCCCCAAAAAAATGTGGACCTTTTTATTTCAATCACAATATACCTTATGTAAGCCAGCTGACCTTTGACCTACAAATACACTGTACTTTGTGTTATACGATGCCGTGTAGTGTAGTGGGGGACTCTATTAAACATTATACTATAGTGATGATGAGCTTAATTTGCTCCTAACGTAACTGCTGCTTGATTTCAGTGAACACACTTTAGCTGAACTTTTTGGACCTTTCAATTTTTTTTTTTTTGGTTAGGTCAAAAAACACCCCCCCCCACACACACCCCACTCTCCACCCCCCCCACCCCCCACACACACACATCCAGGGGTCAATTTGAAGGAGCATGCAGGGAGGATGCCAACCCCTGTTAAACAAATTGACCAAAAAACAACCCCCTGTAAAACTGCCATCCCCCATTTCCACAGAGTCTCACACGTTTTCGTTGAATACATACGAATTTAGACTCGGTTGCCCATTTCCATAATATCTTAATGAGGAAACATTACAGAGCTCTGCTATAAACCACTCCGGTTTGACCTGCATGGTAATTTTTATTTTTTATTTTTAGGCTTGAAGTTCATGAAGTGTCCATGATGCCCAGTGGACACTGCACCGAGTGGACACTGCAGTAAACTCAACACGGTCCAACGTAAACAATATGTCGCGTCATTACGTGACACACGTGAGGGGAGTCCGGTGACAGCTTTCAAATACGCGTGTTTTGAGAGGATCTTTAATGCTTATGAACTCCAAGAATAAATTCTTCTTTTTTTTTAAAGAAAATGTGGCTGGGTTTGTTTTTTCAGAGACCCACCACCAGGACAGTTACCCCGCCCCCCCGCCCCCGCCAAACATACAAATCGCCCGCCGGCTGCCCCCCGGGAGAGCCCATGATGGCACGATCCGACCAATCCTAAAACACCTTCTTCCCCCCCCCACCCCCCCTCTTTTCTTTTAAAGCGACAGCGCAGCGGGTCCCGTCTCTCGACGGACGACCGTTACAATGCGCGGAGGCGAACCTGCGGGTATAAAACTTGGACGCGACTGTTAAAGTTTAGTTTAGTTTAGTTTTTTAAGTTTTGGGTTTTTTTTTTTTAGTTTTACTTAAGGACGAGCAGCGTCCAATGAACGGGCGGCAGATGTGACGACGCCGCCGGGCGCTGCCGCTCGTCACGCCCCCAGCATGGAGACAAGCCGCGCGGACTGGCGCTCGCGCAGACGGACAGCCGCCCCGGACAGTGGTTGGTTGGGTGCCGCCATGGGAGTTGCGACAACGTCCAAGTTTTCAGAGTTCCCATCACCCGCGTCTCGGCACCGCTAAGGCAGGAAGAACCTCGCGTCTGATTATTTTGGGGTGCGTGTTTTTTTTTTAATTTCCAACCTTTATTCCCCCCAACCCCCACCCCCACCCCCACCCCAAAAAAGCCATCCACCCTCACCTGAAACGCGTCTCCGTCAGGATGTTGACGATGTCGGAAAGCCGGGTAAAAATCACAGAAGTCGGTCTCTCTCAATGAGAGCGACCTCCTCCTCCTCCTCCTCCTCTTCTTCATCATCCTCCTCCTCCTCTCCTTCCTCCTCCTCGGCGCCGCACAAAGGGGACCGCGGAACAAGTACTACTTATTTTGCTACCAGCTTTTGCGTTTTTTTTGTGTTGTTTTGTTTGAATGTCACAGGAGAGGCAGGGGGGCTGCCTGAAAGGCAAAATGGACCACTTCGCAGCCGAGTGCCTTGTCTCGATGTCAAGTCGAGCCGTTGTCCACGCTCCCAGAGGGAGTAAGGAGATCAAACCGGAGACTCCGTCCTCCTCCAAGAGCGGAGAGGACGCCAGAGACCCCCTGGTGCGAGACAACTCCTCTCTTTTCGTGGTGGCGCGAATCCTGGCGGATTTCAACCAGCAGACTCCTCGCAACAATGTAGCCGATCAGGCCAAAATAAAGGAGGAGGAGGAGGAGGAGGAGGAGGAGGGCGGCACGCCGAAGCTCGCGGAGGATGGACACTCTGCCACACCTACCGCCGCCCCGGACCCTCCGCTTAGACAAAGGGGCAAAAGACTGAGGGGTCGCGTCGAGCAGGAGTCGGCCCAGAAAAAGCACAAATGCCACTATTCGGGTTGTGAAAAAGTTTATGGCAAATCATCCCACCTCAAAGCCCACCTGAGGACGCACACAGGTCAGTGTCGCCGGACGCAAACGTTTGTCTCTTGTGTGTGTCGTGAGGGCTCGTTCCGGTGTCGGCCGGGTTGGAAAAGTGAGTCGTTTTATAACGGGACGTGTTTGCGGCGGAGCGGCGGGTTGACGAGCCTGCCCTGTCCCGCTCATACGGCTACCCGTCCCGCTCATACGGCTACTCGTCCCGCTCATACGGCCACTCGTCCCGCTCATACGGCTACTTGTCCCGCTCATACGGCTACCCGTCCCGCTCATACGGCTACTCGTCCCGCTCATACGAACACCTCCGGCACGAAGCGTTAGCCTGTACTTATGATTTACCTGGTGACCATTTCCTGTTCCCTTCGACTCGGCGTGTAACTTGGCGAAAATGCCCCCTTTACGTGCTTTAATAACGAGGAGGGGAGTCAGGGTGCCACTCCCACTCAGGGGACACCGGGAGCATTGTTGTCGCGGCTCTCCTTGTGGCCGTAAACGCGGCGCGGCTGCTGCCGGACCGGCGGTCCAATGCAGACGGACGCGTAAAACACCGGTACCGGTTCTGTTTGCCACGTTTTGCTGCGTGCGGGTCCAACTTTGGCGTGCCTCTCGGCAGCAGACAAGGGCTCGGGATCGGCGACGCCGTGCGTTACGCGTGCGAGCCGCGTTGCCGTTTTCTGCCCCGCGCGCGCACGCACGCGCGCATCAAGTTCTCGAACATGTGTTGCAAGTTGCAGTACCGTCACACTGCGGGGAGGAACGAGAGGGAAGGTCACCGTCTCTAAGAGGGAGGAGGAGGGAAAGAAGGAAAAAAAAAATCCAAAGCGCTTCAGTGTCAGATTTGACCTTCTCGGGCGTCCGTCCCTTGGCCAGAACAATCGCTGTTTGCGTCTTTGCAGGATATGCTATTGAGCAACAACAACACACCAAAAAAAAAAAAAAATGCACATCAACTCAAAAATTGGGGGTTGATCATAGTTTTTGCAGTCGTCTGTTTGCCCAAAGCCCTTTGTTGTCATGTGCCACACCCCCCCCCCCGCCCGTTAGATAGACCTGCCAGCTGATCTGGCCAGCAACAGACTCAGCTAGCTGAGCCCAGACCCTAAGATGAGCAGGAGCGCAACGTGATGATATAGCCTTTCCCTTTGCTCTGTAGGCGACACCCACTGAATGATTCTTCACCCTAATCACAATCATAACACAGATTAGAGGAAGGAAACAACTATCTGGCCCTCAAACACAAAGGAAACGCCTAGTGTGAAACCCCGGTGTGATACAACCTATAAAAGTTCAGTTTGTAGCAGTCTGTAAAACCAAAGACAGACACGAGTTTGCCCTATTCAGTTGGGGGGGGTGAGAGAGAGAGAGAGGGGGGGGAGAGAGGGGTGTGTGGGGGTGGTTGTGGGATTGATATGCTGGTCCTGTACTGGTGTTGTTTAATTTCAACCCCTACAGTCAGTTTTTTTTTTTTAGGAACATTTTTACACCTGCTACCACCTTGTGCATAAGCATGACTGCAGTCTCTCTCAATGTCAAAACACATGCATACTGCAAGTACTTCAAAGCACAGTACTTATGCAGCTCCCACTCAGAAAAATGATCAACTCCACTATGTCTGTTCAGCACAGTTTATATTGCAGCCCTGTTGTTGTTCCTTGTCTTTGGCTGTTGTTGTTGTTTTACTTTATTTTGAGATCTACTTTAGTGTCTAGCTTCACGTTTGCTCAGTCTACAGAATCTGATAGTAATTTCTGTTTATTGTGATTTTTTTTATTGAATAATGATATTTCTGTTGTATTTGATTAGGTAGCTAGGGAATCAGGGTCATCTGAGTTCAGCCTCCCCCTCTCAGCAAACTTGAAGCCTTTAGGAAAGCCATTCGCTAGCAGCCAGCGTGCTCACGCTCAGACCCGACTGGCAGAGTAAAGATGGAGCGGATCCCGGCCCGGTCCCAGCCAAACACCACCGTCTAATTTGTTGTGATACAAACACGAAGACCCAGGCCCAGAGAAAAGGTCATCCGTATTTGACTTCTCTAAAGCCCAGATCCTCGTTGGTCTGCCCTTCAACAACTTGTGCGTCTAATTATGGGAGGGCAACGCTGTGGCACCTGTAATGCTTTGTGTTCAGTACACAAAGGCCTTTCCCTTAATAGCTGAGGACAAACTTCACACCGTTCTGAATGCACCGGGGAAGCTCGAATTCCTTTATGTCAAACCATGGAAGTATTTCCACTGCACTCTTTCTTTCCTATCTTTGCCTTTGTTGTCTTAAGCTACCTGCCTCGTTCTTCCGCGTTCGGCTGCTGCGGCGAAGAGTTCAAATGAGGTACGCCTTGTTATCCACTGGCAAAGTCCAACCGGACATTAATAATTAAAACGAGCAATTATAAAAGCGCCCTGATTAATAGTGAATAAATGTGCTAGTGATGGAAAGTATCAAGAAGTTTGGTTTTTATTTTTATTGCATGTAAATCTCCAGGATTGTAGCTTTAATTTCTAGTCCCATACTGACCATGAACATTAACTGTTCATTATTCTAAACCGGTGTGAGTCACAACGCCCAGTCACATGGTAGAGGGAAAGATTCAAAGTTGTTATAAGACAGGGATGTCTTACTTACATGCATTACAGTAACATCGTCAGATGACACGTTACTTAGAGAAAACGTGCGTCCAAAATGGACACGTGTGTCATTTCAGCATCCGCCATAGCATGTGGTTGCTGATGCAGTCACGAATCTGCGGCGTTAACGATAGGTCCGTAACGTTAAAGTCAACTTCAACGCCGATTACCTTCACACGGTTCGTGTGATTGCTCACCTCATTACGGCACCTCGTGATGTGAACCGGCGCATGCCGGACTGGTTCAGTGATGCTGTCGGTTTTGATAAAACGACCCCGCTGATCCGTCACTCCCGCGGTATCACATCGCTTAACTCGAATTAGCGAACCTCGCATTACTGAGACAACTTAGGAAGTCGAAAGGATTTTTTGATTATTTCTGACTGACCCGTGTGAAAACAACGCCAAGTGTAAAGTAAAGCTGAAGTCAAGGTCAGGCCCGCAGCACACTTGGTCGGGCTCATTGTGAGAGGGGCCCGGGGAGGTTGCAAACAACGGATACACACTGAATATAAATGGCTCATTTACACAGAGCTGAATTTGATGGCTGGGGATCTGCTGCGGTTTGGGGGTCTTGAGGTTACCAGACAGCTTTGTCTGAGCTCCTGAAACGCGGAGGCGGGGCTTTTCCCCGAACACGCACACTTGTCCTGTACTTCATAAAACGAAACCTTTAACGCCGATGCATAGGCTCGACAAACCGAGCTCTACAGACAACTGGCCCAAAGTGTGAGGGGAGCCGAGTCAAAGCAACATCATGGAAGTAACGATGACGGACTGTGACTTCCAGGCCTTGCACTTTAATTAAGCAAAAATGAGACAAAATGAAGTGAAGCTTCTGAAACCCTCTGGGTTTCGCCTTGCACATGTTTTAACCCTCGGCCTGCAGAAGCAAAGCATCGAGCCATTTCTAACGACGAGGGCTCAATTTTCCCCGAAGGTGTCTCACGGATATGGAGTAGAGGAGGTTCTCCGAGGAACCTCATTACTCCGCTGTGGTCATGTAATGTAGACTACTCCTCCTCTCCTGTAGCGAGATGGCCCCCGACAAGCTCATTAGAAGTAATGTCATCTTGACAGAGAAAAGCCGGAGCTCCCCACAGCTGGATCCCTCAAAAGGCCATCTTGTCAGCGTGCAAGGCCAGAGCCATCCGAATTACCAGTGGGAATGGGGACAATATTTCATAAGGACAAAGAGTCTAATAGCATATTTTACAGTCGGTTTGACTTTTTGTCTGGAAACAGCCCCTATGTGGGGCACCTCCACCACTGTGGAATAACCACAGAGGCCCTCCAAATCACTTTAAATCCCATTGGCACCACCTGCCAGCTCTTTCACAGTTCCACTCCCGTGCTTTTTCTTTCTATGTCGTTCAGTAGCTTCATGATTAGCGGCAGCTTTTTAACACGAAATTATCCGTAAATGTCTCAACGAAGACCAAGCTGGATTATGTAGTGTACCCAACATCTCTGCCCGTGGGTTTAATTTTTGGGCCGGGCCTGCTGCACACAGCAGTCTGTGTTCCTGCATGGCTGATGGCGAGGCAGGAGGGTGAAGGTGGGGTTTTCCCGCTCTTCCTTCAGCCCGACCTTTATGGATAAGAGCTCTATAAGGGCTCGGGGTGGGTGGGGGAGGTGGGGGTGTCGGTCTTTCTGCCTGCGACACAGCAGGATTTCCACCTTCCCCCCTGTCACGGCACCACTTCCACCAGCGAGACAAATAAAAGGCCCAACTTTTCCGAAACGCAGGAAAATAAACCGTAGTCGTCAGCTTGATTTGGCCGACGTGTCTGTGATGAATCCTCCCAGCGGGTCACATCTGAAGCTCTCGTCATCAGATTAAAAAAATGTGTACCTTAAATCTGGGTGGCCCCGCGCTGGTCGCGTTTAGCCATACAGTATGTGTCCAATGGAAGCGAGGCTTTAGTTAAATCTACTTGATCCCTGGGATGTAAATAAAACACTGGAGCTGCCGTCTTGCCTGTTCTAATCCTCGGGGTCAGCGCTGCTGCTGTTTTCCTCGTAAGCCGTGGCCGATAATATGCACGCCCGGTTCGCCGAAATGCGGAGATGCATCACCCTTTCTCTAAAACAGACCGATATGGTGGGCGACACACGTAAGAACTACAACACTGCAGGGTTTTTTTTTTTTAGATTTTTTTTTTGTTGCTTGCATTCAGCAGTATCCTGTTCGGAAAGCTCTGCCGCTCGTGACACATCGGGCTCAATGGGAGGCCCCGCTGGTTGGCGTTGGGCCCTTTTTTAAAAAGGAAAAAAAGAAGTAGAGTAATATTTAAAAGCCACGGGATATCTGGATATCAATGTCAATCACCCCACCCCCCATCCCACCCCACCCCACACCCGGTCCCTTCATGGCAGCAGTGCATCTGATCATTCCACGTGTCATAAGGCTAAGATTACCCAGGAATGGTTACACAAACACCACGACCGATCCAGCTCGGCGCGCCGGCCTGGTGCAAATTAATGTCTGCGGATCGAGGTGCACCGAACTCGTAGCGAGAAACCACTTCCAGGTGATTCAACACATCCGTGGGAAGCACGGGAGTCGGTGTGGGCCGGCACCCCCCCTCCCCCTCCCCCCCCCCTCCGGTGGAACACTTTCAAAACCGCGATGAGTCGACGCTCGCACACATTTTAGGCTCTCTTTACAGGGACAAAAAGGGTGCAACCATACAGATGTAAGACAACCTTCCTTTTTTTTCTTCTTCCACGCTCATTGCTTCGCCGCTATGTGTAATTTTGCACCTTCCCGTGAAGAGATCAGAGGCCAGCAGAAGATGGCAGACTGATAGTGGACTACACAGCCGGCTACATGTACGCTGAGCTGCAATTAAGCAGCCACGCATAGTTTTGTTCCTAATACTGAAAGGCCCCTGTGAGGCATTTGCCTTGCTGGGCTGTTTCCAACGGCCCACAGAGCTTATGTATTCTTTAGATAGCTCTGGAGTAGTGGTATAAAAGCCACTCTGTCCCCCCCACCCCACCCCTCACCCCCCACCCCCCCACCCCCGGCCCTCCCTCTTTCCTCGAGCCGGCTCTATTGCGAAGCAAAATAGGTGCTGAAGCGTGTTGTGTTCTGAGGGCCCGGCCCGAGCCTCGGCCCGTGGTTGTGGTGTCGATTACCAAAGGCAGGAAGAGAGGGATGTAGACCTGCGGAACAGCGCATTTTTCGCCTCCGCTGTACAAAAAAACTGCCTGCCGCATCTCACGCGGGGCGGGAGTGAATCCCTCCGCACAAAGAGGGAGAACGTACAGTAGCAGCGCTAGTGGGGGGTGGGGTTTCAGATGCCAGGATTTACGCTGTCAATGCCCTCCATTGATGTAGGTCATTTATTCAGCTGCATCTGTAGCTAATCTGATTACCGTTTGAGGGGGCTGCGACCTCTCCGGGAGAGCGCACCCCCCGTCGGCCCGACGCGGAGAAGCCCCCCCCCCCACCCCCCTCGGAGAGTTGGTCCACTGTGTTGTTTTTCGGCACGGCTCACGTTCCCCGTGGTGGTTTAAGGTGTGTCTCCTTTCTCCGTGCGATAAATTAGAGCCGTGGCACACTGGGAGGTGCGGCGCTCGGAGGGAGACGCGGAGCAGCGCGGCGCAAAACCTCGGCGAGGGGGTGCAACGACCTTTTCTCAGCGCTCTCCTTCGAAGCGTTTAACGGAACGTAGGCGACAGAAACTGTGTAGACGCCCCCTTCGTGTCTGTTTACGCCTCTGTGCGCCGCGGGAGGGCCGCCGGGAGTTGGTTCGGGCCGAGACTTTGCCCGGTACTTCGCAGGAAAGGCATCTGTCTCGTACGATCTACAGCAGTGTTTCTCAAACCCAGTCCTCAAGGACCCCCCCCCCCATATCCTGCAGATTGTCATTGTAACCCCGCATAGGTAGCCCTGCTTGTACTTACTCGGCCAATCATCTCAAAGCACTTAATTATGCAAGGTGTGCAAACTCTTGACATTCACTGCTGATTGGTTGAATGACTATAAACAGGTACCTATTCAGGGTTGCGAAGGAAATCTGCAGGATAGGGGGGTCCTTGAGGACTGGGTTGAGAAACACTGATGTACAGCAATAGCCTCATGTCAGCCGTGCGAGCTGGCACTGTGCGGCATGAGTGAACGTCGTGCATGATAGGGTATCGTTGCGCTCAACTTGCCTGGGCCAGAAATACTTCGGAAATACTGTAAACGTGCTCATGGCTGCAGCTGTCTACGTGTCTCTGGTTAACCAGGGTTAAAAAGATTAGCCGATCTGTGTCCAACACAACAGGACTTCGGGTCATCTCAGCTTGCACTCAAGGCCGAAGGAGAGTGCCCACTCAAACTAATTGAGGCAATTGTGATGAGCTGGTCAATGCAGTCGAGCTGTTCCTCGCCCCCGAAGAGTGAGAGGGAGGAAGTAATGTACGGCTGAGTGTCTGCAGGAATCAGACGTTCCCCCCTCGGCCCGGCTCGATGCCTTCGGGTGAATGTCAATAACGGCGTGCGGCGTGGACCGGGGGGGGGGGTGAGTTACGGTAGACGCACGGCTTGTCTGATTGAAGTGCATTATGGGATCGCCTCTCCGGCTGGTGGCGAGGCTGCTGCTATCGTTCACCGTTTGACAGCCAAAGGCTCACAGGGCTATTCGGTGGCAAGCAAGGTCCTCTCGATGAAGACAAAAGATGACCACAGATCAGATGTTCTCTGTGGCGGGAGTTTTCCCGCGCCACTCTTGAGCCAGTTCCCGTCGCAAACACCCGACCCACCCATGAGTCCCTCTTGTCACCGCAGCAGAAATGGCGTCTATTCGGCGCTCATACACGGCACGTGTTTGACCCCAAGCTGAACGGGAGCTTCGAGGAAACGCGTTTCGGCCACCTTTGGACGCCGCTCCCACTGGGTCCATTTTTCGTAGGTGAGCACCCACGCGCGTCATCAGCCGGAGTACATTCAAAACAGGCGAGTCCGTTATTTTCCCCCTTTCGGACCACACAGAATTCTCCCGGCCTTCGTATTTATTCTTGAATAAGCGTCGGCCGTCGAGTCCCCCCCCCCCCCCCGTCTGAACGATGACTAAATGACCCGCGAGCCTTAATATATTATTTGCTGCACGTGTACTTGTCTTTAGGTTTCTTTGATTTGAGATTAAGTGTGTGTGGAAGGGAGGGAGGGAGGGAGGGAGGGAGGCCGGGCACTTGGGACGTTGAGTTGGGTGGGAACTTAACCCAGTTTCCCCCACGTTGTGGGCGTCGGCCAACATTGATGTCATGGATCGGAGCCTGCTGCGGTGGTCTCGTTGCCGAAGGGGGCCAAGTGGTCATTTTAGTCATGCCCAAAGTGAGGCCCCGCGGCCGTGGGGCGTGTTTGCATGAGCGGCTGGCTCAGGCTTGGCTTCGAGCCATCGTTAGTCATAAACACGCAAGTAAACTACAGGCTTCTGGCGAATCCTGTCTCCGCAGTTAGCGGTGCCCCTACGGTTTCATGTTACAACGCCGGCCGGGCTACTGTGCCAGCACCGAGGTGAGCTAGCTTGGACCCTGATGATGCACAGTTGACAGTATATACACTTAAAGCCTACCTTCCATTTTACGATACACTGGGCTCGCAGAATCAGTCAGGGTGGCTTTAGTGTGCACGTTGCTGGCTTTTGTCCAATAAGCTCTTTAGCAGACATTTCCCTGCTCTAACGCTTAACTCTTTGTCGGCCAGCTTGTTCATTTCCCTTCAAGGTGATCTTTCTCTCTATTTGCGCAAAAACCGTCTTTTCCCCAGCTGAAGCGCTCCGGTGATGCAGCGGGCGGGCTCAAGCGGGGCTTTTCGCTGTAAGCTGAATGAGACTTTGGCCCATGCCTGAGGGAACGCCGGGAATGCTATCTGCTCCCTTTTGAAATGCTGGTAGCTGCTATCAAAGCAGGTGACTAAGTCAAAGTCCCCTTCTGCTCACGTCAAACAGTCATTCGATCTCCTCTCTGCGTACCCATTGTCCCCTATACCCCAGAATCTGCCGGCGACGGCGATAACCATTTCTGCACAATCTTAGGAGTCTTATTTTTTTTTGGTTTTTTTTTTGCCGGGCGTGTGAATAGGATGGAAAGAGGAACTGAGATGAACTGTTTATTTACTGACCCACTGGCCCCAAAGGGAACAGTTACATAACAAGAATACCTGTGACATAATCACATTGCCTTGGAAGGGGGACACTGGAGCTTAGTAAGAGGTACGGTTTGCGTGTGAGATGTAACTCACCCTGTGGGTAACTGGGTCACTGTGTTCAATAGGGAAAAATCTCCCCTAATTACTCCCCCATCTCTCTCTCTCTCTCTCTCTCTCTCTCTTGCATGTATGCTCTGAGAGAGAGAGAGCGAGAGAGATAGAACACACGCCAAGGATGTGGCACGCTGCCAGAAATGTGCTAGCCGATTGGTGGTTATTGGCGTCACAAGCACAGCGGTGCTCAACCAGGAGCCCTGTGGAACCGAAGGGGGGGGGGGCAGGGCAGGGCCGAGGAGATCGGCCGATCGGATCTTTTTTCTCGTGAGTGACGGCTGAATCATCAGTCTGTAAAACTACCTGGGCGTGTGACGGCCTCCAGATTCTTAAGAGGTGTAGCGCCTATCATCGTCCCCCTTTTCAGGATCGGTGTATTTGTACTATAAACCTCCCCACTGTCCCCAGAATTGGTTTTAACTACCCTCAAGGACAGTCAAGCACCATGTTATGAAACATGCAGAAATGGAATTGGGGCATTGCGTGCTTTTCTTTTTGCAAGTCAACCATCTAAGGCTCACACTGAAGCAGTTTTTCACTTGTTCTCCCTTCGTGCATTGCTCAGTCTGTTCACCCGCACATGCAAGTCGGTTCGGTGTACAAATAAAAATGGGCCGTTGAAATAGTTATATTCGTTAAAGAATCCGAAGATGTCCAAATGGACATGTCAGTGGGTTCCTGCTCGATACCTGATGCGTCCCACTATCGTGCATTACTGTATCGGGGTGGTTGGATATCTCAGCCCAGCTCTCTGGTGTCTGGTGAAATATTGATGCCGTTGGATCTGTTACATCGGTCGGTGAGCCTTAAGCAGCCCGCACAGCATAGTGCCACTTTTTAGCCCGTAAGACTTCCTGCTGTGTCACGTGGTGCCACAGGCTGTTTCCAATTTTAATAAGGTAGAAAATCAGAGACTGTGCTAAGGGCCTTCGCGAAAAGAGGGGGGTGGCGTTGCGTCCCGTGAAGTTTGAATACCCATGTCTCCAGAAACTATGCTTATCTCTCGTGCGGCCCTTGGAGATTTTGACGCAGAGCGTCTGGATGGTGTCAAACAAGCACCACCTTACTGCCATTGCAGAGACTGTTCTTATGTGTGTTATTTTTTTAAATGGGTTAAATCTGGCAGGAGGACGGTGAGAACGCTGCATTGTGGACAAGTGTTATGTTTGTGAATTCAGTGTGTGACTGGAGGTGTTTTTGCTGTCCTGCGTGACATGAAGTAAAAGTATATGTGTATTTGCATTCGTGTGTGTGTGTGTGTGCCAGTGAGTGTGTGCAGACTGCGCCGTGTGAGAGCCGGCAGGAACTGCAGTGGGCAGGGCTGAATGAGTTTTGTCTGGATCCGAGGTGAGGCGTCTGAGGCAGGAACACAGACCGAGCTGTCTAGACTTGCTCTGTCCGTCTGCATGCTTTGTAACCTTGCAGTATGAGGGGAGGGGACTGTAGCCGTGTGTTCTCGTTAATGAGACTCGTTGGCATCAGGTAGCATATGATTGTGTGACGCTGAAAAGTGCTGTTTCCACTGTGGCCCCGAGGGAAACAGCAGAACAAAGATAGCGTTTGGCAGACCGGTCTTATGTACCCATTTGTCATGCTAGCTATAAACATTCATGCCTCTCAGTGTCTCTTCCTCTCCTTGTCTCCAGTCCCCGGCTTAGTTTTGTACACAATGCCGCCATTTTGTACATAATGACCTCCCTCTTTTTGTGAAGGACTATAAACATGACAAAGGCCCCACTCCTGCCCCTCAGTATAGCACTGCTAGGTCATGCTGTCAAAATTAGTGCACTGGATTTAGCTATCGTCAGGCAGAAAATCACTCATGCGGAAGTAAAAGCAATACGTTATTAGCCATATTGGCCAGTGCATGCAGAACAAAGCATTTCGCCCCGTAGACGCCGTTTCCACATCAGAATGGAGGGAAACCACACTAAGATATATTGTGCCATCTGGCTTTGGGCAGATTTGTGTCAAACCCACTTTTTATTGCCTATGTGTGGGGGGGTGGTGTATAATTTCCCATGCACAGCGTCACAGATAGTTGCACGGTGGAAAATGGGCCGGGCAACCAAGATGAATATCATTAGCATCTGGAGCTGGGCTAATTAAACTTTGTCTGCTTCTCCAAAGTGGGGGCCAAATTTTTTTTTTTTGTAAATTTACCCGCAGTCCCGTGGACCATTTCGGGCTCTTTGTCAAAAATGTAATGTCTGGTGGTGGTATTTATTTATTTATTTTTCTAGGAAAGGGGAAATGTAAAGTAAAAGTACGTTATCTTTTCAATAAAAGTCAGCAGGTCAGGACAGAGAATAAAAGTTACGACCTGTTCGTAACCTTATGATTATTACGCCTCGGTAAGATGGAGCCATAAAGATTTAAAAAAAAACAACAACCCAGTCTAGTTCAGCTGGCTTACTCTTGGCAGTGATCGTGACTTGCTGACATGCACCTTTAATGAATCATTGCTCTCCGGGGTTTTGTTTAACAGCTTGCGAACGTGTAAAATCAAAGTGCGCCTCCTTCATTTGTCTCATGTGACACGTTACGTTGGACATGTCTGACCGGTGTTGTGTGAACGGTTCCCGTCCCTTTTCCGTGTAGAAGGCCGAGCTTGGGCTTGACCTCCTGCCGCCGTCTAGTAAATAACTGACCGCTGTCTCCTTTCCTTCCCTCCCATGTGCTGCAGGAGAGCGGCCTTTCCCGTGCACTTGGCCGGACTGCAGCAAGAAGTTCGCTCGCTCCGACGAGCTGGCCCGCCACTACCGCACCCACACGGGGGAGAAGAAGTTCGGCTGCCCGCTGTGCGACAAGCGCTTCATGCGCAGCGACCACCTGATGAAGCACGCCCGCCGCCACTCGGATTTCCAGCCCGGCATGCTGAAGAGGTCCCAGGGCGGCAGCGCCACACGCCCCGGCTCCCTCAGCGACTACAGCCGCTCCGACGCCTCCAGCCCCACCCTCAGCCCAGCCGACTCGCCTTAAACTGAAAAAGAAAAAAAGAAAGGAAGAAAAACAAACAAAAAACAAACCCCCCGGTCGCACTTTTTCCTCCTCCGACCCGCGAGGCCTGTGCTCTTCTTCGTAACACTCGTGTTGCACAGTCGTCAGCAACCGCCCCCCCCCCCCCCACCGCCCCTTTGCTAATCCTGCGCTTGCTGTGGTGTACCATACTGTACATAACCGCTTACTGTAGTGCAATTACTTGTGTGGTCCTAAAGAAGGTAATGCCTTTCCCAGATGGCAATATTTACATTCTGTACCATATGTCTGTATTTTCTTTCACCTCTGACCCCGGCTAGCTGTCCGAGTGTATGTCCTCTGTCGAAGAAACAAAAGTAGAGAAGAAGAGAGAAGCCGACAAACTGACGAGTCTTATCAGATCCTCTTTTTTTTTTTTTTTAAGGGTGGGGGGGTGTGGAAGGAGGAAGGAGGGGGGGGGTACACATGCACCTCAGGATTGAAGACAAGTTGTTCTTTTATTCAGTACCACAGTACCTACAGTACTCACATTGACTGCACAATATACGCATCACTTTACTCTGAAATTCAACGGGGGTTGAATTTTACGCCCTGCTCAGGGATGGCCTTGTTAGCTTGAAAGAATGAAGACAATGAAGAGAAACATACATATAGCAGCCTTACACTCAACAGGATTTGCACTCCTTCCTTTGTTTTTGGTTTTTTGGTTTTTGTTTTTTTTTTTTTTCTGGTTTTCACGTACAAGGAAACTAGCCCTGGTCCTACACTCATTGACGCAAACGCTCATCTTATTTCCACGTCGTGTCCGTCGGAGGGTTCTTACGTCATGTGATTGCCGCGTTGTCGTGAAAATAATGCCCCCCCCCACCCCCGCCCCCCGCCAGCCATCCTCACTCCGCTCAACACCTTCCCACACTGTACCGTCGGCTTAAATACGGACTTCGCCGAACAGCGACGTGCGCCACACACTTTGTAAAACTGCAGTGGTAGAGTAACAATCTGTACTGGGTAGGAAGATTGTTTATAATTATTTGGGTTTTTTTTTTTAAACGGAGACGGTGAAGTTTCAAAGCAGCTGTTTCCCCTCTGAAAATGACTACACCATCAGTACCAGTGTTTTTACTCGGTAACTACGGAAAGGGACCCTGGTTGATGCAAACAATGAATTACTCCTTTCACAAGCACATGGGGGGGGGGGGGGATGTACCAAAGACGAAACCGAGTGAAGAAAAAGACGGCTTTCTAGTCCGACTTGTAAACCAGCCCTTACCGAGCCCCGGGACAGGTGGTTTGCAGCATAGGCAGGTAGAGCCAGACAGCCTGTCTACCTCCCTGCCCACGGCCACACCTTATGCGGCCTCCCAGGAGGAAACAGCTGCTTCCCACAAGAAGCCATTCACAGTCAGCAGGAGGAGTGGGGGGGGGGGGGTCCCCCTGCCTGTCTGGCTCTACCTGTTCTGTGAGAGAGAGAGAGAGAGAGAGAGAGAGAGAGAGAGGCTTACTGTAAAGGGCCTTCCGAACCCCAGATGGGGCTGGAGGAGGCACATGCTGGCCATTGTTACACAGCACCACATGGCAAAGCTGGGCGGGTCTACTTGCTGGGGAAGACATCGTGAACAAAGCAGCCATCTGCAAAGGGGGTTGCGGGTAGAGGGACAGTTTATCAGGGGGCTAGAAAAGCATCGAGACACCTAGTCAAAAAACAACAAACCCATCCCCAGTGCCCTTCTTCCCTATCTCCCATCAAGGTTGTCTCGCCCGACATTAGAATCGGTGGAAGAAATGGCCGCAGGCGCTACCTGGTTGACCCAAACTTGGGTGCACCCGCTGTCAACGAGAGCCGAAAGCCAACCGTGTGAGCGGCCGCGCCACCTAAACACAGCGCTAGCGTTGGAGGTGGGGACGCACCCAGCTTAATCCCAAGCACAAGGCGAGATCTGCGGGGGTCGAATTTCACGCAGTCAAGGAAAACGTTCCTCAAAAGACGAAACCAATAAACCGAGCTCTCAAACAGCTGCTTTGAAACTTCTCACCCACAACAAGGGGGCTTTTAAACTTGTTGTAAGAACTGTAAAAACTTTTGAACCAAAACCAACATATCAGCAAAGTATAGGGCTTATAAGCCTCACTTCTTCCTGCCTGTGAAGCTTAGATGTCCCCGTGAGAAAGCTGACTTGTGTTTCTAGACACAAATGCCTCAATAAGTCAGGAAAAAAAATGCACAATAAACTTTCCAGGGAAAAGGCACCACTATCAAAACTGCTGCTGCCCAACCAGACGGTGTTGTGCACATATTTTCTTTAAATGCCCCGGTGCTACGCTAGTAGAAATGTTTCCTCCATGTGGCCCGCTCCCACACGGCTCCAGCCGTCAGACCGTTGCCAAACTCCGCTGTCATCACTATGAACTGCATTGCCCCACTTTCTACCCCCACCCCTTCACCCACCCCCAGGCTCAGCCGCTTTTACCCCCTTGTGCTTCCCTCTATACGCTTGCTAACAAACCTACCCCAAGTGTGCAGCAGAGAGTTTTCCGGGCAGACAAGCAGGTGTACGACTCTGAATGGCAGGCCTTGTCCCTCCCTCGGGTCTCACACGCGTGAAGACATCCACGCACAATCATGAGCTTTATCACGTCCCCCCCGTCCCCCCCCCGGAGAGAAAACAACCCGCTACGGATCAAATGCAGCAGTTGCCTCAGCAGATTGCATGTGTGTGTGTGTGTGTGTGTGTGTGTGTACAAGCCCGTCTGTGTGCTAAACTCTGTGGACTAGTTTGCAGGCCGCGAGACGACGACACTTTGAATGCCACCGATCAAACGCTGGTGGCGGAAGAAGCACTGAGAGTTAGACAGCCGCCGTACGGGGGGGCACGCCCTCGATTTCCAAAAAGCGTACTCTTCACTTCTTGCTGTGTTTTCTATCCATGAACACACTTCCCCCCCCCCTTTTTTTTTGGGTTGCAGCCGGCTTTTGAGTTCATAGCAATGAATTTTTTTTTAAAACATGCAAAGAACCCCTAATCTTTTTTTTTTGTTGCTGTTGGGCTGTCACTCTCAAGCAGTGTTTTCATGAACCTCTTTCCAAATCCCAAATCTGCACATTTACCTCAGGGTCAACATCAGCAGAACGGATACGGCACAGTTTGTGGATTTTTGCCGCGGTGCAGCCGACACGAGGTCACTGCAGGGTCCGTGTGTGCCAGCCTCTCTGGGGGTCCCCCGGTGCATCGTCCTCACTGCTGGTCAGTGCCCCAACCACACTGGAAAGGCGGGACTTCCTTCAGTATCGGCCCGAAACCCCCACACCTAAGCCCGTCTTGCTGAGCCCCAGCAGCCCGGTCACATCTCAGCAAGTAGTGGGCACGCCGAAGAAAAGACGCTTAAAACCAAACGCCCCTTTAAAAACCGAAACCGTAGACCCTTAACGTCTGTGGACTTTAGAAGTAGAGCGGGCGACGCGAAGCTCCCGCCGCCTCATGCTAAAGAGACCGCAACGGAGCGGAAATGTCGATACCAGTCTGTCCATCCAGACGGCAGGGTTAGTGTGTAGACCTCCACAGTTTTGTGTCCTAGTAACTTTAAAAAAAAAAAAAAATTTTTTTTTTCACTGTACCAAATCTACTTGAATCAGCAGACATGAAAAGGCCATTGGACACAGTTTCATACATGTCCATATTTACTGTACTAACCTTTTTTCTTTTTTTTTTTTTTGGGGTCATACAACTATATTGACTTTGTCAAATCCACTCTAATCAGAGACACTGAATGCTCCGAGGTCAGGATGCAGGTTACTTCAATTACCCTGTTGTCCAAAGAGTCTAAGGGAGAAAGTGGGGGGGGGGGGTTTGTGGGTTGATGAATTTTATTTTTTATTTTTTCAAAAAGGGAAACTTCCTGACCTCCACTTATATCAGTTTCAGATAGCATAGCTCATTTGTTTTTAATTTATTGTTTAGCTTATCTTACAAGTTTTGTTTTTTTGTTTTTCCGTAAGACTAGAGACCACAGCATTGTGAGTTAGCAATGTAGTCGTGAATTTTTCCTATCGCTTATACTCGCTCGTCTTAGGTGGACTATTTCACACTGTTTTACTTTGGAAAATCATACCCCTGTTTAATAATGACTCATCTTGTACCTTCATTTTCTTCTTAATATCCATCTCTAGATCCTGGTCGGTAGATGGATAGCACAAGTAATTACTGTTATTTCTTGTCCTTATCTGAACTGAATGTGTTGCTCTATTTGAATTATAATTGGATTGGTTTAAAATTGCGGGGGGGAAACGCTTTAAGTGATTTTAAAAATTTGTTTTCCTATCAATGTTAATGCATTTCTGTTGGGCCCAGTGTCATAAGAAAACACACTATCTGTGGGGAGGACAATGTCAATTTAGGGAAACAAAAGAGAGAAAAATCTAATCTGAATTTAACCTGGTAATCCCATCGAGATGGGGAGTGTGTTTTAACCTGTCTGAGAAAGCAGCCTTAAAACAACATCACAAAAATGGGGAAAAGAGTGCTTCTGCACGAGCCACAATCACTTCCAATAGGGTCTTCAAAACAACACCTCAGCTGGTGAAATGCTGACTGGCAAAATAATTTTCTGATACTTTTTATGTTTGGGTTTAAAATGAGACGGTTTCATAGAGATCTAATTGTTTTGTTCACAGCGAATGGAGATTCACAATAATGGGAAATGGTTCATATTATAATCGCATAACTGTGTCGTCCATCAGATCAGATGTCAGTTTCTCAAGCCGTGTTATGATGCATTATGATGACCGGTGACAGGCTACCCGGATGATAGATGCAACTGTGTGCCAAATGCATAACTCATATTTCATTATGACGAAAACAAATTTCTAGGACGCAAAATGTAAACGACGACCAGACATTTATCAAACTTGTATAGTTTTGTAAGTGTGACATGTTTTTGTTTTTTTTCTCTCTGTCATGTACAGGATGGATTAAAGCAACTTAATGTAGTTGATATGCAAGCATTTTAAGTTAAGATATTGCTTTTCTGCTCAATTTTTTTTTTGATTAGGTAGCTTTATTTTCATTGGTTCATTAATATTTATTTTGGTTTTTTTTTTTGCTGTACAATACACAAATAATGTATAATGGCTTAATACAGTTTTTTTACATAATAGTAATGATGATGAAATTCCAACCATTCCAAAGGGTTGAAAATTGCATTTGCTCTAAATGTGCTGCTTACATAAAGCTGATGCATTGCTGCGTTTTGTAGGTGATGAATATTGCTCTGTCTTGACTGTGAGGTTTTACACATTGTGTGAGTTGTGCACAGGGTACGTTTCTCAACGTCAACATTTCCCTTTCTACTCTGCAAGTCTGTCTGTAGGTTCTGTCCATTCAAACACACGCACACGCACACGCACACACACACACACACACACACACACACACACACACATTCAGGTTTTTAAAGAGCAAGGAAACGCAACATGCCTTCTTCCCCTTACTGCAAAGCCCCGGAGGGGGGGGGGGGTGGTAATTAAAGTGGCGGTTAGTTGCTGGTGTTCAAGAGAGGGTGCTGGATCTTGAGCGTTAAGGAACTTGCAGAGACCGGGGGGACCCCGAAACGTGTAGACCAGGGGGACCCCGAAACGTGTACCTGGGTTATAACCAAAGGCGTGGCCACGGTTGGATGAATGTCATGGGGTAATGTCGACCTCGGCTGCCAGGTTCAAGTTTAACCCCCCCCCCCCCGCAGGTGGTGTTTGCTAAGCGGTTCGTTATGGGGTGTGCTTACCACGGACCTTTTTCCCCTACTCGCTGAAAAAGCGACACTCTCGCTCACTTGAATGAACAAGCCATTCAACGGATCAAACTTTATAACGGTGAACGGAAAGAAAGAAGAAGAAGAAGAAAAAAAAAACAACCCACCACATCGATTGGCTGGGGTGGCGGCGACTCGAGCTGCCGCGAAGAAAAACGAGACGAAGAATTAAAGGAGGCGTGGCCGTAGAGGCTAGCTAGCCGATAGCGACACCCTTCACCGGCGGTTTGGTCTAGCTAGCTCCACCAAGCCGGCTGACACTGTGCGGCGTTCGCCCGAAAGAAAGAAAACCCCACAACATCGATTGGCTGGGGTGGCGGCGACTCGATCTGCCGCGAAGAAGAAAAACAAGACGAAGAAGAAAAGAGAGGCGTGGCCGTAGAGGCTAGCTAGCCGATAGCGACACCCTTCACCGGCGGTTTGGTCTAGCTAGCTCCACCAAGCCGGCTGACACTGTGCGGCGTTCGCCCGAAAGAAAGAAAACCCCACAACATCGATTCGCTGGGGTGGCGGCGACTCGATCTGCCGCGAAGATGAAAAACAAGACGAAGAAGAAAAGAGAGGCGTGGCCGAAGAGGCTAGCTAGCCGATAGCGACACCGGCGGTTTGGTCTAGCTAGCTCCACCAAGCCGGCTGACACTGTGCGGCGTTCGCCCGAAAGAAAGAAAACCCCACAACATCGATTCGCTGGGGTGGCGGCGACTCGATCTGCCGCGAAGAAGAAAAACAAGACGAAGAAGAAAAGAGAGGCGTGGCCGTAGAGGCTAGCTAGCCGATAGCGACACCCTTCACCGGCGGTTTGGTCTAGCTAGCTCCACCAAGCCGGCTGACACTGTGCGGCGTTCGCCCGAAAGAAAGAAAACCCCACAACATCGATTCGCTGGGGTGGCGGCGACTCGATCTGCCGCGTAGAAGAAAAACAAGACGAAGAAGAAAAGAGAGGCGTGGCCGAAGAGGCTAGCTAGCTCCACCAAGCCGGCTGACACTGTGCGGCGTTCGCCCTTTACTGTAGAAATGCACATTGACAACGGTCTCGATTAAGCGTTGGATATTTTTTATTTTTCTGCCCTTAAAAGGATTTGTCTGTTTGAGGCTGTCCAGCACAAGGTGCTGAGAATAGCCCCCCCCCCTACTCGTAAATGTTCATTGATTTAAGAGTGAGAAGTACGTGGAGCCTCTAGCTAGCCTGTTGGCTCTGTGTCCCCACACCAGTCTGGTTGTCATTCGTGTACCTGTAACGTTAACTCGCTCGATTGATACCTCCGCGTTTCTCCTCTGTCGATCACCATCAGTTGCCTGTTGTAGTGACTCCATGGTGCTGCTTTTCTCTCCCAGCGCCAATATAATCTACTCTGTAAATAACTCAGATTCAGCTATGGCCAGTACATTCCTCATACTATGACCTCAACCTAACTTTCAGGTTTCATTTTGTTGTTTTCCTCTCACTACACTCAAGTATTACAAGTTGTACAGTTCTTCGGATTCTTCACATGCTCAGTGTGCTGGTCTATAGTTGCTCTGCTGTACCTTTTTATGGCATTATTTTTTACATGTTAGACGATATATTGTGACCACGTCCTATGCAAATATGAAAAATAACAAGATTGTTGAAAAATGTATGTTGTCATAACTTGTATGCATGAAATAGTGAAGTTTACATTTGGAAATAAATTCATAAAATAAGCAGCCACAACGTCATTTCGCTTATTTCCCTAAAGGTCAAAGGCACACTTTGTTTGTCTGGTGCAATTGTAATTGTAAGTTAAAGGTTTGGAAATGAAAACTATGGCTGGTATGGTGCTGTATGCATAGTACAAACTTGCTGCATAAACAAAGAGCTTAATGGACTAAAGAGAGGGACAGCCTTTGAAAAATAGAAGTACATTCCCAAGTCTTTTCAACAAGGCCTCCAGCATTACAGTGCTGTTCTAGCAACAGGAAGTACACCTTGTTCCCTCATTACACTCATGCAAATATTTACAGTAACTGCTGGGGTGTTAACAATGCCATGCCAGGCAGCAAATAAGCTTTAGACTCTTTCCTTATTGAAGAATCTATTGCAGCCAAATACAATGGAATCAGGAATCAGGAACACTTTATGTGTCATTTCATTTCAGGGAAGGAAGTATGTGAAATGAAACTATCGTTTCCCCCCAACCCACAGCAGTGCAACACAAAGACAAAAAAGCATCCAAAAAACAACAAGAACGTCAGAACACACGTATCCAAACTAACACATATTGCCAAACTAAAAGGAAACAACAAAAAACAAAATCACCGTCCAAGGGAACGAACTCACGCCAGGATCACTGTCGGAACTGCCGGTCTGCATGGGCGAGCAGTTAGCTTAGCCTGACCCCCTTCCACATCCTGTCAGACCACTCTCATTGCTTCCTCCTCGGACGCAGCTCCAGGCAGGGGCCATGGCCCACCGGAGACCACAGCCCACAGCAGACCAGGCTCCCCCAGCCCATCCAACGCCAGCTCGCCCAGCCAGGCACCCTCGACACACCTCCTCGCACTCCACACGACGACACCGAAAACACCACAGTCAACGCCAGGTGAGGCCGCCGCCAGACCGCCCTTGGTGTTACCACCTTGGTCCCAGCTCCAGGCAGGGCCGTGGTCCCTGGGCCCACAGGATGCAGCAGACCAAGCTTTCCCAGCCGATCCAGCGCCAGCTCCCCCAGCCATCAAACAAAGACCAAACTTAAAACGCAGATATGGACAAAGACACTGCATGGATGGTACTGGGCGAGGCCGCTGCAAACATGAATTCATGCTGCCATCTTCCCACACCGGTAGCGGGAATGAAAGATTGCCAATGAAATGAAATGCCAAGGAAAGATTGCTTGGGGTTTCTCTTATAGAGCCAATGCTTGTGAGAGCTGAGAAGAACTCGTGGTCCTGTACAAATTGTAACCTCTCAGTGTGCACGGTACATGGTACTCTTCACAACATGCTAAGAACCGCTATAACAAAGTATGCTATCATGAGATATTCCTACCAAAAGAGATTCTTAATTGTAGCTCGCTGAACTCTAGTCTCTGGTAATGCGCCTTTATTCTTTCCTAAGACTGATTATGCTCACCAACACCAAAAAAGATTGCAGGCGTGGTCTTTTCCCCTCACAATTAATCATGCACTGTAGAGTGGAACAGGAAGGAAGAAGAGGAAGGCATTAAAATGCTTGACGAGGGTCCTGGTTTGCTCCTTGCTCAGTCTGTACACCTCCTTCCTTTCATCAAGCAGGTTGGAGAACGTCAGCACACCAGGTCCCAGTAACAGACTAGCTTCCAGTCCTGGCACCACTACAAGGATTTGCACACCGTCAAAGCCATAGCATCAAGGACATTCAATAAATCCTTGCTGCTTATAACAGTTTTCATCTTTATGCATGGCGATATGGTGCATGACTGTACAGTGAGCTTGTAAAATATATGAGTATTAGACGTTTGCAATGACACTCTGTACTATTTTCAGTCCTGCATGTAGCCGGGGATGCGTTGTTAAGCAGAATTCACATTCACATTCACAGGGATCCACCGCAGAACACTTAAACTGTGCCTCTTCACTCATGACACACCATATTCCCAGAAAGACCTCGCGTTTTGCTGGGTTCACTGGTTGGCAGGTATCCACCCTTGTTTGCATAACTCTCAATCACATGTTTTCATTCTCACTATGATCCATTTCCCTCCCCCCCTCCCCCTCCAGTGTGAGTTAATGCTGCTGCAAGATGCCAAGGGCAAAGCAGGCAGTTTTATGAGCTCTGCAAATGCATCTCCGCCGGTATCTCGCCACGCTGCGCAGAGAGGATGCGGAGGAGGCTCGAGGTGGTTTCAGTTTGGCTGACTTGCCTCTTTCATTTGCATCCTATCTTTGGATCATCAGCTTCCGAGCGCTCTGTCCCCTGGCTTGACTCCTCGGTGCGCAGAACAACCTGATGCGTGCATTTGCCGTCTGGTGAGAGTGCTTATGCGGACGGGTGTTACGGAGAAAACGGTCATCAAAAGGAGAGCATGTGTCTGTGAGGGAGGAAAAGAGAAGGAGTGGGAGGCGGTAGTACCCACCGCTGAGAGGAACACCCCACCCAGACGCACTCAGACTCCGCGTAGGTGGCTCCATGGGATTTTGTGCTACAGGGAAAAAAAAGGGTCCGCGCTCCCATCACGGTGTGTGGGCATTGCTGGTGTGAGACTGACTCACTGTGGATTTAAGCCATATAGATAGAATGGGGCGAGGGGGGGCGGCGGGGGCGGGGTGGGGGTGTTAGTCGCAGCGGCGGCAGCAGCAGCTCTGTCCACACAGAGAGGGCTGTGTGTGCACCACCTCTTCCTCCTCACCCCAGAAGGCCGGCTGGAGGGCCATGTGATGCCACCCACTCCTGAGCACAGAGCGTAGCGGCCCTGGCGCTAGCCCCAGCAGCGGGGATGGGATGAGCTCAGAGGCTGGAGACTGGCACTGGCTGAGAAAAAGGCTTAGCTGTGGGAGGCGGCGGGGGCGAAGAGTGGCCTGGCATCACGTCTTCCTGGACGGGAAATATGGAAGACCGGGGGGAACCCTGCGTAAGACGAATCAGCGCCGCACATACCGCCATTAACATCTGACATAGCTTGTAAGCAGGGGGGGGGTGGGGGGTCCTGGTCTTCACAGCTAAAGAAAAAAAAGATCTAAGTCACTGAATTTGCACACATGCAAATGCGTAATTGTCCCCTGATTTAACGTCGGCATCCGAATTGGGCAACCGCTTTCCGTGACAAACCAGCGTTGATGAGCCGCATTGTTGTGTTAAGCCCCCTAATTGGCTCCGATTGTATGAGAAAGGAGGCAGATGCGTCTGAGAGGGAAATTAAAGGCAGATGATAATTAGCTGTGTGTGTGTGTGTGTGTTTTGAAGTGAGTGGCCCGGGTCTGGGGGTGACTTCGGTGAATGCGAATACTGCGCCGTCTCCTCTTTGGGGAGCGCGAGAGGGCCTGCCAAAAGGCCGCTGTGTGCCTCATAAAGCTCTTTGTTGCTTTGAACAGCAGGGAGGGCCCTCATGCAAATTCAGAAGGAGATTCCAAGAAAGGAAAATGTAAGAGAAGGAGGAACAATGCTCTCTCTCTCCCCCTCCCCCCCCTCCCTCTCTGTGTGTGTCATTCAGCGCTTCTTATGGAATAAAGAGGATACGTGTCACTGGGATACACCGATAAAACGAGAAGCTCATGTGCCACCATGGGGCCCAATTATCCATCGCATGGAGATTTGCGCCATTGTTATCGCGGAGTTCAACTTCTTACTGAGTTAGCGAGTCATTCGTAGCCGCAGTCAACAGCCGTGACCCGGAGCATAAGGAAACAATTGGGGGGAATTGAATATAACCCGCACGGCCCTCGCTACCCGCCTAGTCACGAGACTCCACTCAGAAATATGCAATTTATCCCACACATGACAGGGCGCAGCCCACAGAGCAGCAGCAGCCCCCCCACCCCCACCCACCTCCGCCAGCCGAGAGCAGACCGGCCTGCTTCAGGAGCAGGGAAACCGACAATGGAAACTTGAAGACTCATTTCAGCTTGAAATTCTACCCCCCCCTCCCTCCCTTTTTTTTTTTAGAGAGATCCATAACCAACTGCAACGACAGCAATTTTATATTAAAAAAAAAAAAAAGGAGATTCATCCAAGTATGCAACAAACTAGGTCATGTGTGAATCCTGACCGACCGTGCAGGGATTGGTTTGTCGGTCCGTTTGGAGGTTTGTATATGCCGTGCGGTAAACTGTGCGAGCTTATTGCACGGTTTGTTTTTCTCTCTCTTTCCTCTGCAGGATTCGGAAGAAACAAACAGCGTTTTCTCGCCCTTTCTCGCGCTGACTGTTATTCCACAGCAAATCCGATGACCACCCCCTGGGCCCCTGAAACCCTCCCGAAACAAGTTGCCGTGCGTCCCCCAAGATACGTACGTGGGGACCTTTGCAGAAGTGGAGGTTCTCCAGACACGCTTGTGCGTTCGGAGATGCGGCTCTTTAAAGAAGCTGCGTGAACCGGACGATGGCTGATAAAATGGGCAATGCCCCTCTTCAGAACAGCCAAATAGTCCGAATTCTTTACGAGGGGCTGGATGACGTGGTGCTTGTCTTGACCTATAAAACAAGGTCACACCAAAAAAAAAGAAAGAAGGCCTCAATATACGTCAATAGCCCGGAGAGAATACTCCCCGTACTTTTCCGCAGGCCTGTTTCGCTTCATAGCAACGACCGTGCACCCAGCTCCTGGGAATCCCCGGAGGGATAACGCAGCGCTGCAGCTATGGAATGCTGCCCTACTTGGCTGTTGACTTAGAACAATCCCAAGTCCGTAACCTCAGAACGGTTTTGTTTTTGTTTTTTTTCTTCCAGGAATCCACCTCTCATCTTATTCTACTTTCTTTACGACTAACGAGACAGGCGGAGAAGCCTTTTATTTATTTATTTTTCCTCTTTCTGAGAGCAGAACCCACAATGAATGATCTTTTCCATGAATTCTAAACCATCGCAGCAACCAATCCTACGGGCCTGTTCTAAAAATACGGACGGCTCCCGGGTTGTGTAGGATTCGTACGGCCGCTGGCCAACTACGAGTGCCCGTTACAACTGCCAGCGAAGCTGTGGTATTTCAAATGGCATTTTAAATGACCCTCTTCAGGGTACGCTTCTCCAAAGACCACAGCCATATTTGATGATTGATCTTGTCCGAGTACGTTGCAGTGATGAAGCGCAGTATATTCGAGGCCAAGCTCCTCCTGAGCCGAACAAGGGATAAGGAAGCGTTCTGCATAAAGGGTAACACTGTATAACACCGTGCATTGTAGGGCACACAGACGACTACCAATAATTGGTATGGTAAATTACCCGGTTTATTCAAAATGTAGGGGGTCCGGGTAGCGTGGCGGTCTATTCCGTTGCCTACCAACACAGGGATCGCCGGTTCGAATCCCCATGTTACCTCCGGCTTGCTTGGGTGTCCCAAGAGGGTGTATCTGCGGGTGGGGAGCCGGATGTGTCCTGGTCGCTGCACTAGCGCCTCCTCTGGTCGGTTGGGGGGCGCCTGGGGGGGATAGCGTGATCCTCCCACGTGCTACCTTCCCCTGGTGAAACTCCTCACTGTCAGGTGAAAAGAAGCAACTGGCGACTCCACATGTATGGGAGGAGGCATGCGGTAGTCTGCAGCCCTCCCCCGGATCGGCAGAGGGGGGTGGAGCAGCGACCGGGACGGCTCGGAAGAGTGGGGTAATTGGCTGGATACAATTGGCGAGAAAAAGGGGGAACATTTTTAAACAAAGAGCCAAACCGTAACCCCTCTCGACAGCAAAACTGACCAAAAAGTCCATTTCTGCTCGACATCTGAAGAATCTCGTTCTAACATCGGGGGTGTATGTTCAAAAGAAGACACGGACACGTCACATTTGCAATAATAAACTATTTCTTCTCCATATTTACATTTGTACCTAATGTGCAAATCAATAATTTAGAGTTGTGTAAAACCTGTAAAGGAATACAAAATCATATCTCACAGTCCTAAACACGGCGAGAAGTCCATGAAACATCCGGGAGAAACAAGGAGGACGAACACTGCGGTGTGCGGCGTACAGAGACCGGCGTGAACCGGGGAAGCGGCGAACAGCCTTGGCCAGGACACGCTCGGTTAAGGACAACTTGGTATATTACCCAGGCATCGCCAGCACTATAGCACAAAAGTACAAACACCGTTTCTTTACAGTAGTCGTGTCAAATGGGCAGAAAGCACTTGGAGGCCTCGGGGTGTTGAAATCCACTGACTGGCTAAAGCACTGACGATAGGACAAAGGCTTCAGGTGCTCTTAGCAGCAGCTCCTCTTAACGGCCCCTCGATGTGTGCGATGAACAGATAATCCCACAGCGAATTGATAATCCCACACCGAGCCGGTGACACGGATGCTGTGGGCCACCACATGGTACCCACAGCATGACTGCACCGGGCGGGGTAGACAAATATTATTACACACACGGGCAATGGTTTATCGACCCACAGCTCTGTTCATTGCAGGTTATCAATAGGGTGGCCAGCAGGCAGCTCGGGGTAGAAGGCCATAAACATATCTGAGAACCCAATGATGTCATGCATCTTCTTCGGTGTTCGGCACAATTAGTAATGTACGTTTTGCACGTGAGTTTTAAAAACAAAAGAGGCTTTGGCAGTGCTTGTGATACTTACTAGTGTGAATATGGGCTGGAGTCTCTGATTTCTTGCGCAAAATTTTGAACCCAATTCCGACCCAGCTGACCTATTCTGCTGCACGTATGTGCAAAAGGTGCATTTCACCGATAAAACAGCTTTAACGTGGGATCCAAATCCGACGCGAATATCCATAATGTTTGTTCAGATATAGCCTTACTGTTCAGGTCCTTTAACAAAAGTGCACTGTGACGATCCTTCACAAAGTCACGAGACATAGCTAGTCTACAATAGCTATCATGGGTGCATAGACAAAATTGGCAGAGGGTGTCACAAAAAAAAAAAAATCACCAAATTATTGCTCAAAGTTTAATACTGACCTCCCGTTGTATTTCTTTTGTGATTGCAATACAACTACTTTTTTTTTCTTTTTTTTTCTTTTTTTTTTTTACCATAAACACATTTTGGGAGGACGAAGCAAAAAAGTATTGCATACAAACTAATTTAAACAGCCGAAACGCTCCCTTCACAGCATGAATCTTTCATACCGTCAAAAGTGCAAAACTTTCCCGTGGACTACACACAGAGGATACCGTACAGGAAAAGACAACTTTTACTCTAAAACAAGTAAAAGACAATTCAGTGAGACAGAAAACAGGCACAAAAAATAAAAAAATAAAAAGCACAAAATCTGGCCAAAGCTGCTCAGTGTCTCCAGTTCTGCTCCCCCCGTCATAAAGAAGTATTCTTCACTGACAGGAGAAGGGATACCAGAACGGTGCTCCTACACAGAGTAGGAAAACGGATTCCATGATGCTATGCTAAATGCAAAGTGCAGATGGTGCTGTTTTTTCCCCCGTAGCCTCTTTTGGCCTCAGACTGGACCGGCTGACAGTGGTGGAGAGGACAGTGGTGGCTACTCGGGCCTGTGCACCTTGTTCTCTCTCTCCCTGCGTTTGAGCTCCTCTCTGTAACAGTAGGAGCAGTAGTTGTCCGTCTCCGGCCTGCCGTAGAAGGAGCAGTTCTCCCTCGTGCAGCGGCGCTGCTGGAAGGAGTATACGGGCGCCCCGTAACTCCGCCCTTTGGTTTTTTCTTGGCTGAGCCGGCTGTGAGCTGGGGGGTCCTCGTCGGCAAACTCCGGGCGGTCGCGAATGTCTCCCGCATCGAAGCCGTTGGTGTAGGTGTGAGACTTACGCTCGCTGGCCATGTTGTAGGACAGGCTCTCCACGGCGTTTACGGTGCGGACCCCCCCCGACAGCCGCGCGGGGCTGTAACTCTGCGATGACAGCGTGCGATTCTGCTGGGGATAAGTGGCGCATGTCTTTAGGGTGCCCACCGTTGGCTTGTAGGGGTCATCTTGGAAGCCAGAGGACTGAACGTTGACATTTTGTAAGTGGACCACACTGTGCTTCTGGATGGGTGGTGTATGGCTGTAGTGGGCGGACACAGGGGTGGGTCTTTTAGCACCAAAACTGAGGGAGGAGTAAGGGGGGGCGGGAGCTGGGTGGGGGGAATGGTTGGAAACTGGGGGCGGGGTGAGAGGTGGGTCGGAGACAGGGACACGGGGGGCCGCGGGAGTGGGACTGCTCCGGCCCTGTGTCTTGAGGCCCGCCGGGGCTTGTGGGCTGTGGCTGCGGGTCTGGTGGAGCAGGACCGGCGAGCAGCTCTCTGGAGGAGAGCAGTCCGACCTCTCTCCCTGGAAGACACTCTCATGCTCAGGCTTCACGGCAGCTGTCCCGTTGGCAGCGGGGGGCTTCCTCTCCCACTCCTTCCTTCTCTGCTCTTGCTCCTGGTTGAAGCGCTCCTGGGCACTAGTCAGGTAGTAGCTGATCATCTCCTCGTGGAACTGGTGTCGGTTGCTGGTGAGGAGGAGGCCTGCAAAAATGAACTTGCGTTCCCCCTGCATGGCGGCACGCAGGATGTTGAGGCTTAGCTTAACGTCCGTGCTGTATTTCCAGTTGTCCAAGGTCTTGTCTCCGGAGGCTTTCCCCGTGGTGGGGGAGGAGCCGGAGGGTTTGTCTCCATCTATAGGAGATGGGCTAGTGGCCTTCTCAGAAGACGTCGAGCTGACTGACTGGCCCGACTCCTCCTTGCCTCCCTTGGCGACCTTAGACTCCTTCTTTTTCACCTTCTCCCCTCCGTTCTCCCCGGTGCGACCTGAACCCGAGTTGGATTTGCTCATTTTGCCGTGCACAAGGCCACCCAGGCCTCCCATATTCTTCTTTAGTTTGATTCCCAGGGTTTTGCTGAAGCTACCCAACTTGTTGGCCACGGAGTCAGCTCGGTTCTTGTCTTTGTCCTTGTGCTGCTTGTCCTTGTCCTTGCCGGCTTTTCCGGTGTTGACGTTGGAGTTGCTGCTGACAGATTCGCGGTCCGAGTCCATGGACTCGGTTAGGGACTGGACATCCTCACCTGCAGAGGCTGTGGGAGACTCCGGCTGAGCCAAGGGAGCCTAAAGGAGCATCCACACATACGCACACACACACACACATCAAATATTTCTTAATGAATTATTCACACTATTGTAGTAGCAGTACAACATAGAAAATTGCTTTGAGATAATCAAAAGTGCGAGTAACCCATCAGATTCCCAATACAGTTGTGACTGATTCAAAACAGCCACGGATTAAACAGCCTCCTGTTGTTTTCACTTGTGGATGACAGGCGATTTACTGGGAGCATAACAGCATTCTGACATCAGCGACAAAACTTGGCCGATAGCCCTTCAAAAACTCAACACCACCCGGTATCGAGTGTCCAAACCGAGGTAAACCATCAAAAACGTGACCCATATGTGGCAACGAAGCCTTACCCTGGTCTCTGATGGAATTCGGATCCATGTCACATTCATATAGCTGTGCAGCAGATTCAGCTTGGCCTCCAGAGAGAAACTGAGACTGCGGAGCAGATATGCATCACAGGTTAAAACCCGGCGATGTTATCACCCTCCTACAGAGTACACTCGTACAAATGTTTTAAACAAATCTTTGCGGTATACTGGACGCTGGCCCTCTGTACAGCACTGTTCGGTTGTTTAGTGCACTCATTCATTGGGAGTATAAAGGCAAATAAGCATTATTCCAGAATAATCTACTGCATAATCTGCAATACATGGCTGCATTCATTTGAATGGGTTTTGTGAGTTCTATCGCACAGAACCTCTCAAAACCATCCGTGTAATTTATTCGGGGTAAAGTGACGAGGTAAGCGTTTATTTGTAACTACAATAATTATATATACACACGTCTATGTACAGTTTTTGTTCAAAATGTGACATATCTGAAACGGTCACAACCCACCCTGGTTCAGGATAAGCTTACCACCTGACTGGCTGGAATGTGAAACAGAAAACCTCCACATAAATTCATAAAAGAGACCGGTCCGACGGGAGGCACTGTGCTTCACAGAACCCATTCCTGGAAAACCCTACAGATGACTGACACGTCTCGCAATTTGTTCTCTGCTACCTCTGTGAAGTGACCTGGCCCCTGAGGCCCGAGATCATAGAGAATCCTTCACACGGTAGGTAAGAACTTCTACACACCGGGCCGCCCCTGGGAGCCCCGCAGCCTAACACTCCGACACTTTCTGGGGCTGCTTCGGAAGATGCAGCCTCCATCTCTGCGTTGAAAAGCATCTGTTCCCATCTGTGCACGACTTACTCTGCCAGCTTGGCGTTGTCATTGTCGTCCCTTCCCCATTCCCAGTCCCTCCCAGGGTCCACTGCAAAATGGAGGGCCAGCAGCTTGTGCTCGGAGTCAGTCAGAGGGATAACAGCTGGAGAAGAAAAGATAAGCATTTTTCTTAACGGTATTGTCTCAGGATGAAATTGGGATATTGTCCTACCGTGAGACCCAATTTTGAGGTCTAAATGAATGATGGCAAGAATCTATTATCAGTTTATCGGTTTCTTTCCGCGGGCTGTCATTCAAATGAACGCTTAACACTGTCAAATAAATCCAGCCATTTTGTATATACTATACATATACTGGTACGCTCTGGCCTGTCCATCTACCTCAGGCATGTTTTTAAGTGACCTGCTAACATCTATCTCAGCATCTCTGATATATTCTCTGCACCTTATCACCTCTTATTTCAGCTGTACAAGTCAGTCCTTGTGTATATATCTGCAGATTGTTGTGTTGCCGTGTTGTTATTCCATGTTAAGTACACCGAGAGAGCCACGAAACCGGAGTCCAATTCCATGTAGTGCAAACCTACATGGCCAATAAACATGATTCTGATTACCTAAAATTCCTCACAAAATAAGGTCTGAAATATTTGAAATGCCTGAAATAATTCGGAGTATCACTTGAAAACTAACCTTGGTGTGACGTCACACGCTTCACCGAACAGTCCCATGTGATGAACCTCAGCTGGATTCTTAAATATGGTATGTTTGAATATAATGTAAGGAGATATTGTGATGTATATTGTGTAAAATGCCCTATGACTGATGATTTCCATATCACCCAGCATTAAACGTGCAGCATTTTTAACCGCTGGAGAATGCAGCACCCTGGCCCATTCTTTGCAGGACTTCAACGATTTGGCAGCGCAAGTCGAACTTTAAAGACCCACCAGAAAGAAAATGCAATATACTGCACTTCCCCGACGTCTATATGCTAATTAAAATCAGCCTTCGATATGGATGCTTTCTATTCATCTTCATTTTTCCGCCATGATGAGAGCGTCGCCGCTGCTCGCTCTCGGGACACCGGTGTTCCACAGAGTTTAGTTTCGGGAGGGGCTTCATTCAGCCCTCGGCTGCTAAATCCTATAATTTGGTTTCATTACAGACCCGGACCCTCTTCTGGTTCACCGGCGCTACTGTATTAGCGTGAGCCCTTCCAATCTTTTTTCTTGTTTTAAATGCATGCCCTCTGTACAAAATGAGAGGGCGTTGTAACGCACCGTACATACAAGGGCCCAGTAAGGGCTCAGCCAGCTACGGTGCGGACGGAGCGTTTCTAGAAGCACAAGTGGTTGCTTGGCGTGACAATACGCTTCTCTGTGATTCACCGGGGAACCTTTTGGCTCTCGCTCTCGCTACTGATCCGGGCCATACGTGACATTCTGTGCCAGTAACGCTGTGCACAGCAACAGCGGTGCAGCGTATTAGCAGGGGCGGTGCAGTATTTCTTCTTCGTCTTCCACAGATAGGATCTGCTTCTCACAAGCAGGAAGAGCGTTTCAACACCAAACGCTAAACACTGAACATAAAAACAGACACCCACCTGGGCTTCCTCTTGTGGGAAGTGAGTGTGTGTGTGTGTGTGTGAGAGAGAGTGAGAGAGAGAGAGAGAGAGAGAGAGAGAGAGAGAGAGAGAGAGAGAGAGAGAGAGGGAGAGAGAGAGAGAGAGAGAGAGAGGAGGACTGCTGGCTCCCTCTGGCCCACCTGACAGCTCTCCTCAGGCTGCCTGGCGTGGGGGCTGCTGTCCTCATGACAGCAGAGAGAGATACAGGCTGTTCAGGCCCGGGACATTCCAGCCCTCACTGTCAGTCCCAGATGGAACATACTATCTCCGCCCTGCCTCATCAATCCTTTGACTGCCAATAGCCCGCTCTGCAGGCTTCAGAGAGAGAGACACGCCGACACTAACGCGCCCCCTACAACCAGCTGACGCAACTGCAAGGCAAACCCCTCCCGCTATTTTTCCTCCGTCTTCGCGTGCGACGTGTGCATTACATGGATACGAGTGCAAGTGCAAATGAGTTTGATGACACAGCGCAGTGACGCCTAACCGAACAGGTCCAGCCACACCCCGACTAGTTTGCCCTCCCCGCTTGATACAATCACCTGGCTCTGTTTGACTCCACGAGACACCGGGTAAACACATTCCCTGCCTTCAGCAGAGCAAATATATCTCTAATTGCATCACTGTCTAGAAATCTGTAACTGGATCTCGCCGCTGCCTTTGGGGGGGGGGGTCATGCTTGCAAATTAAAATGCACTTTACACCAACGGTATAAAAAAGCTCTCGCTGGCACTACTTCGCCGCGGCCGTTCCAGCGAATCGGCCCGGGGCTGCCAAAAGAGACACGGAGACATCGGCCTCCGCTGGCAAGGCGAAGGAAGGGAAAAAAGAAAAAAGGGCCGAAGTCTCTCTAAAGAAACGTTGCTCAGAACGGTTTGCACGAGCACACGGACAGACACACACAATGCACTGAACCAGCCCCGACTCCGTTCCCACTCAGGTCATGCCGCGGGCAGCGGGGGTCACCGGGGTCATGTTCTAGCTCCCACGATGCAGCTGTCCCCCCCCCTCCCCCTCCCTCCCCCCCTCTCGTGCAACCGTTTCCAAAGCGCTGTGTATGCTGTTGTTCCCATTTGGACCCGGTCCACGTTCAGAGCCGAGCACTGCCAGTTGAGCTTTAAAGAAGTGAACTGTGCGGTGATCTATTTACTATCCTTTTTTGGCAGGCGGGATCAGTTGTCCTCGAATGACCATTTTCACATCGAGGTTTTGCGCCGATGACATCATGGCCCTCCGTGGAATGTGAGCCGTGCACTCAGCGAAATAGCCGTTAGCCGCTTCGAGCCCTGACCAGCATGCATCTTTGATTTAGAGGGATGCAGACACGGGCGGCGGGCGGCGGAGGGGGGGGGGCTTGGGTGTAGCCTGGCCACTCAGGAAACAGCTGTGGAAAATAAGGTGGTTAACACTTCTGCTGCTGAGTATTGACTCATAATGGCCTGACAGAAGGTTAAAAGGGTCAAGTTCTTCGCCATTTTGTTTCTCCGCTGACGGTACCCCGACCCGATCTTTCGGTCCGCCGGTGCCTTATTTCATGCAAGCTGGTGAAAAACCAAGCACGGGCTCTGCTAAGTTGCCTTTCTTTGGAGGGGGAGGGGGGGAAAGACACCTATTGCAGCCTTTATGCTCAAAAACAACACCGAGGCAGTATTTCCTGTGCGTCGCTACGCAAGAACAATTTGTGCTCCTTGGAAAATAGACAAATTTGAATTCCTGACTTTGACCGCTCTGCACAGCTGCAAAATGTAAAGGATCCAACTCACCACAGTAAACAGCAGTCACGCATATAAACAAGGCTGAGTATTTGCCGCAAATATTTTCACTGCGGAGGCATGGTTGCCATTACAAGAGCATCTCGGTTTGATTAACAAATAAAACAACCAAAAAATAACGTTTTAATACCCGATATCTTGATGTCATTATGTTGACAGGGTGGCGAAGCGAGGAACTGGAGGTCTTTAATAGTGGCAACTCCCGGTCCGGAGCGAAGACGGCTATACCGCACTGTTGCGTAGGTGGTCTTTGTGTAAAAGACGGCCATTCACCCTAGTTGGGAGGCTCGACGAGGGGATGCCAAAGAAAACCTGGGTGTCTTTTGATACTAGGAGGCGAGATCGAAATAGCTCTGGAGTTTTCCAAGGCCGCCCCACTCACACGTCGCTCAACCGCAAGAGTAAAAACAAGCCGATATAAGGCAAGGGGGGTGGGGGGGTGGGGGGGTGTCTGCTGAGGAGCTGGTCTCTATCAGGAAGTTGGTGAGCGGAAGCTCGCTGACTGAAAACACGCCCGAGTACGGTGCTTTCTCGCTCACCTGACGACGTGACTCACACACAATATACCCAACTGCTCTTTGGGGGGAAAAACGGCGTGCAGAAGTTAAAAGAAAAACAAAACAAAATTTGACTTAAAAAAAAAGAAGAAGGATTTAGCGCTTGCACGACACCCCCCCCCCCTCTCTCTCCCTCACTAGTTCTACCACCAGCTAACCACCATCATCAAAGCAGCCTCAGCAGTTGTGCAAGCGGGCCAAAAAAGGGGCAGTGGCGTGATGTGTCAGGGTGATTTAGACTCAGGTTACTGGGAGGGACTCTACTGTAATCTTCCTTTGACAGAGCTGAAGAAAGAGGCAGTATTCTAGCCCCGGTCCCTGGCACCTGAACACACACACACACACACACACACACACACACACACACACACACACACACACACACACACACACCGGCAACAACTACTCCAATGCTCAATTTGCTGGCTTGGGGAAATTGAGAGAACCCCCCACCACCCCCCACCCCCCACCACCACCACCACCTGAGATACCCACACAGTGGACAGGCTGTGAAAGAGCTCTGTCTTCTCTTGTGCACAGAGGAAGAAAGGGTTGGCTTGGTTTGGGGCCCCCGCATCCCTGGGCCTTGCCCATATGTGGCGATGTGGCGAGGGCTTAGGGGGCGGCTGGGGCTACTCTGCCCTAATTGGCAGTGGCAGTTCAAGCTTGTCTGTCTGTCTGTCTGTCTGACCCTCTGTTATTCTGTCTGTCTGTCTGTCTGTCTGTCTGTCTGTCTGTCTGTCTGTCTGTCTGTCTGTCTGTCTGTCTGTCTGTCTGTCTGTCTGTCTGTCTGTCTGTCTCGCACCTGTTCACAGGGCACGGCAAACCTTCATCCTCGGAGCCCGGCGAACCAAACAGCACCCAGGTTATTATGAAAAGGCCGCACGCCGTCCAAAACACAGAAGTAACACGCCGAGCGCACCAGGCAGAAACCTGCACCTCTGACCTGCAGGTTAGCAACGGCACATGTTGGCTGTGTGAGAACGGTCACCGTATTGCATAGAAACCCGCACTGACCGAAGCATACGTCACACCCTGGAGGCTGACGTCAGACAACTTATTAATAAGGAGAAAAAAAAATCTGAGCACAGGAAAGCTCTCACCCGTTGGCATGAAAAGGCTGAGTGCTGTTATCTAGTCAGTGCTTATAACATGAGCTATTGCGGGGTGGGGTTTTTTTTGGGCATAGGCACCATCTGCTGGACACTGGCGGGATTTCCTGAACCCCCCCTCCCCTCCCCTCCCCTCCCCTGTATGAAAAGTGTAATAAAGGAGGGCGCTCTCCACAGCTCTGGGTTCAGGAGGACCTTCGCTTTGATGTGCTGCTGGTTTTATGGAGAATGACTCCGGGGAGTAAATGGTAGGTTGGTAATCGTGTCTGCCTGCTAGTCTGCTGCGCTCCTGAGAGCGGCTCTTCTTGTGGTTACGCCATGCCCTAATGACTAGGTTGGCTGTCTATGGGCCAGGAATAGGGCCTTACACAGACAAACACACCAAGGAAAGAAAGCAAAGGAAAGAGAGATGAGGAGGGAGGGGAGAGGAGGGGGGAAAGAGAGAGAGCAATGGAGAGACAAAGAGAAATATAAATGGCCAGCTGCCCACCCAAATGACGAGTCTGTTCCACCCACGGAGGCGGATAGAGAGGAGCGCTGTGACTACCGAGACGGGTTGTCAAGGAGATCCACGCCGTTTGTTGGTCAAAGGAAGTCTTTGTGATGATTACCCCAACCTGGAGTGTGAGCAAGGCGTCCCCGATGAAAACGTTAAGAGGAGGCAAAACCCTCGACGAAGCTCACGCGGCGCTGGGGGGAAACCGACACGTCCTCCGAGGCGACTTATCGAGTATCTCAAAAGATGCTCTGCAGCGGATGGGATTCAACGGGTCAAGATGTACAATAAAACAATAAGATGCACTTCTACCGGCATTTCAACTGAATGAACTGATTTCACGCAACGATGGTTTCACCACACCTAGCCAGACTGTACGGGTGTGTCTATTTTATTTTTACTTTATCTGACCCCTCGCCTCTTCCCTTAAAGGTACACCGTTCTCTTAGGTGAATGTCTTTCGTTATATAGATGTGGGTCACCACACTTTTGACCTGCCGGACGAGCTGATGGCGAGTCCTGGAGAGGAACACGGGTGTCATGTAAACACGGCGTATTTACACATAATATATGGCAACGGTTAAATTTGTAAAAATGCGGATATGGATGCACAACCTGATCACGGGAAGCAAGCGCTAACTTCCCAATGCATAAACTTGTGGGGAGGTTTTATTGTGGTAATAAAAGTGAGGGGAGAGAGGAAGAAATATGCAGCTGATACGGGCTGGCGGCCCACGTCATCTAACCTTATATTAACTACACAACCTTTTAGGTGTCGGTGGTTCTGTGCCGATGCTTGCCCCGTAAATGAAAAGAGCATTGGTTGCCATTTTGCTAGTCAAAGCTAGCTTGCTGCAAAGTGAGTGTAGGTTTCTTATGATATGTTGCTCATTATCATGACAGCTCACTGAAAAAAATAAAAATAAAATAAAATTGCATCACGTTTCAGCTTCACATACTTGGCAAATTCTGGGTAGAAAAATAAAGACGGCATTCGCTATGCTCTGGAAATGGCGCACAGCTAATGTAATGCATAGGAACGCAGTATCTGCTTGGTGATGTGTAGTAGTGTTTGGTGGTAGGATGGTGATTTGTGCAAACTCACTTCGGAGGGCAGGGTGACAACAATTGACAACAGCCATGCACGAGTTTGCTGCACTTTTTTTTTTTGGTTGAACAAACTGGCTTGTGTTTGACTAAATTGCATATTATAAACAACTTGCTACAAGTATGCCAAGCGACAAGCGCTGAAGCTAACTGCAAAATTTGAGAGCTTAAGAGAGACGTAAACACAACCCTGGAAAACATCTCACATCAGTCCACGCTTTCCACCATATCATCCTGCACCGATAACTTCAACAGAAAATAAAGCTGACTAAATGTTCACTGTGATGGATTACGTCTCTCAAGCAAGTACCAAGTCTCTGCGAGTTAATTTTGGTACCACATTGAAATGAATGGAGACCAGTGGCTGCATGGAAGGTAGAAAAGCACATTCAAAAAAAATCTAAAACACTACAGCACACTTTGTAAAATGGTCAGGAGTGAAGTAATGCATTGGCCTTTATGATGTGTAGTAAATGGGCTTACGCGTGCAAAAACAACGCTATGGTCCTTTAACTATAGATAGCTGGGAAATGGTATTTTACACTGGAACGGACATTTGAAGTAAATGGTGACCGCATTAAAAACAACTAGATGCCTACTACAGCGTGCCAGATTTGCCTCAAAATTTCAGACGGAGTGATGGTATTAACACATCCAATCTTGTGCTAGTTAGTAAATGTACAGAGGGAAGGTCCATCCACTCTCTCTCTCTCTCTTTCACTGTGGGTGACTCCCTGATCCCTGCTGTCTTCTTGCCTGCTTTAATAATGGATCACAGATAATTAGACTGCTATCTCATGCATTATTCACTCTGGGCAGGACAGACAGACTGGTCTCCCTCTCACTTGTGATCAGCCCAGTAAGCTGAAATCGCTACTTCACTGTACTGCCCTCTGGGTGCAGGTATTGCCCTCTGGGTGCAGGTACGGGCACTTCACTGTACTGCCCTTTGGCTGCAGGTACTGCCCCCTGGGTGCAGGTACAGGCCTCTGGGTGCAGGTACGGGCACTTCACTGTACTGCCCTCTAGGTGCAGGTACAGGCCTCTGGGTGCAGGTACGGGCACTTCACTGTACTCCCCTTTGGGTGCAGGTACTGCCCCCTGGGTGCAGGTACAGGCCTCTGGGTGCAGGTACAGGGCACTTCACTAGACTGCCCTCTGGGTGCAGGTATTGCCCTCTGGGTGCAGGTACGGGCACTTCACTGTACTGCCCTTTGGCTGCAGGTACTGCCCCCTGGGTGCAGGTACAGGCCTCTGGGTGCAGGTACGGGCACTTCACTGTACTGCCCTCTGGGTGCAGGTACAGGCCTCTGGGTGCAGGTACAGGGCACTTCACTAGGCTGCCCTCTGGGTGCAGGTACAGGCCTCTGGGTGCAAGTACGGGCACTTCACTGTACTGCCGTTTGGGTGCAGGTACTGCCCCCTGGGTGCAGGTACGGGCACTTCACTGTACTGCCCTTTGGGTGCAGGTACGGGCACTTCACTGTACTGCCGTTTGGGTGCGGATACTGCCCCCTGGGTGCAGGTACAGGCCTCTGGGTGCAGGTACGGGGCACGTCACTATACTGCCCCTTGGGTGCAGGTACTGCCGCCTGGGTGCAGGTACAGGCACTTCACTGTACTGCCCTCTGGGTGCAGGGACTGCCCCCTGGGTGCAGGTACGGGCACTTCACTGTACTGCCCTTTGGGTGCGGATACTGCCCCCTAGGTGCAGGTATAGGCCTCTGGGTGCAGGTACGGGGCACGTCACTATATTGACATTTGGGTGCAGGTACTGCCGCCTGGGTGCAGGTACAGGCACTTCACTGTACTGCCCTCTGGGTGCAGGTACAGGCCTCTAGGTGCAGGTACGAGGCACTTCACTATACTGCCCTCTGGGTGCAGGTACAGGTCTCCGAGGTGCAGAAGGGCTCACTTTGGCAAAAGCCTGGTACCCACAGCCATAAACGGGGTGACTCGTTGAGGGAACTACGAGTCTTGTTTTCATGTTGTTGTGCCTGCCGCTGTTGTGTTGTACTTCATGCATTATTACCGTCTATCATTGTTGTGTGATGATGTGCGTTAAGTGTAATGTTGATTCTCCCTGTGATAACGAACTAACTGAAAGCACAGGGCAGAACTGCCTGTTAATTGCCCATCGCAAATGACATTTTGGACACTCAAGAGAGAAGCCACCGGGGAAATGGGAAATCGTTTCCCGGGAGTTTGGTGAGGCTCTCCACCGACTTTCCCCACCAAGTCTGTGTGTGTGTGAGACTGGTGTGAACTCTGTCTTGCTACGAAGGGCAGTTGGATTACCTTGCTCGCGCTGCTGGTCTCTCTGCTCCATGGAAACCAGGGCAGAGAAGTGAGCCTGGTCATAAGCCAACACCAGGGGGGAGCAGTGGCAGCGGCTGGGGGGCACCTCCAGAGGCAGATACAGTCCTCCAAACGGTATAGGAGCAAACGCTGAAATGTGGGCAGAACATGTTTACCATAATATCACATCTGTAAATGGTACCCCGTGTTGAGTTCACACAGATGAGTTGGGGGGGGTGGGGGGGGTTGCAGACTACCTTCTCCTCCCGAGTCTCTCAGCATCGTGTCAGCCACCACTACAATCGGCCTGCGCAGCACATGAGCCAGCACGAACACGTGGAACTCCTCCAGACTCTCATAGACGGGGTCCTCCGAGTTATCCACCCTGCAGAGCGAAGACACACAACACCGCTGTAAGGCTAGGACACACACCAGTAGTACAAAGACTGAGTCCATACACTGTTATTAGCTTCCATTAATGATGTTTTTTAATCTCATAATAGGTACGCATTGAGGTCCATGCTCTCCGTCAGACATTGAAAGAAAAAAAGCAAAAGTGTCTTAGTAAGGCGTTGGGCCACCACGAGCATCCAGAACAGCTTCAGTGCTCCTTGTCATAGAGTCTACAAGTCTCTGACCTCTGCTGGAGGGATGGACACCATTCTTTCAAGATAGTCCCTCATTTGGTGTTATGACGATGGCGGTGGAGGGCGCCGTCTACCACATCGGTCCAAAATCTCCCATAGGTGTTAGACTGGGTTGAGATCTGGTGACTGTGAAGGCCATCGCACATAATTTACCTCACCGTCATACTCATCAAACCGTCCAGTGGCCCCTCGTGCCCTGTGGATGGGGGGCATTGTCATCCTGGAGGAGACCGCTCCCATCAGGGTAGACATGTCTCATCATAAGTTAAAGGGGATCCCTCAGAATAAGTTTGTAGTGATTTGCTGTGATCCTTCCCTCTAAGGGGAACAAGCGGACCCAAACCAGGCCAGGAAAATACCCCCACAGCATAACGGAGTCCCCGGACCCCCCTCACTGTAGGGGTCAAGCATTCAGGTTTTCTCTTCAATTTGACACCCGTCCAGATATATGCATTATTTATTCATATATACACAAAGTACAAACATACATATACAAAAGTACAACAGAAATATGTACAAAAATAAGTATGACTAAAACACTGAGTAAAATAACCATCATACTGACACAGAGGAGGGATTAAACGTGAAGGCCGGCGGTGACGGGTGAGACCCCAAACTTCATCATCTTCAGCTTGACTGATACTCCCGTATCAGTCAAGCTGGTGTTATGTAATCTGACCAACTCGGATCTGCTCCGAGCACTTCCTCTCGGGCCGTTTTAACGATGAAGGCTGCGACGGGCCTCGCCCTTACTGTTCGCATATGCGCGTGGACTGACATGAAGACAAGACCGACCGACCGACCGACACGCAGCGGAGGAGAAAGAGCGAGAGAAAAGTCCCGGGCAAGCAACCATCTGGGGAGCAGGGGATGTGAGACAATTAAGTTGTCAGCTACACAAACAGTCACGCTGCCAAATTGCCTCTAATGAAGAGCCTCTTAATAGGAGAATCCCACTCATCCTGTTTATAGGCTCATCTCACACTAGGACCATTAAACATCCCTAACCTGATTACTGCATTACAGCCGAACCCGGCGAGAGGTTAAATCCACCCGGCTAAACGAGCAAATTATACCCTTTAATGAGATGGCGTCCGTGATGGAGACGGCAGACGCTCTTTGAAGAAACGCCTCGCGTCGCTTCGACATCGCTTTACTTGGGCGTGTGGAATTAGGACGGGGCGGCGAGAAATGCACTGGTGAGCTTTGGCGGTCGACGGTTAGAAGACCCAGAGGAGCGGCGATACCCAGTCAGAAACAAGAACCATCTGGTGTTCAAATCAGGCTTCAGGCCCGTTGGAGGCACTGCTTTAATCCGTTTTCCTCAGCGCCCGGTCAGCTCAGACAGACCAAGATTCTTCACCGTCTCACTTGAGAGAGTTGATGCTGCCGCAGCCTCAACCGAATGTCAAAACACGAGTTCATCCTGTCACTTCCATGCATACCCAGATACACATTTCATATATAGGCCTCCACACGGCTGGGACGCGGTTACTCGGGTACCACCGCCACATGTGACGTAGAAATGTGCATGACATTTAATGAGACACGGGTGCTTCTCGGTTCATTATTTCACCATCAGACGAGTCGGTCGTCACCGTGTCTTGGTGTGTGTGTGTGTGTGTGTGTGTGTGTGAGTGAGAGAGAGAGGGAGAGTGTGCATCGGTGCAGCACGTCTGTCTTAGTGGAAAAAGGAAACCGTAAAAACCAAAACGGTTTTTGTGTGGGAGGAGGAAACCGGAGCTAGCCATCAACCAAGCTGCATCTCTGGCCTCAGATAAACCCACTCGCATGCAGCGGAGCAGCGAACAAACGAAACTGCGTGTAACGGCCCAGGCAGGCCCAGTGATAAGTGGCCCTTACTTCCCCCCCCCCCCCCCGGCTACAAGCAACGCTACTGATCACCAGTAGATGGCAGAGTATCCCACCTGAACTTAAAATCACTTTTTTATTATTTATTTTTTTTTGGAGGAATTAAGGAGGAATTTTGGAGGAATTAAGGGGGGGAAAATAAATCAAAGGTTTTTTTTTTGTTTTTTTGCACAAATCCAACTCAGTGGAAAAGTTTTTCTTCATTATTTTAATTGCCCTCTGTGGGGTTAACACACACTGGCCTATAATGAACGCTAATGCAGGCAGTGAAACAGGCTGATGCTGTGGGGTGAGAGGGTGACCAGGCATCCAGTTTTGAGGGCATGGATCTCACGGCGACACTCGGGGGGGACCATCCTCTCGCCCCCTCATTCGCCAGAGAAAAGTGCATCAGCAACCCTCTCTAGGCTCTCTCCATCTTTACGATAACCGCTTGGAGGGTGCTGTGGATTTCGCCCCGTGCCGGGTCTGTTTCGCCTTGCTTTACCACTTGCAACTTTCACTACCAAGTAAACCCCGCTTGGTTCTGCTTGGGGTGGGGTAGCGAGAGCCGCTCCCCTGAAGAGGAGTCGGACGAGAGAGGGTAAAGCCGGCAGCCTCGGTGGCTTTAACGCGGCCATCGGAGTGTGGGATTTGAACGCCTTACCCTCCGCTGGTGTTGCCGTTCTTGCTGAGGTGAGTGCGTGGTTCACTGGAGGCCAACTTGAGCAATTCACTCCATTCCTTCTCCCACTCCTCCTCAGTGTACACCAGCCCCGACTACACACACACACACACACACGCACACACACACACACACACACACAGAAATGGAAACTCTGATGAACTCTGTCGAGCACGTGCTCAAGCTCACCCACATAATGCCTGCTATTATTCCACTTGCACACTTTCCTCCATATCTACAAGGCTGTTTTTCCTGCAGCTCTGCACGCCCACAAGTGTAGGCCCTTTGTAAACATGAGCCGCCGGGCTGCTTCTCTGCCTGACCTACGGTTAGCAGGAACATGTTTTAACAGACTGCAAGATACCTTAATCTATGGAGAGCGAGACGATGTCAAGGATTCGACAGTAGTACCTCCACCTTTAATATAGCAGGCAAAGAAATGGGGGGGGGGTGAAGAAGCGAAGATCCTGGGGAGCTAAAAAAGAAATCAACGCTCGCTACCATGCAGTTAGGAGAGGACGGCGACGCCACCCAACACGATGTGCCATTAACGAATGGGTGAAAGGGAAAGCATGGATGGGTGCTCTCCTTACCTCCTTGTTCTGCTGGGTCTGCTGCCATCTCCACCTCCTCTTTAGAGCCGCTCTCTCGGTGCCGCTCTTCATCATGATGTAGAGCGACTTCCTCAGCATCAGGTCTCTGTCGTGGAAGCCCCACATGCCTGTTCAACATGGACACGCAAGCATTACTTTACATTGCGACCGAAGGCGGACGGCACCGAAGTGGCTTGATGGCGACATGGCACTCGCGGACATGCCGGAGGCGTTAACACACCGGCCAGAAGCAAGCAAAAGGTGAAAGCGAGTGGTGATTTATCATTCTGGACACATCTCAAAAAGCTTTGCGTCACTCCGTGACAAGACCTTCATTACTCTGCCAATACAGATTTTACATTTATTATGCCAAATATGGTATATACCCAAAAGCACATCCCCTGATACAGCACCCCCCCCCCTTTTTTTCTCCCAATTTACTTGGCCAATTACCCCACTCTTCCGAGCCATCCCGGTCACTGCTCCACCCCCCTCTGCTGATCCGGAGAGGGCTGCAGACTACCACATGCCTCCTCCCATACATGTGGAGTCGCCAGCCGCTTCTGTTCACCTGAAAGTGAGGAGTTTCGCCAGGGGGACGTAGCATGTGGGAGGATCACGCTACCCCCCCTCCCCAGTTCCCCCTCCCCCCTAAACAGGCGCCCCAACCGACCAGAGGAGGCGTTAGTGCAGCGACCGGGACACGTACCCACATCCGGCTCCCCACCCGTAGACACGGCCAATTGTGTCTGTAGGGACGCCCGACCAAGCCGGCGGTAACGTGGGGGGCTGCCACAGCACTTCTCGCCCAGCCAGTCGACCATCTTCCTCACCATGGGATAGACCATCAGCCTGGAGCCCTGCAGCTGACAGCCTCCTGTCCTTTCGAGGGCATTTATCTCCCCGCTCCCACCCTCCCTTCCAACGGTCTCTCACACCATCAATCTCCCTCTTCCCTCCCCATTCAGCAGCTGTGGCATTGTTCATCACAGCTGTGCAACTGACATCGCAGAGCGGTTACAGGTCAAGCTGACTCTTATTTAGCTGTCTTTTGTGTCCTCTCAAGAGTCGTTAGCATACACCGACTATAGCTGTAATATGTGCTGTATAAAAGTGAGTCAGTCACCCAGAGAAGCAGCATGCAACAGGCAGTTCCCGTCCCCGGTGGTGGCCAGGGGGAGCAACTTCTTACAGCTGGCACACATGGTGGACCACCAGTTCAGACGACCTACAGACAGAAAAACGGACGTGAGGAAATCTTGAAGGGACAATGCCGAGGTGATCAAAAACATGTGTGCAACCTGAAAATGCACTCCCAGTGTCAGCTACCGGGGGGTCAATGTCAAAAAAAAAAAAAGATTGGCTCCTGAACAAGTAAAGGTAAGGGGTAAACACAACGACTTCAATACAGAAGCCTATGGGATGAATTTTCGCCGACTGACGATGAATGTGCCCAAACGTCTCCATCTACCGCCATCACAGCACGTGCCATCAAAAAGTCCATCGACAGCAATTAGCCAGCCTCTCAACTCGAATAACCTGATACCGTGAGCAGTGACCCGCACGCTCACACCCACCTTTACATACATTGCAAATCTTCCCAAACGAGTCAAAAAACCGCAAACGCCTCCCTCCCCCATAAACCTCCTACGGAGTCTCTATTCTCTCCTCTCCTGTGCCTGCCTCCGTCTCTACCCTCCTGCAACTGTGTCCCTAGGGGAAAGAGGGCTGCCTCACAGCCATAAGCACTCAGTGGTGCTGTACTACACACAGCCTTGCTGCTCCGGGGCTGGAGGTGATGCCAGTGCATCATTTATTCAAACAGCCGGGGCGCTCGACGATTTGCCCCTCGGTGCAGATGTGCTCGAGATGCTCGTTTCTTTACTCTTGTTTTCCTTGACGTTATTCATTAACAGTAAGTCGACGAGAGGAAATCGGCTCTCCTCACAGCGGGACGTTTTAAAGGTCGGATGAGAAATACTGCAGCCTGTGAGCCGCCCACATAACTTGGGGAACATCTGCAAGGCACCTGCGCTGCCACAGTCCAGATACAAGAGGTGACCCTGGACTGGCCCGCCTGCTCTCAGCCCGTGTCAGCGAACTGATGCAAAATGAACTTTGTTGTGTAGTTTTACCTTTTACTTGGACCGCGGCAACGTTTTACAGTTCTGTGCCTTTACATGAAACTGGCAAGAAGTTAAATGCAGATACCATTTTCCATGATGCAAATCCCTCGGTTATCACCTCTCACAGTACTGCATGGCTGCAGGGAGTCATCGCTGTCCCTGTTAAAGCTCAGACAGCGGGAAACCTTCATTTATAACGCCATCTTAGGGGCAGCCTCTCTCTAACTCGTGCATTTACACCCGTGTGCAGCATTTTAACAGTAATGTAAAGGTCGGTATAGTTCATGCGCCCAAAATACTGCTTTCTTAACTATGACAAATTCTGCAAAAGAATTAGATCATAGTGGGTTTTTTTGGTCTTTTTTTAAGATCTCTGCACTCTGCTTGGAAAAAACCCGCAGAATGATTCGAAACTTCCCGAACGAGTTTCTCAAACCGAGTTCAAAGCTTCAGCTTAGAGAAGATGAATCCCTTGGGAATTGAGGATGCTTTGAATTAGTTGTAGAAGATGGTGCTCTGCTCTGCCTGCCTCCCCCTTCTCTCTCTCTCTCTCTCTCTCTCTCTCTCTCTCTCTCTCTCCCGCTCTCCTTGCTTTCTCTTTCTCTCTGACTGGATCTGTCTTGTGGTATCTCTCTCTCTCTTTACGCTCTGTATCTCCCTTCTTCCCTCTCTCACTCTCTCTCTCTCTCCGAGTATATTTTTGTAAAGGTTGACAGTGTCATATTAGTGAACGTTTGGATGCTGTAGGCTAGCTAGTACATGTGCTGTTGAGAAAGCGGGTCTGACCGTATGCATTTAAATGTCAATAGTATTCATGTGGGCCACTGGCACTGCAGATTTATTTCTGTAGTTTGGTACCTTCTCGATGTTGAGGTTTCAAGGTATTTATAGCCATTTTTCTCCTATGAGATGTTTTATGAAATAGGATAAAAAAAGTCAAAAGTCCCCATGTGAATCTCTCTCTCTCTGGAGTTCACCCTTCTTCTCGCTCTCCAGTTCCCCTATTTCGACTCTTGCTAGTATTTCTATTGTCATTTGTTATTTTTGCCACCGCATAGCCAATGTCCTCTCAACAGCAGTGGCGGTTCTAAGGGGGGGCCAGGGGCACCAGTGCCCCCATAATATTAAGCCTGGACACACACACCCCGGCCCCCCTAACTGTGGCGAATATTTTCGCAGATCTACTTAACTGTGAATCAGTGAATCAGAATTTTTTTTTTTTTTACATTTTCATCCCACACTCATTCCCAGAGAGGGGAAACTGTAATTCATGGGCAGTGATAAATAAAATGTACATTAACACTGAATGAGTATTCATGTGTTTATTGGTATATGTCTATCGTTTGTCTTTTGGAGAACCAAACCTATGGGGGTGGTGGTGGTATGTAACAGCTGTGCTTAATATATTTGGTACCCCTAAAATCGCATGTGGCCCAAACCTGCCCCCCCCATTTGAAATTGTCTAGAACCGCCACTGCTCAACAGAGATGCAGGCGACATGGTTAGGACACCGTTGGCCGTCATCTTGCAGTAAATCAGTAGAAGGGGAATCTCCAGTCCTCACCGGCCTGTTCCAGAGCCATCATGGTGGACTGCTCTATCAGGTCCCTCTCTATGAAGCTCCTGAAATCCTCACTATAGACACTGAGGTCCGGTAGCTGGAATGTGTAAATTGGCATCTCGAGAGGGAACTGCTCGCTGGTACACTCATTGGCCACATGGAGCCGTGCCAGGGACATGATGGCAGAGCTGGCATGAGAGATTCCTCGAGACAAGCGCTTCTCTGTTGAGGTTGAAAACGAGAGTCGGGAGGGGGGGGGAATTAGTGGCAAACAGGTAAAGCGAGAGTAATGAATAAGTATAGATTCGGGCGGTCTCTTTGCTACCTTGTGCATTGTCCTCCTGCTTTTGCGTGCACGGCCTTTCGAGCTTACTGACACAAGTGGGAGTCTCTTGAGTCTCTGGCTTCTTGTAGTAGCGGCCTTCGTTGAAGACCTGCGGCAGGTTGGCAGTGTGGACCTGCCTGAGCTGCTCATAGTCACTTAGAGCAGCGCCGAGGTCCCAGTTTTTACCTTCAAAATATAGAAACAAGCAACAAGCGGGGGTTACAACAAATACACAGATGGACAGTGAATTTTGGTATCCGGGATAAACACAATGGTGATGCTTAACAGGAATCCATACAGTTAATATAATATACTAATTTAGTCCCTCAGTTGAACTGAAATATGCTAACTAGTGTTTGGATATTGACCAAAATAATAATAATAAATAAATAAATAAATAAAGATGAAGGTTGTGGGGAGACACAGATCCCAAAGCGGAGTGACAGCTACATCAGGAGACACTAAAATCATGCACGCACACACAGACGCCGCACACACGTCTCTCCTAAGGGTGCCGTCTCCCCCTGTCAGAAATCCCTCCCAGGTTTAGCAGACACAAGAGAAGTCTCAGTCTTATTATAACTCTGTGGGATGCACGCCACAAGATGCAGCACCGACTTTATAAAGACATTCACTACTAGGACAACACAACAACAAAAAAACATCTAGAGGGTAGATGGATTTTTTTTTTGTGCTACCTGCACGTCTGTATATTAACCGACTTCCTGTTTAACAGACCTAGAAATAGTCGTTTTCTCTCCTCCAACCTCCCAGACAGTCTCTGCAGTCTGAAGACAAGACACTGCAGCACACATCGGCGTCACTCATATCAGTCAACAGAAACCCGATTCCTCCTCACGGTTCTCTTCAGTTCCTCAAACACGAGAACATGAGTTAGGGTCCGGCATCACGGCCACTCAGCACTCTAATGCACCTTTCACGGGCCGCTACGTATTAGCACTCATTCAGTGCGGCGCTGAAGCATCCTTTCAGTCTTGTTAAAGCCCATCTTGCCTCTTCATCTGAAATGGCTGGTGTCAGCAAAAGCAACACTGATGTGTTCGTGTGCTCTGCACAATATGTACATCCATTAAGTCCTCCATTTAAAACACAAGAAACTCCACCGAACACCAAGCTGATCCTGGTTTTCTCAGGGATTTTAAGGATTAGGGATTTGGGTTGAACAAATTCCCCATGCCAGCAAGACGATTTCCTCAATAAATTCTTTTAATTACAATGACTGAGTCAATTTTATACAGAAACCCCCCCCCCCCGAATTTGTCGAAATAATAATTGTGACAATTTACCTTGACATAAAATTCATTCAAGAGAAACGGCATTGTAAGACCCACAAGAAACCATATTACTTCCTCAGTTCCCTTCAGCACCAATGAATAGATCCATCCATCCATTATCCGAACCGCTTATCCTGCTCTCAGGGTCGCGGGGATGCTGGAGCCTATCCCAGCGGTCACTGGGCGGCAGGCGGGGAGACACCCTGGACAGGCCGCCAGACTATCACACAGGGCCGACACACACACCCACACACAGGGACAATTTAGTACGGCCGATTCACCTGACCTACATGTCTTTGGACTGTGGGAGGAAACCGGAGCCCCCGGAGGAAACCCACGCAGACACGGGGAGAACATGCAAACTCCACACAGAGGACAAACCGGGACAACCCCCCAAGGTTGGACTACACCGGGGCTCGAACCCTGGACCTTCTTGCTGTGAGGCGACCGCGCAAACCACTGCGCCGCCATGCTGCTACCAATAAATAGATATTTATATATAATATCCACCCTATGTGTGCCTCAATAATGCCAAATGTAATTTCTGTGTTAAGTAAAAACCATCATCCTCAATTCTAAAGCGGTGCCTTGGAAGAACTGTATTTTCACTGGTGGCTAACAGAAACTGACAATAGAGGTCATTATCTAGACCAGAGGTGCACAAAATCTTTCCTATGAAGGGCTAAAATATAACCTGGATGGAGGACCACGGGTCAAGAATAAATGATGCTATGTGTAACTGCATTACATTAAGATGACATCTGATAACTTGCACGGGTTGCGTTCTCTTGTGCTGCAACAAAGCATGTTGCTGAGAATCAAGTGTAGCTAGCAGGTCACTTGCCTACTCCTTCCGGTCCTCACTCCTGCACTTTGAAAAAAATGAGAGAACATTTCTTTTCGTAGTGACCATGGATATTATATTCTTTCAAAACAGCCACTCTGTCTGCAAATGAGACAAACTGCTGCTGAATTTATTTCTGTAAAAAAAAAATAGTCATCTTGCCAGTTTTTTCTAAAATGTTCTTTTATCGGTGTCCCACCGGGTAGAAGTGTTGGAGGCGAGAGTCAGAACTTTGAATGTTGGCACTATGACTGGTAAAGGGAGCGAGCCGGCTGATATGATGGAGAGAAGGACGGTAGGTATACTGTGTGTGCAAGAGACCAGGTGGAAGAGAAGTAAGGCCAGGAGCATCGGAGGTGACTTAAAACTTTTCTACCATGGTGTGAATGGGAGGAGAAATGGGGTAGGGGTAATTCTGGAGGAAGCTTATGTGAAGAGTGTGCTGGAGGTGAAGAGGGTGTCAGACCGAGCGATGAGTATGAAGCCGGAAATCGAAGTTGTGATGATGAATGTTATCAGCGCATATGCCCCACAAGCTGGGTGTGAGATGGAAGAGAAAGAATGATTCTGAGGTGAGGTGGATGAAGTGGTGGAGAGGGTCCCCAAGGAGGAGAGAGAGGCGATTGGAGCGGACTTCAACAGGCATGCTGGTGAAGGGAGCAGAGGTGATGAGGAGGTGATGGGTAAGTATGGTGTCAAGGAGAGGAATGTGGAAGGACAGATGGCGGTGGATTCTGCAAAAAGGATGGAAATGGCTGTGGTGAATACATATTTTAAGAAGAGGGAAGAACACAGGGTGACATAAGAGTGGAGGAAGGTGCAGGAGGCGCGATCTGAAGGGGAGACTGCAAGGTGGTGACAGGGGAGAACGTAGCTAGGTAGCATCGGATGGTGGTCTGTATGGTGACTTTGGAGATCAGGAAGAAAGTGAAGGCAGAGCCAGGGATGGTGGAAGTTGACGAAGGAAGGCTGTTGTGTGGAGTCCAGGGAGGAGTTAAGACAGGCACTGGGTGGTAGTGAAGCCTGAAAATGGAAGTGAGACCAGCTATATTGTGTGGTTTGGAGATGGTGGCACTGATAAAAAGACAGGAGGTGGAGCTGGAGGTGGCAGAGTTGAAGATGCTAACATTTTCACTGGGAGTGATGAAGAAGGACAGGATTAGGAACGAGTATATTAGAGGGACAGCTCAGGTTAGACGGTTTGGAGACAAAGTAAGAGAGGCAAGATTGAGATGGTTTGGACATGTGTGGAGGAGAGATGCTGGGTATATTGAAAGAAGGATGCTGAGTATGGAGCTGCCAGGAGAGCGGAAAAGAGGCAGGCCGGAGAGGAGGCTTATGTATGTGGGGAGGGAGGGCATGCAGGTGGCTGGTGTGACAGAGGAAGACGCAGAGGACAGGAAGAGATGGAAACGGATGATCCGCTGGGGCGACCCCTAACTGGGGCAGCTTACAGAAGAAGTGCTCCACGGCCTTGATCGCTCCATCTTGACTGGCTGACTCAAAGGCAGTGATGTAAGATACACACATAGCGTGTGAGCATTTCCTTAAAAATCTACTACTACTTTCAGCTGCTCCCATTAGGGGGCGCCACAGCGGATCATCCGTTTCCTGCTCTTCCGGTCCTCTGCATCTTCCTCTGTCACACCAGCCACCTGCATTTCTTTAAAAATAATAACATTAAAATACCCTCTCTACTTCAGATGAGCAATATTTCACGATCATCGCTCCCTTCTGTTGTCATGTAAAAATTATATTGAAACAAAATATTAAAAATGGAAAAACAGGGGAGAGAGCGGGAGCGAGAACACCGTAATTCCTCGTAGATAAGATGTATGCAATTGTACAGGGAAGCTTAACAGCACTGTTCTGTACACAAAACTCTGATTATGTACTTTTTAGCTGCACAAAATGTACATTTCATAAGCCACTACAGTTGGGATTTCACAGCATTTTCAAAATAAGAGGAAAATAAGCACGAGCTTGTCAAAAGCCATGGCAGGTCAAAACAAAGGCCACACGGGCCACGCTGGGCAGCTCTGGTCGAGACCAATCTAAGGCTTAGATTTGGTAAACAAGCAAGCCTACGGGGGGGGGCAGTACCAAATGTGCTGTTTTTCACATCTTAAAAGGGGAATTTCACAGATGGTTTTGTGTATGTGCAATCAGTCTTCTTCTTCCAGCGTGTGCCCTGTTTCTCAGGGGTCGCCCCTGCGGACTGTACAGTTCCATCGGTACCATGTGAGGGCACAGCACCAACGGCGGTCGTCGTTAACCCGGGCCTTGACTGATCCGGTATGGTCTTTTCAATCCGCATAATGATTTGGCAAAATTTTACATCGGATGCCTTTCCTGGCACAACCACTAACCCTATGGACGGGGGGCACAGGTGCTGGATGCCATTAGTACTGATGAGTAATGGAGGCGACTGAAGCAAGTAAGTCCTCCCTGTGAGGGAGAACTCGGCACTGTCCTACACGTCGGGCCGGGACTCCGCAGTCGACACCCATCTACAGGCCAGTGGCCACTCTTTCAAGGATGAGGATGTGCACATCCTTGACAGGGGGGGAACGCTGGTTTGAACGGGGAGTCAAGGAGGCCATCTATGTGCAGAGGGAACGACCATCCTTGAACGGGGGGGGGGGGCACTAAGAGTACATCTGTCGCCATCTTACAATGCTGAAACTGCAAACATTTCCTAATAGTACACATGGCCACCGAAACTCTGGTTAATGGTCGCACCCATATATTTGCATATGAAACTGGTCGTTGATTTCGGTTGTTATGCAAACTGTATTGTTCATGAGGGTGGGGACACCTGCAGTCAGTTTAGACTGAAGACGCTATCACGTAGTTGAGTGACGCAACGTGTGTCACTAAACGTCGTCTCGGGATGAACTGATTCCTCCTGTTCTTCTTTCTCTCTGTTAGAGGAGTTTTTTTTTTTAGGGAGTTGTTCCTTATCCGATGAGAGGGTCTAAGGACGGGATGTTGTGTTGCTGTAAAGCCCCGTGAGGCAAATCTGTGATATTGGGCTACACAAATAAAATTGACTTGACTTGACTCCTACAGTCTTTCCCATAGCACCTACCTCCCAGCATGCACTGCTGCACACTGGCTTCTGTATCGTCGTCCATTTAATCCTCTGTGCTAGTGTTATGGGGCGTTATTTCCACCGTCGCAAATGTAGCTTAGTCGAGAGAACGAGTTTTTTGGGGTTTTTTTAACAGCGTCTTTAGAGTAGACTAGAGTACTAGAAACCCTGCTAGGCTGTAGTTTTTCCAGCCGCCAAATGACATCATGATATGTGACTTGGCGGCCGGAAAAAAAACTGTTTAAAAAAAACCTGTTAAACAAAAAAGCTGCTTTTCATGTGCTATCCCTATAGCAGATAGGCAGGGACTACTACTACTACCACCACTTTCAGCTGCTCCCGTTAGGGGGCGCCACAGCGGGTCATCCGTTTCCATTTCTTCCCCGTCTTCTGCATCTTCCTCTGTCACACCAGCCACCTGCACGTCCTCCCTCGCCGACATCCATAAACCTCCTCTTTGGCCTTCCTCTTTTCCTCCCCCCTGGCAGCTCCATATTCAGCAGATAGACACGAGACGAGGTTGAAAATAGGTGATTTTTCCCTTCAAGGCTCGTCTTTCCACACCGCCACCCGCAGCAGACACGGGGCGACTGGCTGACACTGGCCTGGCAGACCAGCACCGGAAAGAGGCAACACTGAACAAACAGATCCACCGGGTCAGACGCAGGGCGTCTACTGCACAAAGACACAGAGGAGGTAGCAGGACTAACACACACATGGTTCAACACCACCCCCACCCACGCCTGAACTTTGATGTAACAACACACTTGTGAAAAGCTGATTCATTCGGAGAGACTTCGGAGGTGCGCCCTTTTTCATTTGAGCGAGGAGTCAAGCTGTCGAAGGAAACATTTCACATTCAAATAACACGAAGAGAGCCCGAAATATTTTCACTTCATTTGCAACAGCAACAAATGAAGGAAATTCAGAGGGAACCATTTGCTTTTGGTCAGCGAGGGATTTGCTCGGTGAACAAATGCGGCTAAATTCATGATCTCGACACAGGTAAAAGATAAACCAACGACGGCCCTTTCACAAAATTATTAATAAGGCGCAATTTAATTTTGATGCCTCTGTGTGAGCGATTATAAGCGTATGAGACCATCCGTGACATTAAATATTGCTCTATAATGATTCCACATGCGGCGGCACGGTGGCGCAGTGGGTAGTGCGGTCGCCTCACAGCAAGGAGGTCCAGGGTTCGAGCCCCTTCGTGGGTCGTCCCGGGTCGTCCTCTGTGTGGAGTTTGCATGTTCTCCCCGTGTCTGTGTGGGTTTCCTCCGGGTGATCCGGTTTCCCCCCACGGTCCAGAGACATGTAGGTCAGGTGAATCTGCCGTACTAAATTGTCCCTAGGTATGAATGTGTGTGTGTGTGTGTGGGCCCTGTGAAGGCCTGGCGGCCTGTCCAGGGTGTCTCCCCGCCTGCCGCCCAATGTCTGCTGGACTAGGCTCCAGCATCCCCGCGACCCCGACAGCAGGATAAGCAGTACAGTTTATGGACCGATGGATGGAGTCCACATGCTTGTGTAAGGGTCGGATTCATCACGAAATCTGACGAAACGGTTCACGGCATAGCCACAATTAGCAATCGATTACCTCATCATTGCATAGCTTGCAAACAGCTGTTTTTCCAAACCACCATTGCACCTCTCCCTCTCTCCCTTTTCTCTAAAACAAAAGCACGAGCTTGTTCATGCAAAATACTGTCATGTTTCCTCACAGGGGTGTGCAAAGTCAACAGAAGTCCAAAACTCCCCGTAACCGCTTAAAAAAACCCAACCTTTTGATAGCTGATATTGAAGCCATTTCCACAGACCATGCGGTCGTTTGTTTTGTTTTTTGTTTTTTGCAGTATGTAATTTTGCTCTCCTGTCTTTTCCTGAGCAAATAGGCTTCTGTGTGTAAGCTGTACCAGCGCCAGCAGCACTTCGCTTCTCAATGGGTTCCAGTGAATGGACACAAAGCCTTCCCCGGGAGCACACTCATTAAACCGTCGCAATGGCCTCTAAATCAGCTGCCCGGTTCTGCACTTCTGGCCCCACGCCTCTTCACCTCCCCAATCCTCTATACCTTCTTTTCCTCCCTCTTCCGTCGGCTGCAGCGCAAGCCCAAACACACCATGGAACGAGTCAAAAACATAAATTAATGCCCAAATACTCCCGTAGGAGTCTTTCCATGTGTAATCTCTGGTCCAAGATGCACGGGTAGTAAAAATGTCTTACCTTCCAGCAGGTCTCTAGCCAGACCCGGTTCTGCCCCCGTGGACCGAACAAAGTCTGACAGGACCGCATCCATGTCCAGAGTCATGTGATCATGTGGGTGCGCTGCCCAGGGTGCAGCGGTGGCCTTGGTGGACGCCAGCCTTCACGTTCTCATCTGGACACAGACAAAAACAGAAACTCTTAACCATCTACATTTCCCGTGCAGTGTCAGGAGTCCCCGCCGCTTACCAAGCCAAGTTTATTTGTACAGCCCTAAATCACAGTTACGCTCTCACAGGGCTGCACATTTACATTCATGACCCAGTCTGCAGAAACAGGGACGTAGGAAGGTAGTGGCTTTGTAGTCAAGACCACCTTGGATGGTCTTGACTACAAAGCCCCCCCGTTAGTCAGCTGGGTCTGTTAGTCTTGTGTAAAGACTGACACCATAGGGCTTCCGGGTGGCGTAGTGGTCTATTCCGTTGCCTACAAACACTGGGATCGCCGGTTCGAATCCCCGTTTAACCTCCGGCTTGGTCGGGCATCCCTATAGACACCATTGGCCGTGTCTGCGGGTGGGAAGCCGGATGTGGGTATGTGTTCTGGTTGCTGCCCTAGCGCCTCCTCTGGTCGGTCAGGGCACCTGTTCGGGGGGGGGGATAGCGTGATCCTCCCACGTGCTACATCCCCCCTGGTGAAACTCCTCACTGCCAGGTGAAAAGAAGTGGCTGGTGACTCCACATGTATCGGAGGAGGCATGTGGTAGTCTGCAGCCCTCCCCGGGTTGGCAGAGGGGGTGGAGCAGCGACCAGGATGACTTGGAAGAGTGGGGTAATTGGCCAAGTACAACCGGGGAGAAAATGGGGGGGGGGACCCCCCCCAAAAAAAGACTGACACCTGAAAAATGCAAGTATGCGGCCGAGACAAGTCCGAGTCATTATGCTGTGAAGTCCGAAGTCCGGGACGAGAATGAGACCTTCAAAATGTGGACTTGAGACTGAGTCCACGCTTGAGTACTACAACCCTAGTAGGTAGGGACTTTAATATCCATGGCAGGGAAACTGCATTGCCCCCCCCCCCCCAGAGGAGGAACCATTTCATTCCCTTTTTCTTTTGCATCATCAAAAGCAGCCTGGCACAAATCACCACATCCATCCATCCATCCATCCACCCATCCATCCATCCATTATCCAAACTGTTTATCCTGCTCTCAGGGTCACGGGGAACAAATCACCGCAATGCTGTGCAACAGTACAACATAAAACAAACAGCGCCCGAGCAGCATGAAACAGAAAATATAAAAATGAAACTAAAAATGTGAAAAAACACATGATAACTATAAGACACAATGTGCAGAATCCGATGCGAGGGTCTAGGGACAGGATGCTGTGTTGCTGCACAGCCCCTTGAGGCGAAGGTGTAATCTGTGACATTGGGCTACACAAATAAAACCGACTTGACTTAAATACAGTAAACAACGCACGGCACAGTCCTGTGAGAAAATAAGCGGATGACATCTCACTTACTTTTCAAGGATTACCGGTAAACTCGGTCCTCCTCTGCCTAATATGCAGCTTCCATGTGACAGTGCAGTGTCTATGGACTCACTGTCCGCTCCACCCGCTTCACCCAGCTCTCAGCCCGGTTCTCAGCCCGGTTCTCAGCCCGGCTCTCAGTTCGGCTCTCAGCCCTGCTCTCAGCCCGGCTCTCAGTTCGGCTCTCAGCCCGGCTCTCAGCCCGGCTCTCAGCCCGGCTCTCAGCCCGGCTCTCAGTTCGGCTCTCAGCCCGGCTCTCAGTTCGGCTCTCAGCCCGGCTCTCAGCCCGGCTCTCAGTTCGGCTCTCAGTTCGGCTCTCAGTTCGGCTCTCAGCCCGGCTCTCAGTTCGGCTCTCAGCCCTGCTCTCAGTTCGGCTCTCAGCCCGGCTCTCAGCTCGGCTCTCAGCCCTGCTCTCAGCCCGGCTCTCAGCCCGGCTCTCAGTTCGGCTCTCAGCCCGGCTCTCAGCCCGGCTCTCAGCCCGGCTCTCAGTTCGGCTCTCAGCTCGGCTCTCAGTTCGGCTCTCAGCCCGGCTCTCAGTTCGGCTCTCAGTTCGGTTCTCAGCCCGGCTCTCAGCTCGGCTCTCAGTTCGGCTCTCAGTTCGGCTCTCAGCCCGGCTCTCAGTTCGGCTCTCAGCCCGGTTCTCAGCTCGGCTCTCAGTTCGGCTCTCAGCCCGGCTCTCAGTTCGGCTCTCAGTTCGGCTCTCAGCCCGGCTCTCAGTTCGGCTCTCAGCCTGGCTCTCAGCCCGGCTCTCAGTTCGGCTCTCAGTTCGGCTCTCAGCCCGGCTCTCAGTTCGGCTCTCAGCCCGGCTCTCAGTTCGGCTCTCAGCCCGGCTCTCAGTTCGGCTCTCAGCCCGGCTCTCAGTTCGGCTCTCAGCCCGGCTCTCAGTTCGGCTCTCAGTTCGGCTCTCAGTTCGGCTCTCAGCTCGGCTCTCAGTTCGGCTCTCAGCCCTGCTCTCAGTTCGGCTCTCAGCTCGGCTCTCAGTTCGGCTCTCAGCCCGGCTCTCAGTTCGGCTCTCAGCCCTGCTCTCAGTTCGGCTCTCAGTTCGGCTCTCAGCCCGGTTCTCAGCCCGGCTCTCAGTTCGGCTCTCAGCCCGGCTCTCAGCCCGGTTCTCAGCTCGGCTCTCAGTTCGGCTCTCAGCCCGGCTCTCAGCAGCGGCCGTGACTTCACACCCAGCCACACTGGTCCAACATCAACAACGCGGCCTCGCGTCTTATCTAGGCAAACACCTGTTAAAGCCGACAGCCTCTGGCGCCCCGCCCACACTTATAACAACACTCATCTCTTCCTTCCACCAAAGGTCAACCTGGGGCCTTTGGGAGTGATCCAGCTCCCTCGTCAGCACCGCGAGCCGACCCAGGTGTACGCGAGGGAGGATGACTCACTGCTGTGTGAAGCGCCGGTCAGGAGGCCGAGACCTTCTCTCGCCGCTACGACGTCCTAGACCGAGAGCGTGCTTGCCTTGCCCCACGGCTCCGCGGCAGCCGGGCCCTGATGATCAGCGTGCACTGCCTTGCCACAAGGTCATGAATAACCCTCCTTGCACCGCGTACTTCACCTCCCCGAGCCGAGGGAGCTCGACAGCGTACGCATAGCTCACATTCCGCTTCAGACTGCGTGGGTGTCGGAGGAGCGGCGCTCAGACCTCTGTGACGAAACAGACACCCACGGGCCCGCCGCGTCGACGCCAGAGCCCGCGCGTGCGGACTGGGAGGACTGACCGCCGTCCTCTTCCCTCGTTTCCACCGAGGAATGAGAGCAATGCCGGAGGTGGGCCAGATGCCCTGCCCAGTGCCCACAGCACAGCTCCAAGCGGCCGACGGACTTCCACTGCTGTGGACGTGCCACAGAAAATGAGCGGCCATCAGGTTCTGGCTCACCGGGGCAAATGGACACCTGCCCCGCTCTGGAAGTAGTCTCGACGTGAAAACACGTGTTCTCACTTCCGAGGCCGCACGATGTCAGCGGGTCCCTCCGTCGTGTTTTACGGGTTTTTCAAACGGCCCCACTGATATCGGAGACAAAAGAGGACGGGATACATTTTAATACACTAAAACAGCAGAATCTGCGTCATTGTCTCGTCTGAAATAGCTACTCAGCCAGCACACCATGTCTGCCGTGTGCCAAGTCCCCGTTGGCTAAAATAAAAAAAATAAAAAATCACATTAAGCCATTTAGTAGATCAATGTAGCAGAGCAATGAATGTAGGGCATTGTTAGATTTGCCGTCTTAAAAAGAACTTATTTTTGTCTTTATCATTTGCATTATTTATTAGTTAAAGCTGCACTTAAGCTATAGTTTAGCTGACCTAGTTTACCGTCAGCCATTTGCATTGTGTTGCACGGGCATTAAGGAGCGGGGAGCCTCAGCGTGTCCTCGCTGGAGAAAACAATGAGCAGCACACTTTACCTGAGTAAAGTGCACCAAATGACCCAGGGCCTTTTGCATGTGACCGCAGGACTACAGGGGTACATATCTTAATATCAGATCAAGGGTGGCACTATTATATATATTACATATCATAATTATATATATATATATATTATATTATATAACTTATCTGAGGGCAGGATTATCTTGTAGGTTTAAACTTTGGGAATCCCCCCCCTACATTCCTATCAGGCATTTTCTTTCCATTATCTCATTATCATTTCTCTGTACTTGAAGTTCAATTTTATTCTCAATTTTGCCATCTTGTCTTTTCTTAGTCTTGCTTTCATCTTGCACACTGTGTAAACCAAATAAACGCTCTATAAATTATGATTCTTTCTTTTTTTAATTCTAGTTGCCCAGGTTAAAAAATAATGCAATAGAAAAATAAAAATGGGATGTTAGGAGTTAAATGGAGAGTATAAAGGGAGAAATAAATAAATCAGTACAGCAAGCCGGCCACAGTTGCAGAATGACCAGAGAGACGATGTACTTGTGCCTCATCATGTTCTCTGTAAGGGCCGAGCCCCAGCCCTGAATGAAACTAAAGGTTCGAGCTCCAGCGTCGCCTCCGGTGGCCAGGCGCTGCAGGGGGCTGCTCTGTGTTGGCAGCCGATAGGGGTGACCCGTACATCACGCCATCGCAACTAGCGACCCCCCACGACTACAGGTGGTGGGTGGGAGCGCCCACCTGTACAGCTGCGCGTGGATCTGAGGGAAACGGTTCGAGCCCCCTCGCCCTTCATGTTCACAGTTCACCGGGGGAAATCTGCAGCTGGCAGATGAAAAGGAGCAGCCAGCCGGCTCCAAGTGCATCGGAGGGCACACGTGGAAGTCTACGCCCTCCCTAACCACAGCTGGGGTCATGCAGTGGTGAGACGCCAGGAGAACAGGGGATTTCGACGAGCCGAATTAAGGGGAAAAAGATACAATCACTTCGCAGAGTCAAAAGTAACATGTCTGGACATGAAAGTTGCAAAATATCACAAGTCACAGCCTTATCTTTCCCCTTGAGAACCACCATATTGAGAGGTTTTCCTGTGGGAGGATGTTATGACTCAGACTCGTCCTCCCTCTGATGCAAAACACCATGGGGGGCTCTCCTGATGCTTGCAATTGGTTCATCGCAAAAAAGTCCGTTTTTTTTCCCCCAAACTTATCATTGTTAAGACACAAGCAAATAGTGTTGCACCGTAATAGAAGACCGACCAAAGAAGACTTATAAGGAGGCTTGAGGTTGAGGAAGGTTTCTGTTTGAATCATCTCGTGTGTCAGACCAGTGTTTTTCACCCTTTTTTTTGGGGTGGCTACCCCCTCCTACCTCATGCCTAGACCTTTTGTTGACTTCACAGGGAAACAGATATAATTTAGGGCTGTACAAATAAATGTGGCTTGACGGTTAAAAAAAAAAAAGCTCATGTAAGATTGTGATATTATCAGCGTGAGTCATGACAAACCAGAAACGAGGACATTTATCACCAAAAGGGGAGCGGGGGTTTAGTTGCCTTCCCCCACGAAAAAAAAAAGAAAAAAAATTCTGAGACTCTCTTTCCTGCATTCTTGTTTGGTTTTTTTTTCCAAGCATGAAATAACATAATAAGAAAGCTCTTATAAAGAAAGACGAGCCCAAATCACCCTATGTACAAAGCTTGTGCTCATTTGTGCAGCACGTGAGGGAGCAATTTGGCTCTCAGGGGCAAATTCATTCAAAAGGTCCCCAAATTAAATGGGGGACCAATTTCACTGTATACTGAGGGGTTTCCACTGTAATAAGAAAAAGAATAATAATATAATCGGCTCCAGCATCCCCGCGACCCCGGCTGGGATAAGCAGTTTGGATAATGGCTGGATGGAATATAATGATATAATAATAATATACAATATAATGATATAATTATATGATAATTAACATTGTATAATAACAAAAAACTTCTTTTTTGGAGAGACACATACTTTCTGTAGTTTTAGTGCAGGTTGTCGAGCAGCCATCGGATGGCCATGGGACTGTCTGGACCAGACGCCACCCTAATCCATGCCCCGGAGACAGCAGAGGGAAGGAAAACACTTCGGATGCAGAGAACCCTGAAACACAGACAAACACATACTTCACTGCATAAAAATATAATAAAAAATCAAACTCCCAGTCCTAAAAACCAAAGTAATGTAGCCGGTTACTTTCTTGCTCGGTGCGGGATTCGAACGTGGTGTACTGCGCCACAAGGCGACATCGCTAACCGCTCGGCTGAAGGGTCAGACCCGTTAGCTAGGGGCTAATGTGTCTTATTAGCAGTTTACAGTAATACGCTGGACAATAACAGCCGACGTCGCAACACAGATTTACTTGCATTTTTTTAAACCCCTTTAAACAATTCAAATAGTCACTGACTCGGCATTCAACGGGAAAGACAATAAAAAGTGGCAAACTCGAAGATCTTCCCTGTCCGATAGACTCGATCTTTTCCTACCTGACCGTCTCTGATGCTTCCATCTTGTTGGTCCACCAGAGAGGAAGTTCCGCCTTTTACCCTCTAGTGGACCAATCACTGCTTGCGAGCTAAGTAAATGTCCGTCACCGTCTCGCGGTAAATTGTGCCGCTTCCCATTCAAAGTCCGAGGTCGGAATTTCCCAAGTTGAAATTTCCCCATTTCTTGACCTCCAAGCGTTCCAGTTACACGACGCCAAACGTAAACACAAAAACATGGCCGACTGGGACAAATTTGTGGCGTTTTTTTTGGAAAATGCATAGACAACTGACCCGTCAGCAGTGCAGCCTCCCTGCATATATGAACCAGAGGAATAACTTTTGTGCAGAGAGGATAACCTTCAGATACTGTTCACCATAACCAGCTACCTAATAACGTCGGTAACATATTCTGACATCAATTGACATGCAGAAGAGGTTTTACTATATGATAATGTAACCGGTTGGTTTCTTGCCCGGTGCGGGATTCGATACGGAGTATACTGCACACAAGGCGACATCACTAACCGCTGGGCTAAAGGGTCAGACCCGTTGGCTAGGGGCTGACGTGTCTTAGTAGTAGTTTACAATAATATGTATTGTATTTTACATTGCCTTTTAGCTGATGGTTTACTAAGTACACCATGTGCCTGCATGGGCGCCGCCATTGTTGTGTGACGTCAGACAGCTGCTTCTCCGTGAAGGCGGATTTGCCCCGAGTTTACAAGTAGGAGCCCCGGCGTTCCGCTCTGCTTTTTCTGGTGGGAGGTCGGAAAATCTCAACTCTTTCCGCGTGTCACGTATACGCGGAAACAGTAAATAAGCAGGCAAAGCGGGAACCGGAAATGACGCGGCCGTCCCTCCCAGCGGGCCGAGCCCCTTTCCCCGTCCTTCAAGCACAACGCTGTGGAGTTTGTGTCAACGGCCTCCAACTGGAAGCGAAGACCGAAATAACTCGCCGTTTCATGCATAATTGACACGAACGCCCGAAAGGTCCACATACATTTCCTCTTTTTATCCGTATAATACAACAACCCTCAGCCACGGGCCAGGTCACTGGGTTCAGGTGGTAAACTCTTGTTTACTGTTGCCCTTGTTGGTAAGCAGATAAATCACTTGATAATCACTTGACATGAGTGGACTCTATTTACTGTCGGGTTCAAGTGTTTTCAACACAACACTGTATATATATATATATTGTGTGCATGGATAAGTAGACACGTTGGTCCTTGACTAACGGGTCGGACCCTTTAGTCGACTGGTTAACGTTGTCGCTTGCGGTGCAGGAGATACGGGTTCGCGTCCCGGTTGTGGCGACGGTATCTCGGACTGCCCCCCGAGGGACAACGCAACCACAGGAACTGCCGCGGCCGGGAAGCGAACCCGCATCGCCCGTGCCGCAGGACACGTCGCTAACCGCTCGACTAAAGGGTCGCGGTCAGCGTGTCTTCTTATCCATGCACGTTACTAATATATATATATATATATATATATATATATATATATATATGTGTGTGTGTGTGTGTGTGTGTGTGTGTGTGTGTGTGTGTGTGTGTGTGTGTGTGTGTGTGTGTGTGTGTATATACAGACAGACAGTGGGTTGATTCTCCCCTGAACAGAGGATGGGACTCTCCTGTGGCTGAACCACTTTGAGCGATAATGAGGAAGTGTAGTGGTTATGGGGCTACATAATTCCCCTTATTGAGCTAGTAGGGACGTTAGTTTAAAGCTGCCGTTTCCTCGGTTCGGGTTTACAGCGACACACTTCCGCTGCGCGGGGTTTTTTTTTGTCGTTGTAATGGTGGAAGGAATAAATGGTGCACGTTGTGTAGCCGAAAGAGAAAGCTGTCACGACTCCTGCTTGAGCTCCTCTACAACTGGTGACCCCAACGGAAGGTTGTTTTCGTTTGCTTCGATAAACTTCCGGGTTTGAAAAGAGCGGCTGTAGATGTGTATAGACAACTGCTCCGTTTTATCATTCCCATACAATGAATAATAAAAAATAAACATATGTAAACTACTAAGAAGGCACGTTAGCCCCTAGCTAACGGGTCTGACCCTTTAGCCGAGCGGTTAGTGACGTCGCGTTGTGGTGCAGTACACCTCGTATCGAATCCCGCACCGGGCAAGAAAATAATCGGTTATATACATATATATATGTGTTTGTGTGTGTATATATATATGTGTGTGTGTGTATATATATATGTGTGTGTGTGTGTATATATATATATATATATATATATTGAGTTTCTCACATTTCCTTGCTCAACGGACACCTTCCAGTTGGTACGAATAGCTCGGCCGACGACTGCAGATCTCCTTGGGGCAACGTGTATTTCACTGAATCAGAGACGGGTAAATGAGATCCCCTCTCCGCGTAGGGGGGGGGGGACAACCCTTCATAACACACAAAAAAGTACTCTCTGTCCCCATGCTTCTCAAGACGCACATGAAAATGTAATAGCGCATCATAGCAAAAGGGCGCCGCTTTTGCACCATCCCCCCTTTCTCTCTCTTATGCTGCTTCTTTTTTTCCTTTTGTGCAGGACTGCTGGAAGAGGAGGCCACCTCTACCTAGCATTTATAACACAACACGGTATAGTGGCGTATTGTTGTGGTTGTATTCATGCACACACACACACACACACACACACACACACACACACACACACACACACACACACACACACACACACACACACACACACACACACGTGAACACACCCTGCGTGCGGCCCGTGCACCGCAGCCCTCCGGGCTCTGCGCCTGCAGCCCCTCTGCGTGTTTTCGGACGGAGGCCCCCTGCCTCTCAATCACCCGACTGCACAAACAAAGAGCCGAGCTCCGCCGGCCTCTCCTCCAGCGTCGCACCACACAAACCCCCATTGTCCTCCCGGCACCGCAAATGTACATGGCGGTTTTGTTGACATAAACCCCGGGGTTCGGGGGCGTCGAGATTTATCTCCTCGGTCATAAATCGCAAGCTCGAGCCCCAGCTTTTGGACGCACGCGCGACATCTGCGGCACGCTCGAAAAACGTTCAAGTCCTCAGCGGAGCGGCTTCGCCCTCAAAGCTGAGTGCAGCATATCACTTATAGGGCCACACACATTTTAGGGGGGGGGGACCGCTCCGGGGGAGCCGTTTACCATGGGACCGCATGTGGAACGCGTGTGAGAGTAACGTCAGTCTCGGTCTCGACGCACAATGAGGGACGAGGACAGCGAGCTGAGTCCTGCAACTCGTGACGTCAGCTTTGTATGACGCGCGTGCAGAAAAGGGAGGTCACGGTGAAGAATGCGCAGAGACGCAGCGATGCCTCCGTGAATGCTTGCTGCGGGGCTTCAACAAATCCTGCAAATATCACTTGTGACTAAGAGGTGTGAGCAACAACAGCGCTGTCAAATGCTGTCAGAAGGTCTGGTATCAAGGAAGCAGCTCCCCTAACCCCGGTCTCCAGTCACTACATTCCTTTTCCACAAAATAACATTAAAAACCCCACGACGTAAAACCCACCCGTTGGCCTCGTAATACATGCAATTGGCTCCTTGCAAAAGTGGACCGAGGCCGAGTGTACAATGTGGTCACAGAAGCTTTTCCAAAGGCATCGCCATGCAACTTGGGCGGCACGGTGGCCCAGCCGGTTAGCACCCGTTGCCTCACAGCAAGAAGGGTTCGAACCCCAGCCCGTCCCGGGTCCTTCCTTCCTCGGGCGCCGTGTTGCGGCTGGCCTGTTTCTAGCGTGAGTATAGAGGATGGGTTAGATGCCGAGAATGAACCTCGCAATGCAACTTGGGCGGCACGGTGGCCCAGCCGGTTAGCACCCGCTGCCTCGCAGCAAGAAGGGTTCGAACCCCAGGCCGTCCCAGGTCCTTCCTTCCTCGGGCGCCGTGTTGCGGCTGGCCTGTTTCTAGCGTGAGTATAGAGGATGGGTTAGATGCCGAGAATGAACCTCGCCATGCAACTTGGGCGGCACGGTGGCCCGGCCGGTTAGCACCCGTTGCCTCACAGCAAGAAGGGTTCGAACCCCAGGCCGTCCCAGGTCCTTCCTTCCTCGGGCGCCGTGTTGCGGCTGGCCTGTTTCTAGCGTGAGTATAGAGGATGGGTTAGATGCCGAGAATGAACCTCTTTGTACGTACAGTGACAATAAAGGACCTCCTTCTGTAAAGTAAACTTGCCATCATCTGTGACTCCCCACCTGAGTAAAGGTCTAGTACACTTTGTCTAGCGCCATGTTGTCTTTTCATTAGTCATTTATATCTGTGGCTGCTGAGGTTAAGCTGGTCTTGCTCCTCGCCACAGCTCACTTCAGAGATTTACTGCAGGCAAAGACCATTGTTGTTGTTGTTGTTTTTGGATGCCAATGAACAAGTTTATTCTTTTTCTTTAGACATTTTAAAGTGACGAGCATGTCTCATTCTTCACCGCTTTCCAATTTTTCTCTCCATTCAATCCCCGTAGGGCATTTTTAACTGCGATTTGTAAAGTGCAAAATAAAATCAAGATCTTTTTATTGCGATTGCAACCATTTCTGGTTTTCTGAAAACAACAACACTTAGAGGTTCCAAGCAGGGGAGAAAATCTGATATCAACTTTGGAGGCGACAATTACGTGAAATTTGCTCAAGAGCAATTCCTGAGGGGGGACACCCAAAGTAGCGCTGTAACTCAGCTTACGAACACTCTGTCACCCTGCCAGCTGAGGGACACTACGCTGCCAGGCCAGCTTCTCTCACTGACTCGGATTCAAACACTGGTTGATGTTACTGTGGCTAGCTAGCAAGCGTAAGCTAACTGCTAGCTAACCACAAGCTAACCGCTAGCTAACAGAGTGACCTGCAAGTCACTCATCCATTCATTACCTGAACCGCTTATCCTGCTCTCAGGGTCGCGGGGATGCTGGAGCCTATCCCAGCAGTCATTGGGCGGCAGGCGGGGAAGGAGACACCCTGGACAGGCCGCCAGGCCATCACACAGGGCCCACACACACACACATTCACACCTAGGGACAATTTAGTACAGCTGATTCACCTGACCTACATGTCTTTGGACTGTGGGAGGAAACCGGAGCCCCCGGAGGAAACCCACGCAGACACGGGGAGAACATGCAAACTCCACACAGAGGACGACCCCCCAAGTTTGGACTACCCCGGGGCTCGAACCCAGAGCTTTCTAGCTGTGAGGTGACCGCGCTAACCACTGCGCCACCATGCCGCCACCTGCGATTCGATGCAGCCAAAATGAAGGCTGGTGACGGTTATAAATGTGTTTTATTGAACTGGGTGGTAGAAGTAAAGAAATGTCTAACATGCCCTTTGTTTGAACAAGTCTTATTTTTTTAGTGCAACTTTTTTTTTTTAATTTAGTCTTAGTCCTGTGTCAAATGTCCTTGCTAGTTTTTAATAATATTTAGTCAACTTCATCCCATTTTTGTTAAGTCAGGTTTTAGTCGACTAAAAGTCAGGGCATTTTAGTCTTATCTTTGTCAAAGAAAAGCATAACTACAGTTTTAGTCAATGAAAACTGTTGACATTTTAGCCCTTTTTAGCCATCAGATTATACTGAATTTTGTCATATGAGTCAAACTTATTTCACAAGATTTTATCATCATTATCTGGTGAAAAGCTCAGGTGTGTTTATGGCCTATAAAATATAGCCTACATAATATCACACCGCCGCCTTACTAGTTGGCTTAGTACAACTCCTAAATAAAATAAAATAAACCTAACGTTACCACCAAGACGTTAACCCACCTCAGTGTCTTTGTGTTGAAATTCGCAGCACTAGATAAACTGGACGGTCAAAACATTCATTCACTCATTCATTCACTCATTCGTTCATTCATTCATTCATTCATTCATTCATCCAAACCAAAACTAAAAAAACCTTAAGCTCCACTGAAGTTTTAAATAGGTACTTCCTTTGTTGTTTTTTGTTTGACATTATTCAGGGATTAAAGCAACAACAAAAAATCTGACTGATTCTTTTTTTTTGTAGTTGAAAATTTTTTTTTATATTGATTTTGAAAAGGCTGGTACATGACGAGTTAACATATCAAATGAGACGTTACACTAATAGAAATAAAGAGGCCACGACACTAGTCATAACCCAAAGAAAAGGAAGCCACCCAGGCAAACAAAGACGGGAATCATATTTCAGGATCGTCAATTTTATATAATTAAAACAAAGATCCCATATTGGTCCCTTACTATGGTTTCTATCAGCCATCCTGATCAGCATGGATTCAGGACATCATATTCAGTGCATCTTCTTCTTCTTTCGGCTTGTTCCCCGTTTCCCAGGGGTCGCCGCAGCAGATTCGACAGTTTCCATCGGTACCCTGTGAGGGCACAGCACCGATGGCGGTCTTGTCAAGCCGCATAATGATCTGGCAAAATTTTACGTCGGATGCCCTCCCTGACACAACCACTAACCCCTACGGACGGGGGCACGGGTACAGCGCTGGATGCCACCCCAGTATTCACGGACTTGCGCCCGTGCCTGTCGCCACATCATATTCAGTGCGTATGTTTTCAATTTATCTTATAACACCAAAAAAAGGAGTGTTTTTGCTTTAAATGAGCCTCTTAACACTTCACAGCAAAAGACAAAAAAAAAAAAAAGAAAGAGCCCCAGCTTCTGGAGGGCTTAGGCACTGTGGTGGCTTTTTTTGGGGGGGGTGGGGGGGCGTTAGGGCCCTGTGCATTGTGAAAATATGCATCTTCGCATCATTTTGGACCACTGTCATCACAATATTTACAAAAGCACAACACACGTGGCTGATTTCCGCAGCACACCCAGACACTGGCGAGAGGAAACGCGAAACCAATGTGCCCGCTGACCAAGCTAAGCGCCATAAGTAATCCTTCACATTTTTTGCGAGTGATCGCACTGCGCTGTGCGCCGCACCACACAACACTGGTGAAACGAGACTCGTGGTGGATGGGTCTGAACAGCAACTTTCTCCTCCTCCCATGGCCATTTGACGTCGCTCGGCATTTGGCTGCCTACCAGCGTCTCTGTTCGGCTGGACGTCTGCGGACAGCTCACTTCCCCGGCAGCCCCACTAATCAGCCGATAAGAGCCACCGCAAGCGAGCCGAGTCCTCTCTCGCCCCCGTTGCTCCCGCATAATTATTCTCTCTGACAGTTCACAATTTTTCATACCGTCTTTCTTGAGCTTCATCGTCCGCGACAGGCGCAATTCTTGACCGTTGGACAGATTTTCACCCTGGTTCAATGCTGCAGTAGAGCTCGTTTACACCCGTCATGGATTTATTTCCTCTATGGCAGTAAAGCAGGTTACAGCATCCTTCAGAAACTCCTGCAGGTGCCAGCCGGACTAACGAGAGTGCTGTGGGGCTCTGAGAGGCTCACTGTAAACGCACTAAAAACACTAAAAACACATGAGAGAAAGAGAAAAAAAGAAAACCAGCCTAATGTAATGTACCGAGAATAAACGGATGTCAATGCCACATACAACTCAAACATCCACTCAGAGTCACAGAAAAAAACAATGTGATAAGAAGTGTTTAGAGATAGATAAAACTTGAACAGTTATCATCCCTACGTCTCTTGATGACCACCCCTGTAAATCACATATAATGATTTTCATGTGAGTAAACTGAGCGTTATTGTTAATTGCTATTTTTCACTGATGTGTGAAAAACTGTGATAGTAGGCTAACCGTCCTGCAGTTCATACAGTCGGCACAGTGATAAGAAGGGCTCGTAGGCCAGATACGATACAGCAAACTGCAGCCGCACAGATATCCTCCAAAAATGTATACCCAACTATATGAACCACTGGAAATGTACGCTTTTACTGCCACCGTGACATACTCACAAACTGGCTGTGCAGCAAACAACAAAATCAGCACGCTCACAGCAATGAATAAAGTCATTATGTTGTTGTTGTTTTCATCTAAAATCAAATTCACAGCAGAAAATTGAGTGTTCAGCTAATGACCGATGCCGACGTTCATAGTTCAGACTCCAGCGCTAACCCGGGCTAGCCCGGGCATCACAGAAATCATAACGGGTTGTGCTCCTAGGTGAGGAATTGGGATGAGTACTGTGTCCAGCAACTGCCAGTACGGACTCCTGCGGGTCGGTGCATCTGTGCTGCTGTGTAGGTGTCTGAGGGAAGCGGCGTGAGCTTCTGCACGTGTGAGAAGGCAGACTGATGGTAACAACATGCTTCAAGGATGACTTTCTGCAAAAGACGCATTTTGGGGGGCAACGAGGAAAAAACAAAGCTGGTCGTCACAAATCTCTCCCACTCGATGATTTCTCGCACAGCACCGATCCGCCATAAATTCTCAATGAAGCATCGGTGCTACATAGAATTTGAGCAGAGTCGCTTCCTTTGAGTGAAACGGTGCACACAGATTTAGTGAGTTTCACTACTGAGCTTTACCTCCCAAGGGCAGTCTATTTTGTACAAATCACTGCCGAAAGAATGAGTCCTTCCTGCAGAAACACTCCTTTAAGCACTTTCCACCAGGCCCATACACACACTACAAAGGAATCACGGTATCACTGATAAGTCCAGTCACATGGTGATGTGCACTATGATAATATTGCTATGCGCACTGTGACATGGAATATTGAAGACGTAATAATACTCAGAAATAACCTCAATATGACAGCTGTGGAACGTTGGCTATGAATAGACCGATTATGAATAACACTTGCGTGTTAAGTGTAACCAATACGACGTAGCCAAGGGTCAATACCTGTGAGCCTGAATGACTAATGTGAGGAATAATTAACTGAATGAAATCACTGAATTCCTTAGAGGATAACTAACAAGAAAAATGTTCAAGCAAAATATGAGAAATCAACGGTCTTACTCCTTTAACACAAAAACACTATGTAACAAAATGTACACCTGGTATGCGATCTGTATCCGCACAACAAATGATCCAATCTTGCCTTTGAGTTTACATCTGGTATTTCTGATGCGTTCTCGTTATCCTCATTGAGGTCGGATCCGTGTCCTCCAGAATAAAAACCCGCATGTGAGCAATATGAGGTGGTGGCACATCAGCTATAGGCTACTCAACATGGCAGACCTATTTCTGTAGGAACCGTCCAGTCTTGCTTGGACAGCGCTGTCACCCCATAAAGCTAATAAGCATCTCGTTTCCTGCTGGCTCCAGGGACTCCTCCATTTCTACCAGCCACTGTATAGCCCACTTTCTTTAAATTGCCATCAGGTTAGCCAACTTCTGATGCGAAGATGCTCAGTGGTATTCGTGGTCAGAGCGGGAATGGTGACGTTGCGTGGGTATGGATGCCAGCACATTGTACAGATTGCGTTGACACCTCCCTGAGATCTGAACTAAATGCGAGCCAGACTACCTCCAGATGTGGTCAGCCAGATCCGATCACGGCGCATTTACACCTTGCATTAACGTGCATTTTTTTCCTTATCCGGACAACGTGTCCGGATACGGATCACATTTTAATACCAGGTGTAAACGGGGTCCTAGTGACCACGGCTGGTTTTTAAAGCCAACGCGGAAGTGTCCTCATTTGCAGTTCTTCTAACGGCTGCTGGATTTTGACACCACAAAGAGAAGACTCTGGTCGTATGGAAGTCAACGGGTCAATACATTTTCTCCCACAGGAAGTTAAGAGTCTCAACAGCCAATTTAACTTCGTCTAAAGCGTGCTTTGGTGGGAATTTTGGAAATTATTGTTCCACGCAGTTGACGCAAAAGCTAAAACATTGGCTGCCCTGATTGACAGGCCTCTCTATCTGGAGTTACTGACAGGTTGCTCACCCTTTGCTCCACACAGGCTCCACCTTGTCGCCCAAATGTAGACGCTCCAGCTCCAACCATCTGACGAGACGAACGCGTCTATAAAGGCAAACTTGTGGCTCCAAAAACCAAGCCAAAAAAAAGAGAGACTTTCCCTGTTTTTATTCAGCCTATGCTTTGTACACTACGCCAGGCTGACTGTTCAGGAGAGGAACCTCGGGGAAGAGGAAATAACACAAATGGAGGCAGAGCCGTCCGTCCCGAACGTCAATGTCACTGACAAATCAATCCCTATTTATATCTGACCGAGGACGAAACTGTCGAACAGCTCCAAGAAGTGGAGGTTGGATCGTTGCTTCTTTTTTTCTTAAGGCCGGATCTCGCATCACCAGGAGCTGTTGCCAGTGGCAGACCATCTGCTGTCAGGCCCCTTCACACCTCTGGGCAACACAGACTGGGATGGTACAGAGGAGTTGGGGAGGGGGGGGGGGGGAGGTGAAGAAAACAGAGGAGATGGGAGTACAAACCAGTGCTTCATTTGATTATTCCACCGTGGTGTATGTCGTCATGCTCTTGGCAAAGTCGCCAACGCCGTTCCCCGGTGTTATACCGGCGTGCCTGTCATAGAAACGTGCACCGCGGGCCAGGTCGAAGCGGGTTTCACCTGTGGCTAATTGCTTTTCTGTACCTTTAAGCGGCAAATGAACGTGCAGTGTGTCTGTTCATCAAGCAAGGGAGCGGTCTGGATTTTCTTTTTTTTCCCCCAGAGCAATGCCCTATGTGGCGAATGAGCAAATACAATATTGAACAAAGCTCGTGAAGAGGTCAGCTGATCTCCAAAATTCACATTCTCCACCTCCGGCCTCGGCGCCTGATTCCACCGGTCCTGACTATTTGCTTATGGAAAGCCGCCTACCCCCCCCCCCGAAGCCACCAAACAAACAGAAAGGAAAAACAAAACCAACCTGCAAAACAATGACAACAGATATCTGTGTGGCGAGGCTCTCTCGGAGGGCGCACTCTTAATGGGCAAAGACCAAATCAGGGAAACAAAAAGTCAAGTCAAGTTTCACACGTGCACGCCTAAACTCACAATTCAGTTCCAGGGGACTTGAAATTCACAACACATTCCCCGGCAGATAAAACTAGAATAGGAGAAAATGTACGACACCCCCCCACCCCCACCCCCCGTATCTTCAGACCTTCACTGTGGATGAGGAAAACCTCCACAGGGGGAAAAAAAAAATGGGAGAAAGCGCAGAGCGAGCCCCGGGATGGAAAGGCATGCAATACATGTGAAACGGGCGGAGCAGATAAGCAGTAACTGATTTTTTTTTTAAAAAAACCCACTCAGCGAGGCGCTAAATGAATAAATAAATTGTAGCGAAACAATGTGGAATATACGCAACGAGCGCACAAGTTATAGCAAAGGTCGAGGTCTTATCTCCCCACCGCCGGATAGGACGTTTTGGATTGTTCAAGCCCCTCGCATAGATAATTGAATCCTATTCTGGCTGAAGCAAGCGGCTCCATCCAGCTAAGAGGTCTCCTAAACTCGGGATGAGCCGGGCCGCGAGCCTTGCCTCTGGAGGGTCTCGGTGGAGTGCAAGTGTGCAAATACGCAAGTGTGCACCCATACATATGAGAGGCCGTGTAGGCCATAATCACAGCTAGACTCCCTCGCACACCACTCAGCACGTGTTTCAGGGCTAGCTTTCAGCAGGTCTGCTCGTCTTAGAGCCGACAGAGAGCGGCATAAAAACACTGAGCGGAAGACGACATTTTCAATAAACACTGATTCGCATGTTGGCCAGTCCACTCCCTCTCCCTCTCGCTCTCTCTGCTATAGTTCAAGTGTGCTTAGCAACAGTTAGAGGACATGATCCAAGTCAGTGCAAGTCACATTTATGTCCAGAGCCCTAAATCACAGTTACATCCCAGAGGGGTTTACAGCCACATTACGTTTTCATTATTACAACATTGCATGGACTAAACGGTAAGCTATGGCGTCCACTATCCTTGGACCCGTGATTCAGATAAGGAAAAAGATTTTAAAAAATTTGTTCAGGAAAAAAAAAAATGGGAGAAGCCCCCCCCCCAGGAGGAGCATTAAAGGAGGGACTCCTCTTCTGAGACTGTAGGTGTCGGGTGGGCGAAGTAGGCAACGTGAGGGAGGCTTTTCAGTTTGGCCTACTGGTTTGTTTGGTTTTTTTTTTCTCCAAACGACGACGTGGATGTGGCTTTTAAAACTCTTACTGAATAATAGAAAACCCCATAGCACGGACAGCGGGGCTCCTCGGCCGCTCGCTGTATTTGCTGTGGTCGGTGGAATTAAATTGAGATGAGGAGAAAGGTTAATCAAAACAAAGGCAAACGCGGCTACAGGGAAATGAGTAATAGCGGCCCTTTCCATTCAAAAACGGAGAGAGGAAATTAATCGAATACAAAAGGAAACACACGGTTTCCATTCCGCATCGGCGATGAATGATGTGCATACCCCGGCGTGCTCAAGTGGCACGAGAAATGTAATATGACACAATAATGTCTCAGCCAACCACAAACGAAGCACTCCCACTATTTCAAGGTCTGCGCTTAAGAGCACAAGATGTTATGAGAGAGAATTTCTATGCAAAGTGAAAAGACCCCAGCGCCATTCGGGCTTAATATCAATCAGTCCGTTCCGATCTCTTTCTCGCCGCCGGCACAACGACATGCTTGTACATGTGTGTCTGTGTGCGAGTGAGTTAGTGAGTGAGAGAGAGAAGGAGAGCGAGGGGAGTGCAAGAAGGAGAGCGAGGGGAGTGCAAGAAGGAGAGCGAGGGAGTGCAAGAAGGAGAGCGAGGGGAGTGCAAGAAGGAGAGCGAGGGGAGTGCAAGAAGGAGAGCGAGGGAGTGCAAGAAGGAGAGCGAGGGGAGTGCAAGAAGGAGAGTGAGGGAGTGCAAGAAGGAGAGCGAGGGGAGTGCAAGAAGGAGAGCGAGGGGAGTGCAAGAAGGAGAGCGAGGGGAGTGCAAGAAGGAGAGCGAGGGAGTGCAAGAAGGAGAGCGAGGGGAGTGCAAGAAGGAGAGCGAGGGGAGTGCAAGAAGGAGAGCGAGGGAGTGCAAGAAGGAGAGCGAGGGGAGTGCAAGAAGGAGAGCGAGGGGAGTGCAAGAAGGAGAGCGAGGGGAGTGCAAGAAGGAGAGCGAGGGGAGTGCAAGAAGGAGAGCGAGGGAGTGCAAGAAGGAGAGCGAGGGGAGTGCAAGAAGGAGAGCGAGGGAGTGCAAGAAGGAGAGCGAGGGAGTGCAAGAAGGAGAGCGAGGGGAGTGCAAGAAGGAGAGCGAGGGGAGTGCAAGAAGGAGAGCGAGGGGAGTGCAAGAAGGAGAGTGAGGGAGTGCAAGAAGGAGAGCGAGGGGAGTGCAAGAAGGAGAGCGAGGGGAGTGCAAGAAGGAGAGCGAGGGGAGTGCAAGAAGGAGAGCGAGGGAGTGCAAGAAGGAGAGCGAGGGGAGTGCAAGAAGGAGAGCGAGGGAGTGCAAGAAGGAGAGCGAGGGGAGTGCAAGAAGGAGAGCGAGGGGAGTGCAAGAAGGAGAGCGAGGGGAGTGCAAGAAGGAGAGCGAGGGAGTGCAAGAAGGAGAGCGAGGGGAGTGCAAGAAGGAGAGCGAGGGGAGTGCAAGAAGGAGAGCGAGGGAGTGCAAGAAGGAGAGCGAGGGGAGTGCAAGAAGGAGAGCGAGGGGAGTGCAAGAAGGAGAGCGAGGGGAGTGCAAGAAGGAGAGCGAGGGGAGTGCAAGAAGGAGAGCGAGGGAGTGCAAGAAGGAGAGCGAGGGGAGTGCAAGAAGGAGAGCGAGGGAGTGCAAGAAGGAGAGCGAGGGAGTGCAAGAAGGAGAGCGAGGGGAGTGCAAGAAGGAGAGCGAGGGGAGTGCAAGAAGGAGAGCGAGGGAGTGCAAGAAGGAGAGCGAGGGAGTGCAAGAAGGAGAGCGAGGGGAGTGCAAGAAGGAGAGCGAGGGGAGTGCAAGAAGGAGAGCGAGGGGAGTGCAAGAAGGAGAGCGAGGGGAGTGCAAGAAGGAGAGCGAGGGGAGTGCAAGAAGGAGAGCGAGGGGAGTGCAAGAAGGAGAGCGAGGGAGTGCAAGAAGGAGAGCGAGGGAGTGCAAGAAGGAGAGCGAGGGGAGTGCAAGAAGGAGAGCGAGGGAGTGCAAGCCCCAGAGAGGGAAAGTGAGGAAGAGACAAAGCAAGACAGTAGGAATAACTGTGTGCAATTTGTGCAGCTGCATCCAAGTTTGTGTGTGCGTGCATGATCTAAGGGGGTATCCTCAACACAGCCAGTTCTTTTTGAAGAATGTGGGACTCTTGTCTAAATCGGCCACCGAAAGCAACATTTTCCAAAAGAGGGCCCTTGACCGGCCAGCAGCTCATCAAGTTAAGCCACTCTCGTTTCCATTTCTCTCCATCTTTTGTCACTACCGAGCAATGCCGGGGCACATCGTTCCCCCATCCCGCTCCCCGAACAGCTGCCAAGCGCAGCCAAGCCCGCCAAACCGCCTATCAGTCACTGCCGACACTGACGTTTGGGCGACACCTTTTTTATGAGCTCGGGATGGATGAGGAGTCGGTAAAGAAGACAGACGGGCAGACAAAGGCGGGCCTTCTGCGGCACGCTAAACAAATAACCATCCAGTGCTGCACGGCTTTTAATGCGTTGGTGGGTCGGGACTGATTAACGGTTTCTACCTCTCCTCCCTAACTTTTTCCTTCTACTTTCTCCGAAGACAGGCCCGCCATATGTTGCTCCTTTAGATAATGGGAGAAATATGCCGGTGGAAGCAATAACGTCACTTTAATTCTCATTACTCCCTAATGGGGAGCAGCCGCAAGTAGTAGTACTATATTGCATTCAGCTAGGAAAACACGGGTGGGATGGAGAGAGTTGCTGTTGGCGTTTTGTGGACATTTTTAGTGTTCATAAAACGCTCTCTCTCTCTCTTTAATATATATATATATATATATATATATAGTATACTCTCCATATCTCTCTCTCTCTCTCTCTCTCTCTCTCTCTCTCTCTCTTCAATATATATATATATATATATATATATATATATATATATAGGAATCATCAAGATTTACACAATAAATAAACAATGAGCTGATCAAGCAAATGCCAAATGCTTAGATTGACTTATGGCCAGGTCAGCCTCTCCAAATGCGGCTCAGCTGTGAATGCACCCATCCTAAACGGGGTAGCTGTGGGGCACAAAGGAACAGCCTAACCCCTTAAAATGTCAGTTCCTCCGTGGCAGCCAAGGACTCTCTTCCTGTCCGAGCTATTTCCAAAAGAGCGCCACAAGCACCCAGCTGTGACTTCAGGCCACAGCCATTCCAAGCCAGACGGTCGGTTGGTTGGTGCTGGTTATGAGATAAAGAAATGAGAAGCTTTAAAAAAAAAGACAAACCGTCCCCCAACAAAAAGTATGCGGTGAATATGAATTACACATTTATCAACCTGTGTTACGTTTAACTGCACGGTGAAAGGTGTGTTTCAAGGGTGTACGCAAAGACGTTAAAGCTGCCACGAGATTATTTATCAGTTATTTTAATGCCTCGCTATGACAGAAATAAGCAGATGAGACCATCGGGGAGAAGATTAGATATTGCTTTGAAACGCATCCAAATGCTCGTCTCTACCTTGGATTCCCCCCCCCCCCCCCCGAAACAATTTATGGCGCGCAGACGGGATACATAGCCGAAGGTAGAGATATATTACCATCCGCTGTATAGCTTGAAAACACCCGTTTTTCCAAAGCACCACTACATCTCTCACTCGTCTCTTCAGAATAAACGCCCCAAGCTGAGAGAGGGTCAATCTCTGCGACGGGAGGCAACGCTTTTGCAAAATTAAGTCATTTTTCCATGCAACACTACCGCTTCTGTCCACAAGGGTGCGCAAAGTCAACAGAAATCCCAAACGCCTCATAGCAGCTTTAACACGCAGAGGGGATGTAGACAAATATGTGCCATTTGAATGGTTTGTTTCCTGCCTTTATTAGATAGAGATAGTCGAAAGAGATGACGACATGCAGCAAAGGGCCCGGGCCGGATTCGAACCCAGGCCGCTGCTGTAAGGACTCAGCCTTATGCGGCACGCGCTCCACCAGGCGAACCACTGGGGCACCCCTTATTTGAATGTTTTTGATCTTTTCCTAATCGCAGGGGAAACAGATCCCATGAGTGGCAATCAGAGACTCCAACTGAAGCCAGCTGGCACGGCCTCTTCCTGTTTGTGCTGAGGGAGGGCGTCCTGTCCAGGGTTCAACTACCAGAGGCTCAGCTGAGATTCACTCCTGAATGCATCAGGTCATCCGAGATACCAATCCTTAGTCTTACTCACACTTTCCTCACCGCCTAAAATCCCCCCCCCCCCCATGTAGCCTGACCCCGGAAGGACTCCACAAGTAAATGCCCGAGGATTTACCGGCTTTTACTCCTACAGAGCAATAACAAGGTACACATTATTGCTCTTCACATTCGAGACTAGAGGACGTATATAGAGTGGGTTGCAATATGGCTAGCTCCTGTATGGGTAGGGGGGTGTTTCCATGTCGGAGCATTAAACAGATTATGCTGCTTATCTACCGGTAATGCACAATACGACGTCTACAACAAACCTCAATTACAAGAGGGAGTACCACGGGTAGACGACCCTACAATGCGCGCAACTACACAGCTTTATATAGCTATGCATTTATTCATGTTCCCTTGTCAACCTGATTATTTCATTTTGGTGCTATTATATAGGATGGAAAGACGAGCATGCAATGCAACACAGCGCACAAGAGGACTCGTCGGTGCAGGGGGTGTGTAGCGTTCACGACTGAGCAAATCCCCCTTTGTTTAACGGGGAAGTACAGCACAGGATGGACAGAAACATAATATTTAGTGGTTATGAATGACTAAAAATGCTGTTTGTCTCACTCATAGTGACATTCTTAATCATTCGTGCAGTGCTGACCTAAGAAAAATCATTGGAAAAGGTCAAAAAAGCAACAGACTACCTATTGGGGTGACATCATGGCTCAGATTATACATGAACAATTGTGCAGAGCGGCACACTGCTTCTGCACAAACTGTGTATTGCACGGCTGCACATCCAAGTAGGTGGGCGAATGGATAATGACCTAATTTTTCATTTGGTATCGGCGGCATTCACAAAATTCTTTGGGTTTTCATAAAAGAAGCCAAGGTTCCCTGGCTGCGTGACAGGAAAGCTGTGGCCTGCGGTGAGCCGTCTTCTCTCGGTGGAGCGTGGTCCACCTCTATTGTGTTTAGCTAATGATTGGAAAGTTGACGGTTTAGGCCTGGGCTCAATTAAAATATCCGGGCGACAAAAAAAGTGAATGATCAATAACTACTGTCCCCAGAAGGGGCCCTTCACCTTCGTCCTCTCCTGGGCAGAGATGTAATCACGGCCTCTCGGGGGCAGCTCACCTTTATCTGTAAAAAGTCACCAGACCTTGAGAAGACGGGCCTCGACGTGACCCGTGCTGCTAGGGACTCTGAATGATCTCCCCGCCGGCCCCGGTGAATGGGTTTAATTCAACACTTGAGGCGCTGCGCTGATGGAGCCGAGCCGAGACAAAGGCCGCCGACACGGCAGAGCATTTTTCACCGTTTGACAAAACAAGCGAAGCGCAAGAGCCTTGCAGAAACGCGGGCAACCGTCCTCCTCGGAACGGAGTCCACCCTTACGCCGCCCTCTTACTACATCCCCTCCGACGCGAATTAAGAGCGGGCCTCGTATGAAAATGAAGCGGTTTCCCACAGCCACGCCACTGGAAAGTACCATTTCTGTACCAACATTGTTTCGAGAGGAGAGTCTGACCTCTTTTTAATTGAATGAGAATGACCCATTCTGTGGGCCGGCATGAATCCGAAGTGAGTCACTGGGAGTGTCCTGTGTGCTAGCGCTCCACTTGATTGAGGAGCTGTGTTCTTCACGACACAAAAGGGAATGGTTCTGCCCGGTGGGTTCTGTGGAAGGAATGCAATGATAGAAGATGTCTCCAGAAGAAGGCCTGCCAGACTCCAGACAACCGAGACAACGTTAATGCATTATACACTCAATATAAGTACATTCTCCGTCTCTCTCTCTCACTTTCCCTTTCTCTTTCTCTCTCTCGCTCACACGTGCACACACGTGCACGCACACACACACACACACACTTTGAGCATGAAGTTTCTTTCAACCTCACAGTTCATCCGGGGACATCGTGTGACAGCATCGAGGCGGCGTAGTACACCCAACGAAAAAGCGTTCTTGTTCGCCGCTTCTTCTCTTTTTTTTTCTTTTACACCGACAAAAATTCAAAATGAAACCTAAGACCCACCGCACTCCCCAGTCCGAGAATTACAAAGCCGCACGGAGACAAACAAGCGGGCCGTGGTTTATCATTACAAACCCGGGGTTTCTACAAAGAAAACAGCATCTAGAAACTATAAGGCTAGCCGGACCGCTGGTCACGGCAGCGTCCGTCACTGGTGTTTGTATCCCTTGCTGACCCACTCAACCACCCCGGTGCGTCTCTTGAGTTTGGCAACACGGGTCCACGCATCGTTACCAAAAAAATGCAACTTAAAATTGAGTTTTCACCTCTTAAGCGGACTGTAACGCACAAAAATGGTGAACAATACGCTTTCGTGAATACACCCGATCACACCGAACCGGTTTCCTGCCAAACTGACAGCCATGCTATCCGTCATCGTTTTGGCTATTCCTTTGCATATCGCCGAAATGTAAATCTCTTGTTCGTGGCAGACGGGCAAAACCAATCTACTCTGCTGCAGCCTAGTAAGGCCTTGTGCCAGACGCAGTTTTGGGTTGCAGCATCTTAATTAACAAGCTTGCCTCCCAAGTGTCAGATCATGATCTTATTTGTGATATTGGCGGTTCGGGCCTCGCTTGCCACAAGCCCTGTGCGAGACGTCACCTGCTTATCATATTAGGCATCGACACAAAGCGACAAACCCAAGACGCTAAAACGAGGTCTAGATATGAAGCTACGAAGAGCTCCTCCTCCTTCATATCTAGCGTCATGTCTGAACACGGGTTTGTATTTCCGTCAAAAGCTCAGGGTTAGACTCTGCTATCGAGCCGCGCTACCAGTAGCATTTTTCAACAAAGCAGCATAAAATCACCAGAACACCCCCCCGGGGGGGGGGGGGGGTTGGTTTCATCGCTTCCCCCCAGAGAAGCAGAAACAACCAGAAACAACCAGAATGCTCAGGTAGCGTAGCGGTCTGTTCCGTTGCCTGCCAACACGGGGCTCGCCGGTTCGAATCCCCGTGTTGCCTCCGGCTTGGTCGGACGTCCCCGCAGACACAACTGGCCGTGTCTGCGGGTGGGAAGCCGGGTGTGGGTATGTGTCCCGGTCGCTGCACTAGCGCCTCCTCTGGTCGGTCAGGGCGCCTGTTCGGGGGGGGGGGATAACGTGATCCTCCCACGCGCGACGTCCCCCCTGGTGAAACTCCTCACCGTCGGGTGAAAAGAAGCGGCTGGCGACTCCCCATGTCTCGGGGGAGACGTGTGGTGGTCTCCGGCCCTCCCCGGAGACCCGGAGTGGCCCAATTGGCCAAATACAATTGAAGAGAAAAGGGGGGGGGAGAACAACTGCAGGTGCTTTCCATGTGCTAACCCCTGTCGGTAGATAGACAGAGACAAGGTTGAAAATGGGCAGATTTCCCCTTTAAGGGCCGTTTGATTCTTTCGGTTCGACAACATCACGTTTAGCGCCGACACACAACCGACTTGTGATGCGACAAAAAAGCTCCCTGTGTCCATCCGTCTGCCACGGTCTCCCGCACACTTCAAGAGGGCCAAAGGTGGAACGGGATTAAGAAAGGGAAGTGGCGTGTACGTCATTTGACCTTCCCCTTTGGTGACACGCGTGAACGGAGGCCCTCTCCCCGGCCTCCCCCGGCCTCTGGCTGACCTCCCCCCCTCCCCTCCCCTCCCCTGAAGGGGGGAACCCTTGACATTGCCTCCCCCCACCTGCGGAGCTGTCTGAAGTGCGGGGCCCACTTCAAAGCTGTGCAGCGATTGAGTCATGATTGCCATGGGGCACTTGACTCATTTCATCTCCTTTCAAGGACTAAACTTTGGGGGAAATCAAGCACGGCGGAATGGAGTTCTTTTGAAAAAGCACCGGTACTGGGGGGGGGGGTCCCCCCTCCCCTGCTTTTTACAGGTGCCTTTTCCGGTCTATAAAGTCGATTTGCTTTTGTTGGTCGGTTAGACATAGCGTCGGGTCGTACCCGAGGCGTGACGTGGGAAGTGTTTTTCTCTTTTCTCCTTAACCCAATCAAGGCGTAGCTACCATTACGAACGATATAATCGATATCTGCGATATAAACACGGCGCAGTGGCCACCTTGCAGAGGATGCGATGCATAGGGAGGACAAACTGGGTCCGTCAGTCGTGTCGGGCTGAAACTCTCCACGCTCCACTAGAAAACAAAATCAAGCAAGGTCTGCTTTTTTTTTTTTCCATGACTACTCTTGGACAACTTACTCGGTATTTCCCTCTATAAATCACCCTAATCATTCCTTGAATGATAAATTCTGTCCAAATAGGGCTTTGAATGTTAAAAGGCACACATACCACACCAAAAAAATATTGCAAAGTTGATTTTTTTTTTCCCCTAAAGAAAATTGACCAATATTTGCGAAGGTCTGTCATTTTGTAGTATGAGCCGAGAAGCAGTACCATACGACAATACCGCAGCAGTGACACGAGAGAGCCCGACTGGGTCCACAAACGGCCGGCATCTCTGTTCCGGTTTTCTGGAGCTAAATGCCAGTGACAGGAAGAGAATTCGCTGTGGTAACTGATCAGGTGCCAACCGCCTCCTCCCCCGTGCCCTGGTGTACCAAGGCCCTCTGTGGTACTGGCACGTCCTGGCCTAGCCCGGCACTGGGGGGTGGGCGGCGGTGGTGCACACTTTCTGACAGCCTGCCCCGACTGGTATCCAAATCAAGCCTGAAAACACCGTCCCTCTCACAAACCCTAGTCACAAATCCACATTGGCCTGAATAAGCTGTTCTGTTGCTAGCCCCATGTGGCACCTCAGCTCTTCACCACCTCCCGTTACCCTGCGATTCGCTCACTTACCATAGGTCTATTAGGAATAGATCAAAATGCTATTTTCCATCTCTTTTCAATCAGCCACAGCATCCTGGGATATATACCTCTTGGGATATCATCTTGGGATGCTTGTGATCCCGCCAGCGAGGTGAAACGTTTAACCGGGGTGGAACAAACGCTACAAAGGGATAACGTTATGAAGAGCTGAGGTCACATATGGGGCTATTCTGCTGCATAAAAACGTTTAACAGATGACTTGATCCGCTGCGTCCAGTCTGATCCCATCAGCAGCTCGTTGCAGCCATGCAACGTTGCAGTGGAGGCTTGCGTTTACTATGTCAGCGTGTTATAAACCTGCAGGGGCATCACATGACATTTGCATGCAACTGAAATTCTACATGATGCATGGTTGTCCGAGGGGGAAGAAGTTCAACGAGTTAAGCAATCAATTGGTCCACTCATCATCCTCATCATCATCATCACTACTACTCGCAGCATGGTGGCACAATGTTCTGACACGGGGAACAACAGAAGAACAGCAGTGCTGTGTCATTTGCAGCGAGGTTTACAGTCGAAGAGGTACACGCCACATTTAGGTTGCGATGGTCGGTGTACTGAATCATGCATGCAGGCCCCTCTCAAGTACACCGCCACATGTAGACCCCTCCATCCATCCCAAGTGGTCAGCAACATAACATTGCATATTTCATGTTATGTACAACCTTCCCCTCTAACGCTGCTTAACCTCAATTAGGTAACAACTGTTTTTTGTTTTTTTGCTTTAAAATTAAAATATAGGTTATAATACCTCGGCAAAAAGCATCTCTCTCTCTCTCTCTCTCTCTCTCTCTCTCTCTCTCTCTCTCTCTCTCTCTCTCTCTCTCCCTCCTTACACACATTTATCCCGCCGTTTCACAGTCACACAGGTTTGGGACTCGGGTCCTTCGCCGCGTTGACATCTCACGACCATCGCCCCAAGATCTCAAACCCTCCACGGGAAAACAGACCAGCATTCAGCATCAAGCCGTTTTAACACCCACCTCCAATTAACCCGGCGTGCACCCCCACCCCCCCCGTGCACCCCCCCCCCAAGTTGTGGCGGACACGGAGGCGCCTGCTGGCACAGCAGCAGGTGCACCTGTGCTGTACCGCTACCTGTCTGCAGCGGCATCGTGCTTGCGTGCTCAACCATCACGCTGGGCGACGCGTTACCCCCCCCCCCCTCACCCCCACCCTCCTCCCCGACCCCTCTTACCCGTCTCTTTTCAGCAGCCGCTTGCCATCGTAACGTGCGCGACCCCGGACCTGCGACGGGCGGCGGATTTCTAGCAGCCTCGGGTCCGTCTCTCCCGCCCCGTCCCTCTGCCCCCATGTCGTATTTCTCCGCTGCAGCAGAACCCAAGCCACGCCTCCTCCGGCCTCCGCTCGCGCGTGACGTCAGCCAGTCAGAGGAGAGGGTTTTTTTTTTTGGTGGTCCACGCCCCCTTCTCACGAGCGACGCGGGAGTTAGAGAACGGGAAGGGTTACCGGGGCGATATTAATTTAATACGAATGTCAGGGCACTTCCGCGAGAGCTGCCCCCCCCCCTCCTCGCGCATATCACCTTAGACGTCACGTGGAGGGGCGACGGACCTGTAGCCCGCGCGGTTCTGGGACGGGCACCGGCTGTATTTTCTGGGTTATCCTGAGCAACTTTTACCCCTTATTCCTCCTAATCTGCCACGGTTCACTTTTCCAAAAAGACAACAGATCAGCGGGGTGACGCGCTGCCAATTAAATCAAAATCCTCCCCCCGGTCTTTCAAATCCCGTTGTTGTTGTTGTTGTTTAAAATGAGTGACGCAATCAGAGGTCTACTTTCAGGTATACCTCTATGTGCCGCACGACACAAACCAGAGGATTGTTGTTCTGGTCGTTTCTTACTCCGAGTCGCATCAGTTTTATCCAAAGCCCGGCCGCAATCCGCGTCCGTCGTCCGACCCCGCTCGGGGCAAAAACTGGTCGGGCGAGTTGCTCCCCTGCGTCGCCTTCCCCCCCTCCCCTCCCCCCCCGTAAAACCCCCCGCCGGCGCCGCGTCACAGCGCCACATCTCTGCACCTGCTGCTGCGGCGACGGACCCTCCGCGGAGGGGGCACTCAGCGATGCGACTCGCCGCGCTTCTCGTCTGCCTCTCGGCCGGATTTCTTCGAGGTGCGCCTCCGCCGGCCTGTCCGAGGGGACGGTTCGCCTCGAAGACCCAGTGCGTGCTCTGTCACCCCACCTGCTCCGGGTGCGACGGACACGAGCTTTTCCAATGCACCACCTGCGGAGTTGGTAAGCAACACTATGCTTGTTTCATATATATATATATATATATTCATATATATATATATATATATATATATATATATATATATATTCATATATATATAAGCATACATAACATGGCTAAAAGCGTCGACTGAGCAATGCAAACTTCCAATGCAAACTTCTGCTGCATGATTGTGTTGCACACTAAAATGCTCATTCCTGATTGACATTCACGAGACAAGTGAGACGGGGTCCCCCCCCCCCACACACATATTATAATGGCTTTGTCAAATCATAAACAGCTTACTCTATATCCTACTGGAGTTTGGCAACATTTGTGCCATTGTGGGGCGATTTTTGCATTCACGTAAGAGTGTCCCTCTTGTCCTTATGGGGTGTTGAAGCAGTATGGAGGCTCTCTGAGCCCGTGCAGTTAGTTCTCCGGTCTTGATTTGGGGTTGCAAAGCTGCAAGGCTCAAACGACACCATGCCACACAAACTCATTAATCCAGCTGAGTTGCTGTTGTTGTTGTTTTCTCCAAACACAGCTACTTAATGGTTACCCAAGCGGGGCTGCTCATGAGGAATTACAGAGGGAGCGCTCGCCTCTGTTTCCATCATCCCCCACTGTTAAGCAAGAGAGAGAGAGAGAGAGAGAGAGAGAGAGAGAGAGAGAGAGAGAGAGAGAGAGAGAGACACCCACATTAAATATTATTTCAGACTTTGTTGACTCTAGACATCTGACAATGAGGACTAATCAAAAAGAGGCCTTTGAAACTGAAATTGAAAGGAAGGTGTGATCGCTCTTGCTGACCTTCCACGGTGAAACCTGATCATGTCAGAATGGAGCCTTTGTTAAGGAGAGGGAAGCAGAAAAGTATCCCCACCACCACCACCACCACCACCACCACCCCCCCCCCCCCGGGCGAGAAACACTACTGCTATGGTCCACTTGACCGAGTCTCTCTCTCTCTCGCCATCCCTCCCCCCTCTCTTTCTCACAATCACTCTCCCTCTCCCAACATACACCAATCCACCCACCCCAGGATTGGACCCCCCACCCCACCCCACCTATCTCTATAGGTCCATCTCTGGATATTTCTCTTTCTCCCCTCTCTCTCTCTCTCTCTCTCGCACTCTCTCTCTCCTTTCTTCTCAATCCCCAATATAGTATTATCATGTCACTTGAGCTTGGACTACTGGCCCTGCAGACTTCAGAGTCCTGTTTATTGGCCATGTAGGGTTGCACAGACATGGAGTTTGACTGCGGTTTCGTGGCTCTCTCGGTGTACTTCACATAGAATACCAACACGACAACGCAGCAATCTTCAGATATATAGCACTGACTAAATACAGGAGAAATTAGAGGCGATAAAGTGCAGAGAATATATCAAGAGATGCTGAAATAGATGTTGGCAGGTTGCTTCCATACTTGCCTGAGGTAGATGTACATGACAGAGCGTACTAGTATGTGTACAATGTACAGTACAGTATACACAAAATGGTTGGATTTGTTGACAGTGTTACGCGTTCATCGGAATGACAGCCCAGATTCCTCTCTTCTGTTTTATTTCCAATACTTATTTGGAGGGTTTAAGCAGTTTATGTGAAACCTCTGACACGTTTCACCGGGAAACTGTAAAAAAAAAAAAAGGTCAGATGTTTGGCACATCGGACTAACGGTGGAATTTGTATGTCGCCCCTCCGCAAGCGTGTCTGTGCGCACACCGAGGTGGAGATCTCCGGGAGGCGGAAGGGCGGAGGGGCAGGCAGCCTCTGGTGGGCCCCGTCCTCCCCTTCCCACGCGTCTCCTCGGCAGTGCTGAACTGATGTGACAATACTGTAACTCAGCTGCTCCCACAACAGCCCCGGGTGCCGGCGCCGGGCGAGCGGCAGGTGGCGGAGCATCCATCAGCCGGGGCGGAGGTGCAGCATCGCCTCTGCCCGCAGCTCTAATTTTCTCTCATCTTCCTTTGATCGCCCTCGTGTCTGCTCGCTGTGCGATCACAACATCATCCGTCATCGGTGACCTCGCGCCCTGATCTATAAATCGGAGGTCACAAAGCCACCGCGTTAGATTATGGCGCTCACTTGTTTTGCTTTTGGGGGGGGGTTTCTAATACTAAGTGTGGCATGAAAGGTTTTTCGTGCATTCATTTTTAATTCATGACCAAAATAATAGCCGCTAATGCAATCTTTGTGCTGCAATGGATTTTTACATTTTTTTTGTTTATCCATCCATCCATCCATCCATCCATCCATCCATCCATCCATCCATCCATCCACCCATCCATTATCTGAACCGCTTATCCTGCTCTCGGGGTCGCGGGGATGCTGGAGCCCATCCCAGCAGTCATTGGGCGGCAGGCCCAATGGACACCCTGGAAAGGCCGCCGGGCCATCAGGGCCACATAATTCATACATGAAAGAAAATAATAAAATTCATTTGATGGAACGCATTTGCAGTTTATATTAACATCTTAATTAACTACATGCTTCCACATAGAGTCCATAGTCAGTGCTGGCATTTGCTGTGGGCACTGAACCTTCTCACAGTTGACAGCGTGACCTCTATTCTCCATTCTGTGCCACTGTCAAGGTGTTTCCCTCTACCCTCTCAGGAAACAAGGGGTCAGCGATCGGTTATTCAGAGGAGCCTGTGCTTGGGGGAGGCCGAGGCCTCGTGGCTGAAGATTTCCTCGTTAGAGGACGAGGCCGGGCAGATCTCATATTCACTTCGCCGGAGTCTCATGTTTTGTCTCATCCGCAGACGGGGACGGACAGGAGCGTTTCCTCCACCAAGGTCGCTGTCGGACACACTGCCCCCGAGGACTTTACCCTGACAGGGCTCGCTATGCTTGCCTGCCTTGCTTGGCCAACTGCGAACTCTGCGTCGACGCTAATGTGTGTGCCAAATGCCGGGAACACTACAATCTGCACAACGGGGTCTGCCAGACGGCCTACTGTGACATGGGTATAGTATATGTTCGGCATGCCCTGTGTTTGGTTTGCAATCTGAAAAGGAAAGCTGGAGGGGCCCTGATTTACAGATTGTCGGCATCTTTACGTTTCAGGCCAAGTCCAAGATCCCGATACGGGGGAATGCATCGACTGCGAGATGGGTTGCAAGACATGTTCCACAGGTATGACACATGACACTGCTCTGCCCTTTACTGAAGGCAGCTTGCCAATATAGAAGAAAAAAAAAATTACCAGTCATTATCCAGAACTACTCCCTTATGTAGGGCGTCCGGGTAGCGTAGCGGTCTATTCCGTCGCCTACCAACACGGGGATCGCCGGTTTGAATCCCTGTGTTGCCTCCGGCTACAGACACAACTGGCCGTGTCTGCGGGTGGGAAGCCGGATGTGGGGATGTGTCCTGTTCGCTGCACTAGCGTCTCCTCTGGTTAGTTGAGGTGCCTGTTGGGGGGGGGGGGACTAGGGGGAATAGCGTAATCCTCCTGAGCGCTACGTCCCCCTGGTGAAACTCCTCACCGTCCGGTGAAAAGAAGCGGCTGGCGACTCCACATGTATGGGAGGAGGCATGCGGTGGTCTGCAGCCCTCCCCGGATCAGCGGAGGGGGTGGAGCAGCGACCGGGACGGCTCGGAAGAGTGGGGTGATTGGCCAAGTAAAATTGGGGAGAAAAAGGGGTAAATTTTCAACAACAACAAAAAAAGAAATACTCCCTTATGTACCTCGCTTGGACCGTTTACAGTTTATCACGGTACGGATGAGGTAGGCCAGAGCGTCCATCTGTTCAAACTAAGGAAATACTGCAGTGATGTTCACCGAGCTATTTCTACTACACACAGTCCAGTGATGACTCTTGCATAACAATGACGCGGCTATAAAAAGACACACTAGCGTTAAGAATAAGGTGACTAAATCATCCAGACTAAACAACGACCTACTTCCTGATCCGGATGGACTGATAACCCACTGAATGAATAAGAGTAAGCCTAAATGGATAGCGTGAGAAATGACGAATAACGATAGCGCTGACTCGAAAGTCTCTCTCTGACACATCTCGGGACAAACTCTTGTGACTCACTTTTTTTCCTTCCCTCCATTTCTACACAGAAGACCCCGAGATCTGCTACAGCTGTGTGCAGGAATACTTTCTGTAAGTCTGCTTATAAATTCCTACCGTGGTTTATCCGTCTGTGTTGTTCTCCAATTAGCATATCCGTCACAACGGGAGGACAAGTTATTCACCCGCCATTCCCTCTGTCTGATGATCAGTTTGAAACTCGAGAAGCCATTTGCGGGTCTTGGTTTGACACAGACCGGATATTTAGTGTACATTTGTCTGTAGTTGCTAAATGTTCGACATTAAGGGATCACCGTCGTTATTCGTTTCATGATGGCTGTTCTGCAAAAAACATCTTTGGGCTTATTAATGGGTTCTGGCTGTCTGCATTACGTTTGCATCGAGCATTATATTTGCTAAAAACCCAAGGAACAATTTGTTGATTCCATTATTGCACCCCTCCGAACGTCATTTCAGCTGTTTCTTCTGGCTGCTCCAAACCCTCACCTGGACACAATACTATAGCACAGGCTATGGAGCCTGCACAGAGCTCTAATTGTCTACTTCTCCCCAGAGTTTAGCAGGTCTCCTGGTATTGGGTGAGTCAGGTTACCGAGCTATCTGAATCTGAACCGTGCCCTGTTACACGGGCCTTTTTTTTCTCTCCACAGGAAACACTTCCCATAGCGGCTGTATATCGTGTTTGGCAGGTCCTATGCGAATATATGAGAAAGAGACAGACAGGAAGATAGATGGAGAGAGAAAGAAAACAAGAGCGAGAGAGAGAAGATCCTCCAAACCTTAACAAAACCCTTGCAAATGAAAACGTTAAGCAGCAGCGGGTGAACAAATGCGGGCTGCCCAGTCTTAACCTCCTGCAGCGGTGCGAAAGACAGCGGGGCGATGCTGCACAACAGCCCGACACCTCATTTGTACCTCAACCCTTTTATTTTTCCTACTTTGGTGCAAAGAGATAGCGAGTCTCCCTCTACTCTAGGCATATATACTCTGGTGGCTTTGCATTTAACGGTGTTGGCGTTTAATGGGTTGCACTTCAGAGAGTCCCTGGACAATCTCCCGGCCCCTTAAACTGCGCTACATACATTCAAATAGCTGTCAGAGTAAAGGGGCCGTCATTGTGAAGAAGAAGAGTCAAGCGTTGGGCCTCCCTGGATTGTAGGGACGGAGTGGCCCCACTGTGTCCTGTGACACGTTCCTCAAACGTCGGAAACTATCGGACAGAGGGCGATAATCGTTCGTCCCATGGGAAATCCCAGCGTTTGGCGGCGGAGGCCACCGTCCCGTTCGAGAATGTCACATAAGAGCGCATTTGAGGCAGTGGCGGCACAACGGTTGGCAGCTTTTGCTCCGCCGTCGTCCTCGAGGAGGGTCAAGAATCGCGGCAAAACGCCGACCTTCCCTTCTGAAGGGCCGAGACAAACTAAGCCATGTTAGGAGAATACCCACTTCCTGGTTTCAATATGTCTGTATCCTTCATTTTCCTTGGTTTCGTTCTCTCCCACGGTTTTACACACATCGCCGCCCTCCCCTGATTTTGACTTAAAAAGGGGAAAATCCGAACAAAAGCAAACACTGGGCTGAAAATGCTGATGTGTTCTCTGGGAATGGCTTGTCTTAATATTTGCACAGAGGGACCCTTAAGTGTCCCTACGGATTCTTGAGCAGTCTGCTGCTTCCAGGCCGGAGTCAGCCGCTATTGTGAGAGTGATGATGGATGCAACGTGGCGCTGCCAGCTGTCCCTCCTCAAACAGCCGCCGCATCTCAGGGACAATACCTGGGCAACGCGGCGGGACGTGCGGCGAGGCCTGCCGGCCGTCGCATTCTCTCTCTCGGAAAGGTGGCAGGAAGGGCTCCGAACAAGTCCGCAACTGTGAAGGCCTGTTTCCTTTAGCGTCGTGTGTCTTCCCCAACCCGGGATTCCTTTGCGAGGTTTAATTTTTTTTTTAAATTGGACACCTACCGCTTTAGTCGCTAGAGGCCAGAGCGTTCTCATGTCGACGGGGACCGATGTAACAGGGTTGATGACGGAGGTGCCCCTCCGCCCTGTTCCCCCACACTGCAAATAAAATACCAATGATCTTTCTGCCGTGAGTAAGGAACAGAACAGGGTTAAAAACAACAGCGGTACGTTTTGCTTTGGCTCTTGTTTGCCCTTCTGGTTGATGTCAGACTGAGGGGAACTTTTGACTGTGGAAGGTATTCAGGTCAATAATGCGGCTACAGGTGCGCCGGGGGGCGCGGCAGGGTACACGTGCACATGCAGTCTTCCCCTGAAATGCTCGGGAACACGTCCTGCATGCGTGTGAATGGGAGCCGAGATCGACACTCTGGGAAATATGGACTGCCCCTTTCCCACCTGAAGCCCCGTGTAAGGTTTCAGGGGAAATGCCGGTAGGGCACTGTCGTGAATGAAGGCAGGGAGGCACACGTTAAAGGTTACTTACGTCCGTCTGACGAAAGACGCCGCCACGCGGAGCGAGCGGACCAATCACACGACTCCAATGATGGCGTATTTGAATCCGCGACGGTTGCCTCGCCTCGCGGGGGATTCGATAACTGCGATACAAGTCCTCCTTGTTTTTTTAAGAATGGTTGGAAACTGGGCAGATTCAGAAATAAGGGAGCTGGGATGGGCAGCACGATCCAGAAAGGGCCGATGCGGGTGCAGGTCTTTGTTCCAACCAAGCAGTTACACTCCTGACTGTATTAGTCATCCAGTAGTCTTTGCTGAGGACCTTGATTTGTAGACTCAGGAGGTGTGGAACTGCTTGGTTGGAACAAAGACCTGCACCCGTATCGGCCCTTTCTGGGTCATGCTGCCCATCCCCGGATGATGATGACGAGAATTCTACATGAACACGGCACAATGAGGCAGACCAGCCAAGTCATAAGTAAGCTGTGGGACTGTCCCTTGCCCCCACCTACTCTGGCATTGCCGTTGCATGTGTGAAACGGCACAAGACGAAAATGTTCCTGAACGTAACCGCATTTGTGAATAGTGAAAATCCCAACCGTTGCCCGAAAGGTTACCCCGAGTAATTTACCGGGAACCATGTGTGAGCATTCACCGCTATAAAGATCACACTTACAGAACTTGCAACCGAACGTCTTTATTCTCGACTACTGTCGGCCACAGAACGCCATTAACGCATCAACTCACCGGTCGTCTCTCCCGACTCTCCCAAAACAATAAGTAACCAAGCTAGGCCAGGCCGGCCCAGCCCAGCTCAACCCCCCCCCCACTCCACCAGCCCAGCTCAGCTCCCCCCCCCCCTCCACCAACCACAGGCACACACACACTGACCGACATGACATACTGCAGTGAATTCAGGGGGCAGTCCGGGAACCGCCACAGCCAGGACGCAAACCTGGATATCCTGCACCGCGGGCGACAACGTTAACCAGTCAGCCAAGGACTAGCGAGTCTATTTATCTGTGCACATTACACCACATTCCCGTGATTGGCAGAAAGCAGGGGGATGATAGACTGACTCCTCCAATCAGAACCCTCAACAACAGGGTTGTTAACGTATAGTTGCATCTCGAGTGTCGCATGTGTTGTCCCTTGCCCCAACTGTCAATTCATGGCGGTGAATTCATAATCCATTAGTGGTATTAAATCAGTGTAGATTTGACCACATCTTTCGATCTCTCCGTATAGCTCTGTCCTGCATGCTCGCTTAGCATAGAAACCTTCCTCTAGTGTTAAGAGCTCCCACGGAGGCCTGTTTCCAGACAACCTGGTTTATGAGTGAGTGAACAGACAAAACCCAGCGGTGGTGATTCACTAGACAATTATTCACTAGACACGGCTTGGCTTTTTAAGCGAACATTGATCAGAACTTTGTTTTGAATTTAAATGTCTCTGCACAGTTTCAGGCACCAGTGTCGCAGGCACTGCCCCCAGAGCACGTACGAGGACCGAGGCAGGGGTGTGTGTCTGACCTGCCCAGCACCGTGCACCGATTGCAGGAGTAACGCACACTGTCTTGCCTGCCAGGCTGGCTACTTCCTCAACGGTACCGCATGTTTTTTAAGTAGCAAAAGAACAAAAATTAATAGTGTGACACTCACAATTGTGTTGTCACAATGTACGTTATTGTATATGATATATTGTTATTAGGAGCCAGATTTATTTCATTGTTATGTAGACGAAGTATTTCTAATGTATTGCAGCGGCAATATGTCCCCACGCCACAAGGGGGCGCGCTGGTCTGGCAGAGTATTGTGTTTCTTCTATAAGTGTGTTGCAGTGGGCTCTGCCTTCAGACGTCTCCGGCCTGCTCAACAAGTCAACCACGTGTCCTGTTTTATGCTTTCTTTCTGTTTAAAACAGACCCACTTTCCTGTTACTGGCCCCGCCCCTTACCTGGGACCTGTAACAATAGCACGTTATATGTTTTGTGTAACAAACAGTGAAAAAGACGAAGGCTTCCAAAATCAACTGCCTCTTCTCTCACCACTGCAAGTCCACCTTGTCTTGCATCACTCTGTGTCGGATGTCGTTTAAGTCCTACCCCCTGAAATCATTACATGTGTGAAGGTAGTCACTGATTTTTGTCAGAGACAGCTTGGTGCCGAGTCTTCATTTGGCTTGCAAATCACTTCCATTTCAGCCCTCTGCAACAAGAGACATGCAAGTCCGTGGCTTATGCAAACTCGAGTTCACGGTGTTGATGAGTGTGTTCTGCTCTCCTTTACTGGCTCCCTGGTTCACACAAGATAGTTAATATAAGACGGAGCTGTGAGGGGAGAGGAGAAGAGCAAGGCCAAAGAGGAGGTTTATGGATGTGGCGAGGGAGGACACGCAGGTGGCTGGTGTGACAGAGGAAGGTGCAGAGGACAGGAAAAGATGGAGACGGATGACCCGCTGTGGCGCCCCCTAACGGGAGCAGCCAAAAGTAGCAGTAGTGGTAGTTAATATGTGACAGTGAAGTAGAGTATTGGGATCATGAAGTAAAGACTAGAAAGCAAGAGTATTAAGAAACACACCTGCCATTGGCACAACACATACCTTCTAGACTTCTGGTTATACCGTGTACCTATACGACATATGGAGCCAGGAACAGGATAAGACCCCGCTCCCTCTCAAGGTGAAGATTGTCCAGGGTCTCATTTCAAATATTCTAGGTCACTGTGTCCTGCCTGGGCAGTAAGGTGGATTTGGAGTGGAAGGGATCGTGAAAGGGTAGCTAGAGGGGAAACTCGACAGAGGAGAGGATTAGACCCTCCCGTCTGCTGCAAAATGGAGACGGGGGGATGTGGCTGCAAGGTGCAGCGCTTCACTGGGAGCACTTCAGAGCCAATTTTCCTCAATCATCCTTTGACATTTTAAAAATTACAACAATTTTATCAGCCACTGTTGCTTTTTCGAAATGCTGAAAGTTTTAAGAAATGGACATCGGGGGGTGGGGGGGAGGGGATGGCCGATAATGACTAACACATTCGGTATGGTGTTTTTGTTTTTTGTTTTGTTTAATTCCCTCCCTTCAGATGGCAATTGTGTGAAACAGTGTCCCCAGCAAACCTTCAGCGACTCCGGCGGGTGGCGCTGCCAAGCCTGCCACAGCTCATGCCAGACGTGCCACGGACCGCGATCCACCGACTGCGACTTGTGCGTCGGTGGGAATCCCTCGCTCCACGGGCAATGCCCGCTGGTCAACTGCCCACAGGGCCAGTTCTTTGACGGTATGCAAAGCCGCCGTGACGCGGGTCCATCGGGGCGATTTAAAGTCGCTCGGTGGGCGTCTGTTTTGCAGCCTCTGAATGACGACTCACACCTGTCGAGGGTAGGATCAAATAAACACATGTACTTGCTGGCTTTCGCGTCCCGCGTGACAAGTCGGCTGAAAGCAGAGTCCGTACAGCAGGGGTGTCAATCTCCAGGCCTCGAGGGCCGCAGTGGCTGCAGGTATTTGTTGCAACCATGCACTACACCACCTGATTAAACTAGCTCCTTTCCCTCCTTGATCCAGGAGGTGAGCTAATTAGCTAAACCAGGTGGTGTAGTGCACGGTTGCAACAAATACCTGCAGCCACTGCAGCCCTCGAGGCCTGGAGTTTGACACCCCTGCCGTGCAGCATCCAGTGATGGGGGACGTGCCACGTTTTACAAGGAGACAGTGTGGTACTTTGTCCCTCCTCATGGGGGCGTTCTCTTCACCTAACACAGCCGCTGAAACGTAAGCCTGAGGATGAGGGTGGCATGGGGTGGGGGTGGGGGGTTAAGTTTGTCTCACTTCAACCATGGGTCCAATGCTTGCCTATCCGTCAGATTGAAGACTTCCCCTTTTCACTTACCCCCCCCCCCCATGTACACTCACCACATATTACAACCACTTAAATGAACATTTCCGTTGCATGCGAGACTGCAGCAGTTTTTTCCCCTTTACTCGTTTGTACGGTTAAAACCAGTCACGGAAACCAAAAGCTTTAAAAGAGGTTTTAACTTAAAATGTAGGACACCTACATGTCACCTCCTGCATAATCTGACACGCTCTTATTTACATATGGGTGCGTGGACACCGAGCAGGACCAAAAACCAAAACCTGTCAAAGGGCGGACGGGTTCCTCTGTGAACCGACGGCCGTCCACACCCGGAGAGGAGAGACGTGCGCCCCCTACTGGAACACAGTGATGACTCAGCCAAACTCAATCACCACAAACGGTGGGAGAGACTTGCTGAGGCGTCAGCCGTGCTCCTACCGCCTCCATCATGGGTTACGGAACCGATGATGATGATGATGATGATGATGATGATATTTACATACGTTGTAACGGGAGTGAGGTAACGTTTATAGAATAGTTTGTAGCTTCTCCTCCATGCAAACAAGCCATGTGTCATTTCTACACAGGTTAAACCAGTGTTTCTCAACCCAGTCCTCAAAGACCCCCTATCCTGCAGATTTTCATTGTAACCCTGCATAGGTAGCCCTGCTTGTACTTACTCGACCAATCATCTCGCAGCACTTAATTATGCAAGGTGTGCAACATCGGACAAAATTCATGGCTGATTGGTTGAATAACTACAAACAGGTACCCATTCAGGGTTGCAAAGAAAATATGCAGAATAGGGGGTCCTTGAGGACTGGGTTGAGAAACACTGGGTTAAACCCTTACAACCAAGGCCGCCTTTCGCAGGTTAATCGGCACTGTTCGTTTTTATTTCCTCATCGATCCTCTGATTACAGCTCATAACCTACAGCACTACACGACATGCCACAGCACCTGTTCGCTTTTCTGACAAGTGAACGAGCTCAATCAAAACACGCGCTGCTCGTGTGCTCCGTCTCTTGCCATTTGTGATTTCAGATCAGACATCCAATCTGAGATTCTGAGCTACACAGCTATATAGGCGACAATGCTGCCTCCTAGTGGAGGAGTTAGCTAAAGAGGGAACACCTTCACCGACGCTCCTCAGTTACCTTTTCACTGGGACGTCCTCCTGGACATTCTTTCTTCATGTCTTATGTTGATATCAAACAAAGAAGTCCTTTTCTTTTACATGTGTACCCTGTCAGGAAAATATGGTGCATGTCACTCGTGTGACGTGTCCTGCAAGACCTGCTTTGGCCCGAAAGCACTCGATTGCTCCTCTTGTTTCACAGGTATGAATACATTCTTACTGACTATGCCAAAGGATTTAGATGTTATTCTGTTATCACCTGATCATTTTGGGGTACACATCTGTGTTTGTGTGTGTGTGCATGTGTGTGTGTTTGCACATTTATATGGGCGTGCGTGTGATACAGGGTATTTTCTAGACCAGGAGAGTTCGTGTGTCGAGCGCTGTCCTGCCGGCACCTATGCCAACTCTGCCACCCAGCTGTGTGAGGACTGCTCTCCTAACTGTGAGGCCTGCACGGAGACCAGCGATAACTGCGTCAGCTGCTCCAAAGGCAGCTATAAACTTTTTCTCCACCAAGGGAGGTGTTGGTCCAACTGCCCAGAGTAAGCAGTTTTTTGGGGGGGGGGGGGGGACAACATTTGATGTGTTATTCATCTAAAGACACAAATAATGAAATCCCGTGTGCTCCTATCCAGTTACAGTGGTCTTTTTTTATTGCAAAGGTTGTCCTGTGAATTAATTTTCGTAGAGGCTTCTTTGAGACGGCGGAGGGGTCATGCGAAGCTTGTGACAGCTCCTGTCTGACCTGCGATGGAACAAAGACCCAGTGTCTTTCCTGCACCGATGGCCAATTCCTGGAGCGCGGTTCGTGTCGGCTCAACTGCTCCATTCGGACCTACCCTGCGGACGACGGTACCTGCAGACGCTGCCCTCCCCACTGCGACGTTTGCTCAGACGACAGAACCTGCTTCAGTGAGTTGTCAGCCGTCTTAGAAACTGGGACGGTCTTCCACCGATAGGGTCGGGCATCGGTTGGATTCTAACGATTCTGATTCCGACTCCGAATCTGCTTTTCGATTCCGGTTCTTAACGGTTCTCGGTTCCGGTTCTTCAAGAGGCGGGGTCAAAACTGGTCACATGCTTCTTTCACGGAAGAAAAAAATTATAAATAAAAAAAAACTTGATACAAGCCATTCTGTTTTAAGAACGGGTCATTCATGTGAATGTCTCATTCTTATGGTAGCGAATTCGGGGGGTGGGGGGGCAGCCCGGGAACCGCCGCAGCCGGGACGCAAACCTGTGTCTCCTGCACCACAGGCGACTACGTGAATGTTGTGTTGCTAAGGGACCACTCGAAGACACGTGTTAGCGTACGCTTCTTTACTTCAACAACCCACGTCATACTCCTTCCCCTCTTACAGTCTCTTACATCGTATTTTGTCCTCTAGCTCCCCCTGCTTTCCTCCATCTGCATCAACTCAAGACGTCACAGTGAACCAGTCCACTAAAGGGTCCGACCCGTTAACCAAGGGCTTGCGAGTCTATTTATCCCTGCACGTTACACTATATTTACACTTACAACAGCTGTCTTCATACACGAAGATGAAGAAATAAAGAGACAGTCACACCCTGGTCCGGACTACCAGGTATTAAACTCCTTAAATTAGAAACAGTGCTAGTCCGCGGTGGTGTAGCGGTCTAAGCATCGGCTTTGTGTCGATGCAGTTGCCCACTGGGGACCGGGGTTCGCGCCCCGGTCTCGTCAGATCCGGCTATGACCGGACTTGATGAAGCGGCAATATTGGCAACGCTGTCTTCGGGAGGGGGGCGGAGTCGGCTTGTGTTCGTCACATGAGTGCGTCTCTGGGTGTGTCGGAAAAAGCAGTGGCTCGGCCTGGAGTCGCCTTGTCACGAAAGTGGCGAGGCCTCTCCTTCGAGACGGCCGGCCGGAGAGATGCAGTTGGCGAACGAACGCAGTACGAGGGTGGGTGTTTGAATTAAAATAGGGATCGATTGGCCACTAAATTGGGAGAAATCAGAAATACCTGTGTAAACTACTAATAGGACACGTTAGCCCCTAGCTAACGGGTCTGACCCTTTAGCCGAGCGGTTAGTGAAGTCGCCTTGTGGTGCAGTACACCCCGTATCGAATCCCGCACCGGGCAAGAAAATAACCGGTTACATTGGTGGCAGCGGTGCGATCCGGAAGTGTGCAGATCCTCAGAAGTCTCTTCGGAGCGCGGGAATAACAAAGCGCGAGGGCGCGCTTCCGGGGAGCGTGACGACTGTAAACTACTAAGAAGACACGTTAGTCCAGGGGTACCCAATTACTTTTCATAGCGGGCCACTTTTAGGGCCACTTTTAAAACCACGGGCCACTCAACCTCCAGCAGCATGTTGTTCGTTAGTTTGTTTTGGTGTCGATACGTTGCAGGTATTATAATTTAAACAGAGATTTTTCATCTATTTTTCGATATATTACTAGTCTTACTTTTACTAAGAAATTAAAACTTTTTTTTTTTTGGTAAGGAAATAAAAAAAAATCTTCTTTCTGGCATTTCTCCAAAAATTCTCGCGGACCATAAATCAACCCGTCACGGGCCGGACGTGGCCCGCGGGCCGCCTATTGGGTACCCCTGCGTTAGTCCCTAGCTCACGGGTCTGACCCTTTAGCCGAGCGGTTAGCGACGTCGCCTTGTGGTGCAGTACACCCCGTATCGAATCCCGCACCGGGCAAGAAAATAACCGGTTACACATTTAAAAAGAAAAAAATTAGAAACAGTTCTTGTTGAGAAAAATTAGCATATCTGCCCTCGCTCTGGTCCGTGACGGCGCGCGGTTCACTTGCGGAGGCCGGAAACTACGGAAGCCGCGCGCGCCGCCGCCACGGAAACCGAAACTAACGTGCGCGCGAGTGACGCTCATTGAGGAACCGCTAGGCAGAATCGAAATTTGGACTTTCTTAACGGTTCCCCTGGAATCGGAATCGTGGAACCGATTCCGGATGCCCAACCCGTAGTCTTCCATCCCATCCCACATCCCTTTTCATTCTGAGGCCTGGATGCCCTACAAACTAATAACACGTCACTGTCGGACAAACTGAGGTCTCCCCTGTTTTGGCCTCGACTTACCGCCCGCCTCGTCGTTGTCTCCAGAGTGCAGTTTCCTCTACCTGATCCTGAGTGGTGTGTGCAAGGCCAGTTGTCCCACGGGTTATTATGAAGACATGGAGGAGGGCCGGTGCGGTCAGTGCCACCACACCTGTAGCAGCTGCTCGGGTGCCCTCGCAGACGACTGCGAGACCTGCTCCTCCGTCACCCCCAAACTGTATGAAGGGGTATGCTCCGCAGACTGCCCCACTGGCACCTACTATGAGAGCACAGCAGGGGAATGCCAAGGTGAGATAGATATGATTTGAACAGGATTAGAAATTGTATCCCGGGTGGCGTGGCGGTCTATTCCGCTGCCTACCAACACGGGGATCGCCGGTTCGAATCCCCGTGTTACCTCCAGCTTGGTCGGGCGGCCCTACAGACACAATTGGCCATGTCTGTGGGTGGGAAGCCGGATGTGGGTAGGTATGTGTCCTGGTCGCTGCATTAGCGCCTCCTCTGGTCAGTCAGGGCACCTGTTCGGGGGGGGGGGATAGCGTGATCCTGCCATGCGCTACATCCCCCTGGCGAAACTCCTCACTGTCAGGTGAAAAGCAGTGGCTGGCGACTCCACATGTATGGGAGGAGGCATGTGGTAGTCTGCAGCCCTCCCCGGATCAGCAGGGCGGGTGGAGCAGCGACCGGGACGGCTCAGAAGAGCGGGGTAATTGGGGGGGGGGGTTTAAAAAATAACAGAAATATTATCCACTTTCGAATACACACATTAACAGTTCCACGTGTAATCGTTTATCTTTGTAATGTCTTGCCATGTCCATTTGAACTTGATGTGAGATGTTTTTGTTGTTGTTGTACACGTGGATCTGTCCTAACTGTGAAAACCTAAGCGGTTTTCACATAAAGAGGATTTATACGTAAAACCACGCTATACATTTCAAAGGAACTTACAAATGGATACCACCTGTCGCTACTCAGAGTGAGTAACACTGAGACAAACACGATCCGGTTTGGTGTTGAACCACATGCAGAATGCCACCAGACGTGTGCAAGCTGCTCCGGTCCCGAGGCCAACCAGTGCACGCAGTGTGAGAAGGGCCTGGTACTGGACCCAAACACTTTGTTGTGCGGAGTCACGGGTGACACCGACTGCCCACCGAGGACCTACCTTCACGATGACCAGTTCACCTGTATGGCCTGCCACCGGCACTGTCGGTCCTGTGGGGGGCCTGGCCACGACGACTGCCAGACCTGCGCTGTGCCGACATACCTCCACAGTAAGCACTCTCCGCTAATATGTCCAGAGCCGGCCCAAGGCTTTATGGGGCCCTAAGCAGAATTTGATTTGCTGAACAAGTTAACTACTTGTCGGTCTGTTAACAACATGATATCAAAATATTTTGTTTTTTTTTGTTTTTTGGTGAGTACTGCTGATATGATATTTCACACACAAAATATATATATATATATATATATATATTTATTTATTTATCAACCTGTCGTGTTTGACATTTCAAGCGCTCTTGGGGGGGGCCCCCCTGATGCCTTGGGCCGGCTCTGATTTCACTACCATCGGTGTGGAGAGCAGAGCAATCAACAGAAACACCTGTACAGTGAAATTATTGGGGGGAACAGCGTGATCCTCCCACGCGCTACGCCCCCCTGGCGAAACTCCTCGCTGCCAGGTGAGAGGAAGCGGCTGGCGACTCCACATGTGTCGGAAGAGGCGTGTGGTAGTCTGCAGCCCTCCCCGGATCGGCAGAGGGGGGTGGAGCAGCGACCGGGATGGCTCGGAAGAGTGGGGTAATTGGCCGGATACAACTGGGGGGGGGGGAATCCCCCCCAAAAAAAAGAAAAGAAAAAAGATTTGTGTGTGTGTGTGTGTGTGTGTGTGTGTGTGTGTGTGTGCTTTAACTCCAGACAGCACCTGTGTGAACGAATGTCCAGCGGGCACCTACGTCTCAAGACAGGATGCTGATGGTTCGGCCCTGGGTTTCTGTTTGCCGTGTGACCACGTCTGTTCCACTTGCACCGGCACGTCACCTAAGGACTGCCTCGGCTGCTCCGCGGGTTACCTGAGCCTCCTTCACCTCTGCGTGGCGCATTGTCCGACAGGGTAAGCTTTCCAAATGAGCCGGGGAGTCCAGGAAATGTTGCACCCTGAGACACCAAGTCTATTGTCTCCTTGTCTCCACCCTTGTGTGCACAGTGTAGGAGTCGAGTGTGGCATATGCATGTGCGTGAGCCCGTTGTGACGTGGTAAGTGAACAGGGACTGATGCACGGTGACTCTGCAGAACCCCGGCTCACCGAGATGACATGCAGACGTACATCACCCAAGGAAATTGCGTTTAAAGCTCTTTTTAAAGAGATACTTGCATCAAAATCCATCGTTTCCTGCTGCTAATCGGTGTAAGGAGTGGGGATGTGGTCGAGGAGACAAATGGTCGCCCTAAAATCACATTTATGGCCAGATGAGAGATGCCAGCAACCGAGTTTTTTTTTTAATTATTATTAAATAAGTTGTACAGAAGACGCAATATCCAGCATTCAGATATATCTGTCAAACAAGAGCAACAAATACAAACAACAGAGTTGTTAATACAACCAACAATAAAACAGAAAAAAAACAATTTAACTGGAGCCAGGGGGAATCTGCAAGTGAAGACATTAAATAGACTGCAAAAATAGACAGTCTTCACAGCTTTCTTATTTTTCCAGTCAGTCGTGGTCTTCATGTATTGTCTGGTGTCATTTTCAAAAACTAAAAATAGGGGTTTAGAATGGCTAAATTTGTGACTTATGAGTGTGATACTTTGCTAAAATAATCAACAAATTTATGATATAGAATTCTTTACTTTTGTTACTATTGTTAACGGGAATACCAAACAATACCTTTTCCCAATAAAGAGAAAAGTCCGGGTCAACGTTATCAATAATCTATCGTGATAGGTCTTTCCAGAATTGGACAGTATAAGGACATCGCCAGAACAGCTGCAGCATAGTTTCAAGGGTGCAAATCACATAAAGAGCATTTTACTCACAAGTCTTTCTTAAACTTATTAACTAGATAGGCGTTTACAGGATAGAATCTATGTAACATTTTAAAATAAATTACCCTAATTGTATTAGTAAGAAGATGTTTGTACGGGAGATGCCATATATTTTTCCAATTCACGTTGCCAACAAAACTAGACCAGTATAGGAGACAGCAGAAGGTGTACAAGTAATGTCAGATTGAAATAAGGAACGAATATTAATTTTATTATTCCTTAAGGTGGTAGACAGGCAGACTTTACCCATGAAAGTTAATTTAGGATCAAGTGCCGGCAAGGATGCTGGTCCTTCGGAACCCCTTAGGAAGGTCAGAATTCCAGAAGGAACAGCGTCCGTGACCGTTGCAAACTCCTTTGGGGTAACAGGAATACCATAGGCATTAAGGAATTCAGAATACCTTAACAGGAGACCATTAGCATTAAGTAATTGGTTGACAGACATACCATTGCTAAACCAATTTCGACAGAATAAAGACCTATTCTTAAATGTAATATGTTGATTATTCCAAATGAAACAGTTGTGCGGAGAGAATTTGTGCTCGTAAATTAAAGACCATGACGAAAGCACCTGCCTGTGGAATTTAGCTAGCTTTAAGGGAAGTTTCTCTATCTTGTAATCACATAAAGTACAAAGTTAAGACCACCGATCTTGGAAAAAAAAATATAATCCTGTATAAAGTTCCAAATAGAAGTGGGGTTGTTCAGAAAATGCTTTATCCAATTAAGCTTAAAGGTATTAAGTGTGGTAAAAATCAAGAAAATTGAGCCCCCCTATGTATTCATAATGACAGACCTCTTAACATAATGAGTCTTGTTTTTCCATAAGAAGTTGAAGAGTAATGTATCTGTTGCATTGCAAGTCTGATTATTGGCAAACGGAGGGATTGCTGCATAAGTGAGACAGGATAAACCTCCTGCTTTGGCCAATAATACTCGCCCTTTTAAAGATGAATCTCTTTGCAACCAATGGTTAAGCTTTTCCTTCGTTTTCTCAATAATAGGGTTAAAGTTTTCATAACATCTTTCTTCTTCGTTTCTCACAAAGATAATCCCTAGATAGGTAATCTTTTCTGCTACGGGACACTCAGGAAGGACTCAGGCGCAGACACAAAATTTGCTTCCAACTGACTTCGGAGTTTATTACAGGGGGCCAGCTAAGGCGAAAAAACACAGTGGAGGGAATTGGGCTGGGCTTCCTTGGGCTGGGGAAACAGGACCGGGAGCAGAGACCGTGGGTGGTGGAGAGAGCCGGGCAGAGCAGCGATCTGGAGCAGGTGAAAATCTGCAGAACAGGGACAGGTGGGGAGTGGCTCAGGTTAAGCAGCCTTTGAGGTGGAGGCTGTGGAAGGAGGGACAGATTTTTCCTTAACCGGTATGTTAGAGATATGGAGTATGTTACACTCTTTAAGAGAAAAAAGCTCACATTTGTTCAAATTCAAACAAAGACCAGAGGCTGCAGAAAAAGATTCTATAGTGTTAACAGCAATTGGAACTTGACTAGCATTCTTAAGAAATAGGGTAGTGTCGTCAGCAAGTTGACTAATTATAATATCTCTCCTTGCAATGGAGAGCCCTTTTATAAGACTATTCTTAATATGATTAGTAAGGAGTTGAGTACATAGAAGAAATAAATATGGAGAGAGCAGACAACCTTGCCAGATGCCACGCTTCAAATCAAACCTTGGAGATGTACCACATTTCAGCTTGATGGAGCTAGTACTATTGGCATACAGAGTTTCAACAGCTTGACAAAAGAAGTCACCGAAACCACATTTTTCCAGGGAACTAAAAATAAATTTGTGTTCTACCGTATCAAAAGCTTTATAGAAGTCCAAGAAAAAAGAATTAAGCTGTCATCAGGACATAAGAATGAATAATCAATTACATCTAAAACCAGCCTGATATTGTTAGAAATATGTCTTTTTCTCATAAAACCTGACTGAACTTCATCAATAATTGGATCTAACACAGATTTAATTCTTTCAGCAATTACTGAAGCAAAAACTTTGTAGTCGTTATTTAACAAAGAAATGGGCTGCCAATTATCAATAAAAAGAAGGTCTTTTGAGGGTTTGAGGGAAGTTCTTTTTATGTGTTTTTTGACTGGGACACATATCCCACTTCTGACACCAATGTAGCGAATTAAGGGGGGGGGGGCAACCACAGGAATTGCCGCAGCCGGGACGCGAACCCGTATCTCCCGCGGACATCGCTAACCGCTCGACTAAATATTCCGACCCTTTAGCCAAGGGCTAACGTGTCTACTTATCCATGCACATTACACTACCCCCCGTCCTTCGGGAAGCGCGTCCGAGCCTATTCATCCGTGCCCCCCCCCCGCCCCCCATAACAATCACGGATGAATTGGCTCGGTAGCTACGGGGGCAGACCCTTTAGTCGAGCGGTTAACGATGTCTCCCACTAGTGCGGGAGCTATGGGTTCGCGTCCCGGCTGCGGCAGTTCCTGTGGTTGCCCCCCGAATTCGCCACAATACAACGTGAATGCGAATAAGCATTAATGCAATAAAAGTACAACGGATTTCTTGTATCATCTATAAAGTCCAGCAGGGTAAGATTTCCAAATACATTGGAGATTGCCAGGAAATGTTTAACCCAAGACACAACGTCTATTGTCTCCTTTTCTCCACCCTATGTACACTAGTGTAGAAGTCAAGTGTGACATACTCATGTGCATGAACGAGTTGTGAAGTGGTAAGTGAACAGGATCTTATTCATGGCGAAACTCCTCAGCACCGTGGCTCACCGACATGACATGCAAACGGACGTCACCCAAGGAAAGTATGTTTAAAGCTCTTTTGAAATGCAGTGACCGTTTATTTGCTTGTAAAGACATTACACAACACTAGAATAAATGCAAACAAAAAAAAGCATTAATACAATAAAAGTACAAGAGATTGCTTGCCTCATCCATAAAGTTATTGGTACCTTATCTTGTGAGCTGGCAAGAAAAACCACATATTTGGTTTGCAAACCTCTCCTCTTGGCACTTCGGCCATTCCTTCCAAGGAAAAGTAAACCCCTGGTAGAAATACGATAAGGAAGGCAGATAATAATAATAACGATATACGTTTATGATTCATGTTCATGTTTTTCAGTGGACTTGATCATCTCGTGGGCGCTGCCATTGCAACTTTTATAACCAGCCAGAGAGGTAACGGCAGGAACTCTGTCAGCAGTTTGAATCTGGTTTTGGTTCGTTATTTTACCCAAGGTTTAATAATAATAACAATAATACATTTTATGTGTATAGCACGTTTTATACATAAAAAGCAGCTCAACGTGCTTCACATTGAAAACAAGGGAGACAATAAAACTCAACAACAATACAGATAAAACAAGTTAAAGGTAATAAAACACAGACCTAGGCAAAAAAATAAATAAAATAAAACAAGGCAAGAAATAAAACCACATTACCAGATGAAAAACAAGAGTAAAAGAAATATAAAGTGGAATTAATTAAAAGCAAGAGCATAAAATGGGTTCTGTCTGTCTATCTATCTATCTCTCTGTCTGTCTGTCTGTCTGTCTGTCTGTCTGTCTGTCTGTCTGTCTATCTATCTACCTGTCTGTCTGTCTATCTATCTACCTGTCTGTCTGTCTGTCTGTCTCTGTCTATCTATCTATCTATCTCTCTGTCTGTCTGTCTATCTATCTATCTACCTGTCTGTCTGTCTGTCTGTCTGTCTGTCTCT